>NW_020897743.1:2597253-2992046 GCF_003984885.1 Neopelma chrysocephalum
TTTGTTGTTATTTTGGCTTTTAAAAACCTTGGAGATGTAACAACAAAGTGTTTGTTAAGATAATGCTCGTGGCAAAGTCAGGGATGGGGAAGTCAAGGAACACCAGAATTAAAATCAGTCGTGTGACCCTGTTTTTGAGGATGAGGAGAACGACCCTGGATGAGGGGAGGGAGAGTTGTCCCCCAGTCATCCTGTTCACTGCAGGAAATGGGTGTCCCCAGCAAGTGGCAGCGTGATCAGAGCTAGAGAGGAGCCCCAACTATCACACCCTAGTCTTGAATTCTGGGATTGTCCCGCTGAATTCCTTGACTTCGGGCTGTGTGATCCCTGCAGTGTGACTGTATTTTTGTGCTCCCGCGCTTTTCCTCTGACAGGTACTGAGTGACTGCCGTTTTCTCATACTGAGATCTTTCAGGTGGAGTCCTCAATGACTGGTCTCGCATCACTATGAACCCCAAGGTGTTTAAGCTGCATGCCCGCAGTGGGGAGCTGGAGGTACTGGTGGACGGCACATACTTCATCTATAGTCAGGTAGAAGTGAGTACGGTCCTAGGCTAACTCCTATACTTGTGTTCCAATGGAAGCCTTGCATGAACCACGAGAGGGCTCCAGACAACTACCAAATGCCAACAGCTTTGTGTGTCCTTGTAACCGCTTCAGCTCCAGGGGTGTGCTCGGGAGGACGTGGTTTCACACACGTTTTGCCGTGACACCGCCCTCGAGAGATCGGTCATCCCCATCCCACACCCACCAGTGCCCTTTGGTCATCCTCCAGTTCTCTGTGCAGTCACTCACCAGCCCTCCCAAACCTCCCTGCAGAGAGGACGCTGCGCTCTGTGCTTTGAAAGAAATGTAAGGCCCAACCCCAGGCAGTTCGGGGTCATTTCGGAGCCACATCGCTCTCTGCAAGCGTAGGGCTCTCGGCCCAGGTGGTTTGGCCAAACTCCAGCCCAGGTAACTCACCCTCTCCCGTGTGGCCTCATCCCACACGATGCACCAGCAGCGGGATGGCTCCGCTGCCGCCTTGGTTGGTGCCAACGATGGATGTCCCCACCTGCTTCTGCAGAAAGGGCTAAACAAAGAGAGAAACTGCTGTGTTCTGATAGAATGTGCAGCTAATGAGGCATCATTTCCTCTCCCCATTCAAATCCCAAAGCAGGAGAAGGATTGTCATTTAACACACTGCTCCCAGTGCCCCACAAATCTCCGATGGGAATCGCTGAGCCCGTGGGCTCTCCCCTGCCAGGGCACTCAGGTGTCCACCCACCCGTGGGCTGAAAAACTGATTCTGGGGCAGATTTTAGCAAGCCAGGAGGGTTTCTGTGTGACAACTACAACTGAGCAAATTCCACCTTCCTCCATGTTTCTAATATCACTCCAGTTGGCAGCTCCACTGGGACTTTACCAAGTCGGATAAAGTGGGCTATGGATGTCAGATGCTCTTCCATGGAACTGGTGACGTGTCTGATTTGGATGGGGACAGGAAAAATAACTCCACACAGGCCAAAGTATAATTGTTTCGCAAGTGCCTAATGCTAATTGCTGCCACAGTGTTTGGCCTCTGAAGCCTTGTCATTTTTGGTCCATCAAGGAAAAAAGGGATTCAGTCTTGTGTAGTTCCCGAGGTCACAGAGTGTAGACTAGGAAGAATTAGCAGATTCCTCCAAAGTGGCTGGATTTCCTCTCTCAAGAAGGAGCAGGTCCCTGGGACTGACTTCTCCTTGGACAGGTCTTCCTCATGCAGTTCTTTGGAATCAGTGTGGGAGAGGGTTAAGTAAGGAACAGGTACTAGACCTGGAAGTTAAATCAGTAGGAACACTGCAGGGTGATTTCCTTCCAAGCTGTGGAGGTTGGGAGAGCGCTTTCCCTGGAATAGCTTGTGCCTCTGGAAGCACCTCGAGTCCAGTTACCCCGGAGGCAGCTCCCAGTACACCTTAGGGCAGTTCTGGTGTCACCACTAAAGGAGGCTCATGGGACCGGGAAGCAGGACTGGCCAGGTAAGTGCAAGAGGCCTTCAGTCAAATGTGTCTGTCTGTCTGTGGGATGAGAAGCTGTTTGTAGCACACAGGGGGCTCTGCAGAGCTCTGCACCGGGGCCTGTGCAGGTCATTTTCCCTGTAATAAGCAGGATTTGTAGCTCAGCCTTAGACACATGGATTAATGGATTCTTGCATGCTTAGTCTGAAGCGGAATACAAGAGTTTGCTGGTTGGCTTGGGGTTCTTCTGCCTCACACAAGCCAACCTCCCGTGAGTACAGGTGTACCAGAGCCAAGGAGGGGCTCGTTAGCCAGGGAACACCGAGAGGAATGTGGACTTGCTCCCCGTGCACCAGTCCCCTCCCTAACACCTTTCTTCTCCCTGCTTCACATCAGGTATACTACATAAACTTCACAGATTTTGCCAGCTATGAGGTGGTGGTGGATGAAAAGCCCTTTCTGCAATGCACTCGGAGTATTGAGACCGGCAAGACCAACTTCAATACCTGCTACACAGCCGGGGTCTGCCTCCTCAAGGCCAGGCAGAAGATCGCTGTGAAAATGGTCCATGCTGACATCTCCATCAACATGAGCAAGCACACAACTTTCTTTGGGGCCATACGCCTGGGAGATGCACCAGCATCCTAGAGGAACTTGGCATGGCCAAGGATACTCACAGAACTGCACAGTGCTGCTGTTCATAAGCGTATCAGTATTTCAGGGGGTTCTGTAATCCGGCCGTAAAGAAAACTGATCCAGAGCTATTTATTCCTATATGTGAATGCAGGAAGCACAATTGTCCTCTGTGACTTGCGTGGAGACTTGGATCAAAAAAAAAAAAAAAAAAAAAAAAAAAAAGCTGGTTGCAAAAGCATTGTGAGGAAGAAAGGCTGTTGTGTCTGCCTTGTCTCAGTATTTCAAGTATTACTGCACTGATACTCTGCTCTGTGATCTTCACACGAGGCTTGTCGGGAGAGCTGTGGGTCTCTGCTTTTATGTTGCACTAGCAAGAGCATCCCAGGCAGTAGCGGGAGCAGACAGACTCCCGTCCCCATTGTCCCAGCCAGGCACTCCTGCTTCTGCACGCTAACGAGAGCAAGGAAGGGGGCTGCTGGTTTCCTGCCTTCCCAGTGGGAACTGGAACGGCCGCGGGCGCGGAGGGAGGTGGGCGAGGCAGGGTCGTGGTGTTTACATTCATCCTCAGGAGCGCGGGCGAGGAAGTGCCTCTTCCCAGAGCTTGGAAGCAAAAGCAGGAAGTGCGAGAGGAAGAGGAATCCTTAGTAAAACAGGCTTAGCAGATAGGAAACTGCCTCCACATTCCAGAAACCACCAAATCCCAAAGAAAACGCCGGTTCCCGGGTCCAGGCCTCTGCTCCTTTCAGTTCCTGCCCTTACCCCAGAGGTAACTTTGCCCCGCCGGGGGCTGCCTTAAAGTACTGCTGCTGTTACAGCATGTTCTGTTTGGTCGGGGGTATTTTGTTTTGGGGTTTGTTTTTTTTTTTGGTTTTTGTTTTGTCCTTTTTAATTAATATTTTGCAAACCAGAACACATTTCTACAGGCTTCACCGAGCCGCGTAGAGCAGACACAAGTACTTGTGAGAACACTCGGAGGAAGTTTGTCATGTTTAAGAATAAAATATTCAAACAGGAAATTTATTTTTTTTTCTGTTTTAATAGCAACTGTCCTGCTTTTAGATGTAGTTTTTAGCCTTCTTCCCCCCACCCCTTCCCTCTTGGCACCCTTCTACCTTAAATAAGTGGTGATGGAGTCTCTAGCAAAGAAAAAAAATAATTGTATTTTAAAATCTGGTCCAGCATGAAGTCACCACTTTTTCTTTTCTCTGAGCCCTGCTGAGTCTAGTCATAACTCGATTTCTGGTGACTAATAGAAGAGCTGGGACACTATTGTTTCTTTTGGCTTCTTGAGCAACTCTCTCCCGTTACCTCCCCTCAGCTGGGGAGACCTAAAGCCATAAGATGTGCTGGAGCTGAGGAGAGGCCGAAGCGCAAATTGCTCTGTTGTGTCAGCCCTTGGCTCGCGCTCCTCTGGGTTGGGGTTTTGTTTCCCTGCATTTCTTTTCAGAGCCTGTTTTTGCTTTCAAGAGGGGAGTGAAGTTGCAGCCTGTTGTAGCAAATAAGGCAAGTCCCAAACTGGCTTCTTCAGCCTGGAGAAGGGAAGGTTTTGGGGAGACCTCAGAGCCCCCTCCAGTGCCTAGAGGGGCTCCGAGAGAGCTGGAGAGGGACTCTGGACAAGGGGTGGAGTGACAGGACAAGGGGGAATGGCTTCCCACTGCCAGAGGGAATTAGATGGGATATTGGGAAGGAATTGTTGGCTGTGAGGGTGGGGAGGCCCTGGCACAGGTTGCCCAGAGAAGCTGTGGCTGCCCCATCCCTGGAACTGTCCAAGGCCAGGTTGGACAGGGCTTGGAGCATCCTGGGCTAGTGGAAGGTGTCCCTGCCCATGGCAGGGGGTGGAACGAGTTGATCTTTAAGGTCCCTCCCAACTCATCCATCCTGTGATTCCATGATCTCAGTGATGGCTCCACCTCCACACAGAGGTGGCTCAGCCCTGGTCACCTGCAGGGACGTGTCCGGGACATGTCCCAGCACTGCTGTGGCCACGGGAGTGTCCGCCCTGCCTGAAGCATTCCTGGCTCCATCACTTTTCCGTAGTGAGTGATCTCCCTTGCCAAGTGTTGCAGTTATTGGGAGATAAATATTCCTCGGGGGCTCCCGGCGTTGGCCACGGCCTCGCTATTCACAGGGGCCCTGCAGTTTGTAAAACAACTGCGTGACAAATGGGCTGCTCTTGCTTTTTAGTGGGTTGTCCTCCCTTCAGCCTCAACATGCTGGACTGGCAAGAGCCTTGAGGGCTCTTCTCTGGGCTTTGTGGTTTATTTCCTTTAAAATGGATTAAGAAGGACATGTTCCCCTGACAAGAATGAAGGGGGACAACTGTGTGTAGTGAGAACATTAAGCAAATCGTTAACAGAATTGCTTTAGAACAGGCCTGAGCAGCCAGGCTGGGGGCAGGCATAAATAACAGGGGCTTTGGGAGAGCTGTGGATGGAGTTTGCATTCCTTGTCCCCCACTGGCAGGATCTGGGATGTGCTCCATGGCTGCTGGCAGGGGGAGGCAGAGGGAGAATCCTTTCTCTCCATAAAAGCCCTGCGCCACTGTCCCCTCTCTAGTGTGTGCCTGGGATGCAGGAGGAGAGCAGGAGGGAGTGATTCCTGCATGGAATGTGTTAACAGGATTTTTCTCATGCTCACTACATCGAAGTGTGAGCTCAGTGTAGCCCAGTTGGAGAGCAGAGAACTGCTGACTGCAGGTGGCCTTGGCAAGTAAAGCTCCTTCCTGCTCTTGGTGTTCCCGGAGAGATGTCCTTCGCTGGCCACACCAGGAGTTTCCATGGAAGGTCTGTACAGCCCCAGCAGAGTGTTGGCTGTGCTCGTGTGACAGGACAGGAAAGGTGAAGCGTCTCCATCCTTTGGGGGTGTGAGAGGCACCATCCCCTCGTTGGGCTCAGAGCTGCTCAGGATTCACCTTCCTGCTCTCGGCATCAGGGGACTGCGTGGAAAGAAGCCCAGATCCGATGGACTTGGATAACC
Source organism: Neopelma chrysocephalum (assembly GCF_003984885.1). Classification (NCBI taxonomy): domain Eukaryota; kingdom Metazoa; phylum Chordata; class Aves; order Passeriformes; family Pipridae; genus Neopelma; species Neopelma chrysocephalum. The sequence goes on from NW_020897743.1 coordinate 2,602,842, forward strand.
AGGTACCTTCCTGCCTCCAAAATGCCCTGGCTGGGAGCATCTGTCACCCACGGCTGTGACGTGGGCTGGGGATTTATCCTCTCTTCCTCCACACCTGTGTCCTGCTGCTCAATCCTCACGTCCTTTGGAGACCTGTCCTGTGAAAGCCTCAGGGGGAACAGACCCCTCTGGAGCCCTGGGAGCCGGCGTGGAGGGCAGGAAGGACAAGAAGCATAGGATACCCTGGGGTTTCAGGAGCAGGTCTCTGCCTGTTTGTTCTGTGAGGTTCACTCTGCCTTTATCACAATCCCAGAAAAGCCCCTCAGTGTTTGCTGGTGCCTCAGCCGGCTCTTGTCCACACCCAGTGCTCCTGCAAAGGGAGTTCACAGCCTTGGGATGCGAGTGCCCAGGGATTCTCCGCAGAATCAGGGACTTTTCAGCTGGTGCCATGGGCTGGGCAGACCCGTGTCCAGCAACTGGGGGTGCAGGAGGAGCAGCCGGGGTTCCCCGGGCAGTGCTGGGGCCGGGTGCACCAGGGCTGGAGCAGCGGCCAGTTCCTCTTTTGGGGCTCCACATTCGCTGCTGGTGGGAGATGAGGGCCGAGGGTTCATCCAGAGGTCGGTGTTTCCCTGGCAGGGTCTCACATCTGCACAGATGTGCTGTGTGCTCACAGCTGCCTCGGCCCAGGACACCAGCCCTGGCCTCGGGGGGCTGTCACCCTGTCCTGCCTGCTGGGGACCTTGGTCCTGCTCGAGGCTCAACCACATCCTGACATGACAAAGCTCCTCAGAGGGTGAGGGGCAGCCACAGCAGAAGCCAGGCTGCTGCTTCTTCCAGATGTGTACGTGTAGTTACATAAACATATTATCTGTGTTTATTTATTTATGTGGTTTATGTCTATATAATAGTTTTCTTCCTGCCAGACACCTCTAGGACTAGAGCACGAGCTCCACAGCTGAAACTCCACATCCCTGGGTAACCCCTCGACAGCCTGGAGCTGCTCCTTCGGATGGAATTGGCCACACTGGGCCAAAAACCCCAAAACTGTGCATTTTGGAGAACACCCTGTGACGCACAAGGAGTACATCCCCGGGGAGTGTATCAGCACTAGGTGGCACAGGGACACGGAGATGCCACCATAAAAAAGTCCCTGTGTGTGGGGTGCAGCTCTGAGTGCCCAGATCCCACCTGGAGCTGCCACAGGGACAGTTCCCATCTGGTTCCTGCCCTGGGTGAGGAGGGGACCCGGCAGCCGTCCTGGTGGGGACATGAGCAGCACTGGCAGCACAGCAGACTCTGGGGAGGAAGAGGAGGACGAGGGGGATGCCAGCTCTGCACATCCCACTGGGAAGCTGAATCCCGGGGAGCCGTTGTCTCCCGAGGAGGGGCAGGTGCTGCAGGAGAGTCCCCCGGGCTGGGCTGCGGCAGCTGGGGAGGGGAATTTCTCGGTGTGACGGGCTCACCTGCGGCCCAGGGATGCCGGGAATCCCGCGGTGATGCCCGATGGCCACAGCCGGGAGCTCAGTCCCTGGCTCAGGATGGCCACGGAGCCCTCGCTGGCTGCTCCCGGTGCCCTCGGCACCAGCTGCCCGACAGGAGCTGGCACAGGGCACAGCCTGTCCCTGGCACAGGGAAGCTGCTCGGGGGAACTCCCCCAAACCCGCTCGGCTCTCCCAAGTGCCACTTCTGCCTCCTGGCGTTTGATGTCACACTCGGTCACCCCGATCACCTGAGCAGCCTCCTCCCATCCCGCCGTTTCTCTTTCCCTTCCCTGCAGTGCTTTCTGCACTGTTTTTCCCCCTCTTCAGGCTTATGTCTTTCTTTTCCCACTTCCGTAGCTACGAACACCCACATGCCTTATCTCCTTCCCCCATCCCATCCTGAAGCCTATTTATACAGAGCCTGGCTCCTGCCCAGCTTGCCGGAGAGCGCCGGAGGAGCGGGACGGGGCTGGCAGCGCCCGCAGCCCAACATGCTCTTGGCTGAAAGGGGATGTTTGCTGCTCTGGCTGCTCCCATCCATCCTCAGAGCCCGGTCTAGCACGGATTCGAGGCCCAGGTCCATGCCCTGCCAGCAGGTAAGGCTGTTTTCCCAGGAGCACCTGGGCTGGTATGGCTCCAGCAGCATCGCTGGGGCTGTGAGCATCCCTCTGGGTCTCCTCCCCATGGCTCTCACCTTCCTCCATCTCTTTAACCTTCCCAGCCTCTCCTCTTTTCCTGTCTGCGAACCAGTCTCCTGCGAGTTGATCCCAGCATCCAGCTGTTACCATATCCCTGCCGTGCCCCAGATGCTCAAAGGCAGGATGGAGCACAGGGATTCCAACAGCTGCCATGGATGTTAGAAAGGCATTTGGGTGCCTGGATGGGGAACAGCTGGTCCCCCCCTCAGAGAGAAATCAGCTGCTCCCCATCCAGGCTTCCAATTCCAGAGGAAACCAGTTTGGAGCGAGAGGGAAGGTGGAGCCCACCACAGCACTTTTCTCTGCCTAAACAGGGATGCTCTGGACCAATTGGGCATGGGAAGAGGCAACAGTCTCATTTCCACTTGCTCATTCCCATCTTGGACAGCAGCTGGCTTGGCTGGAGCTGTGGTTTGTAGCCCCCCCCTTGTGCTCACAGCTCTCCTGTCTTTCCACAGAGCCCCACAAAGGTGTCCTGCAGAGGAGTCGGCCTGCAGAAGTTTCCCAAGGAGCTTGGCCAAGGAATTAAGCACCTTGAACTCTCCAACAACTTCATCCAAAACCTGTCAGACAGCTACATGCCAGGATTTGGGCAGCTGGAGTACCTGGATATGTGCTTCAACCAGCTGGAAGCCGTGTCAGCCACCACCCTGGCTCAGCTGCCCCGGCTGCGCTCACTCCTCCTGGGATCAAACCACCTGGACCGGAATTTCTTGGCTAATGGGGAAGCCTTCCGTCTGCTCAGGAATATAGAGGTCCTGGACCTGTCGGGGAATAACCTGGAGAGCCACATGGCAGGCTGGTACATCAGCAACCTCACCAGCCTCAGGGTGCTGGATCTCTCCAGGAACAAGATGACCAAGCTGCTGGCAGGGACCTTCTGGAGCACTCCAGGGCTGCGGGAGCTCGATCTCAGCAACAACTACGTCATGGAAATCCAGGAGGGAACTTTTGAACCTCTGCAAGAGCTGGAGGTGGTAAACTTGGCTTTGAACTCCATCCAGTGTATCTCTGGCTTCAGCCTCACGCAGCTGCGAGTTTTAAACCTCAGCCACAATGCCCTGGAGCTCTTCACCTCCGAGGAGGGAGTGGAGCCCTACCTGCTCCAAGTGCTTGACTTAAGCCATAACAGACTCCTCCATTTCCCAGAGCTCCCCAAAGTCAATGATCTCACACACTTAAACCTCTCCAACAACCTTATTGCTTCCCTGCTCCCAGGCTCTCACCGGCTGGAGGACTTTGTCCTGCCCTACAAGGAGATGGGGCGGTTCAACAGGACCGTGCGTCCCACGGCCACTCTGACACACGTGGCTGACTTGGACCTCAGCAATAACCGCCTGGAGCTGTTACCATTTACCTTCTTCCACAGCCTGGACTCCCTGCACAGCCTCAGCCTGGCTATGAACTGCCTCCAGGAGGTGGCCAGGGAGTCTCTCACCAATGGCACAGAGCCTGCTGACCCTTCTCCTGCTCCAGTAGAGCACACTGAGCTCTTCGTGCGCTCCCTGGACCTCCACAGCAATGCCCTCCGAGTGCTGCCACGCTGGTTCTTCGATTCCCTGCCTCAGCTGGAAAGCATGGATCTGGGCTCCAACCACCTCCAGCCTTGCGAGGGCCAGGGAAGTGACCAGGGAGGGGATTTGGGAGGGAGGTCTCACGTTCCAGCCCCTGGAGACACCTGCACCCCCTTCTACAACATGCCTCACTTGAAGCACCTCAGCCTTCGCGAGAACAACATCACCAGGCTGCACCCCCACGCCTTCAACAGGACCCCGCTGCTCTCCCTGGACCTGTCGGGGAACAGGGACTTGTCTGTGCCCACGGGAGCCCTGGGGGGGCTGGAGCTCTCCCTGCAGGAACTCTCTTTGAGGGGCAACCAGATGGACGAGAGCCGGGCAGTGCTGCCCTGCCTGGGCATGCTCCGAATCCTGGACCTCTCCGGGAACCGTCTGAGCCTTCTGCCTGCAGGTCTGTCCTGCTCCCCACTGGAAAGCCTGGACGTTCGGAATAACAGCCTGCAGACTTTGGGAAAACTCGTGGGCTGGTCCCACAGGCTGAGGGAGGTGTCCCTGGCCGGGAACCCCTTCAGCTGCTGCTCTCTGGGCTGGCTGGACTGGCTGCGCGCGGCCGGCGTGGCCGTGCGGGACCTGGGCGATGCCCGCTGCTCCTTCCAGGACCACGGCCAGAACATCTCAGCCGGGATCACCAGCTCTCCCCAGTGGCTCTGTCCCCAGCCCAAGGGCACTGGCTCACTGGCCCTGCTGGTGATCCTGGTGGGCCTCTCCCTCCTCAGTGCCGGGGCTTTCTGCCTCCTGAGGAAAGGCCAGAAGGCTCCGGGCTGTGCGGGACTCCGGAGCAACAGGGTGGGGGTCTCCCCGCCCCATCCCAAAGGAGAGGGGCCAGCCCAGGAGAGGCCACCAGACATGGTCACCAAAGTGTAGCCTAGAACTGTAGCAATCAGTCAGAACTCTAATTATTATTAATAATATTAATATTAATCATATTATTGTGGTCTCGTCACTGGTTCCTGTGGGTTCCCTTTAAATCAGTCACGCTCTGCTGTGGGATGGGAATTGTCTCCACTGGGGCCACCTGGGTGTTTCCCAGCTTTCCCAGAAGTCCCTGTCTGCCTTTTAATAAGGTTTAATAGCTCTGCTAAATACCTGCTGTTGCTCCTGAAGCATTCCTTAGTCTGGTGAGGGGCAGGAAATGGGAATGGTGCTTGGTGGTGGCTCTGAGGGTGGGTCGCAGTGCTGGGATGGGGAGGGGGTTTCTGTGGGACCCTGCTCGTCCTTCTGCTGCCTTTCCCTGCCAAGCTTTCATCTGAATGGTGCTGTGGAGCTGGCAGGGCTTACAGTGCTCCCACGCACTGCTGTGGGTGTCTCCTCACCCACTGGGATCATGGGAATGAGAGAAGTGGGAGTCTGTGCTGTCACCGGCCCTTCAGGTGGGTGCAGGACATCCCACCCTCAGCGCCTGGACCCCTGAGGTGACAGTGGCAGGGACAGTTGGTCCCATCCTGGGTCTCTTCTTTGCTTCTCCCCAGAAGTGTCTCCTGTCCTGGGGTGGCACCTGGGCTCCCTGGGGCAGGGTCCTGCCTTCCCATGTGCCCAGGAACCCCATGGCAGCAGGTGGGTGAGCTGAGCACGTCCCTGGGGCAGGACTCTGCATTCCTGTGTGCCAAGGAAGTGCCGTGGCAGGAGGTGGGTGAGCTCAGCGTGTCCCTCACATCGTGCCAACCTCCTTCCCCAGCCCAGCACTCGGTGACACTTTGGGGCCACCTGCCCGGAGCCCAGAACGCTGCTGTTGCCTTCGGTGGGTGTTTCTGGTGTATTTTTTGTGCCCTCTGTTCCTCACTTAACCCCTCCCAGGCTGTGCTTCCCTCGCATGTCACCAGGAAACATCCTGCCCTTTGTGCTGCTCCGCTGAGCTCTCAGAGGGCTGGAGCCTTGGTGCCACCCAGAGCCGGGTGACCGAGGGGACAGTGGGGAGCAGCAGGGACACCACGTGCCACCGGGTGCTCAGGGACACCCTGCACTGCCGGGCACTCGGTGCCAGGCACTGCCCTGAGCTCCTGAGCGCTCCCGGGCCGTGTTTATCCAGCGCTGCTGACACAGGATGTGTCGTGTCCCCGGGAGCAGCAGCAGCTGGGGGGGGATGATGGCCTGTTCGGGGGTAGTGGCACTTGGGGACAGCGGCTGCTGATGCCTGGAGTTTCCTCCAAGAATTAAAGCATCTGCTAAAAAATGTCCTGAAAACAGGAAGAAGGCTTGTGGTACTGGTTTTAACCCACAGGGAAGGCTCCCAAAGGCACAAAGCTGGGCTCGATGATCTCAAAGGACTTTTCCAACCTTAAGGATTCTATAAAGCTCAGGGAAAGGGGGAGAAGAGGGGTGGTGGCCTGGCAGTGGGACAGGGAGGCTGCCTGAGCCTGGGGAGGGGAGATTAAGCTTAAAACAGACAAGAAAGCCTGAAGAACCTCCAAGGCCAAGGAAGGGCTGTGAAGGTGTGAAAAATGAGCCAGGGAAATGGTGTGCTGGGTTATTACATTTATTGATGTCCATCTGCCTTCCCAATTCGCAGAAAAACAGGATTCCAGGTTGTGTCTCATGGATTTGACAAGAACTGAATCCACGTCAGTGCCAAGGGCAATGTCCCCTTCTCCCAGTCACAGGAAAAGCTTGGCCAGGAGCAGGGTGAGCACCCAGGGCCTGTGCTGGCACAGGGGACAACGAGGTGGGACCGAACCACGTTCACAGCAGGAACCAGCACAAGGCCAAGAGAGACCCGGGGTATGTCCTGTGTCTGCACTGCCCCTCATCCAGAGCTTCCCAGGCTTTAGGGGAAATGGTTTCCCTATCCCAGGCGTGTCTTGGCATCTCAAGCTTTTTCTTCATCCAAAAGGAGGGCAAAAGATATGTGGAATATTGAAATTCAAACAAATAAAGTGAGGATGCCAAAAATGTTGCATTTGAGTCAGGCTGGGAGGCAGCAGGAGTGTAAATTTTGGTCTGACAAAAAAAGCAGCGGTGGGTGAAATGTTGTGACCATTGACAAATTTTCTAGAGAACTCGTTGAGAAATCCAGCAAAACTCATTCTTTCCAGTGGAAAGCCTTCACATTTCTCTGGATCTGCATTTTCATAGAATAATAGATTTTTATCAAAAATTTCCAACAAGCTGTTCCTCTAACCCAGGAGGAAATTATCTTCCCTGCAACTCAATTATAGCACCTTTTTAATCCCTTTTTCCTTTTTTTTTCCCTCTTATTTCTCTTTCTCTCTATGGGGATGAACCAGAGCTTCACCTACTTCCAGAGCTGAGGAATATCCTGGGAGCTGATGGCAGATTTCACTCCTCAAGCCACCACAGCCCAGCAGAGTGAGGAGAATGCTCCTCTGCATTAAGCAGAGCTGAAATGAACCTGAATCTCACCAATGCTGATGAGATGATGAAGATCACGTGCTTTAGGCTGTTGTTCCACCCAGCTGAAGGTATGTCCCCCTCCAGAAACGCTGCTGGAGGTACCATTTCTTTTATTTTTCCTGATGCTGCTGCAGTGCCCATTCCCAAATAGGATTGATCTCGTCAATCCCCGTCCTCGTGCTCCCCGTGCTGGGCTGCCTTGGATTTGCTCCTAGGGAATGTGGTGCTTATTCTACAGCTTTGGGATGGGACAGGAGGCTGGTGGCACCTCCAGGACACCAGCCCACGCATCCCTCCCGTGCCTCGGGCTGTGCTGCTGCCGCTGCTTCCCGTTATCCCTCTCTGCCACAGCAGCTCTGACTCAACACAACTCCCCTGGCAGCCGTTCCCAGCCTGGAGGGTGGGGTCGGGCGTGTTGTTCATGACACTTTCCTCCTCTCTGGGGGGGCTCTGGCCAGGCTGGGACCTCCAGATGGGGAGCGTGTCCCCCCATGCCCCCCTGCCTTGCACAGCCCTGTGCTGCCCCTGCGGCATCGCTTCCCCGGGCTGGGGGGGGGCTGCAGATGTTGCCACATGTTGTGCAGCTGGATCCCCCAGCCCAGCTGTGCCTGCAGAGCCTGCCCTGGGCTGCTGGTCCGGGACACTGCCCCGGCAGCTCTGTCACAGCAGCACAGGGAGTGTCACCGGGGGTGATTCTCCTTCCAGCAGGTGCAGCCCCTCAGTCCCTGCTCCCAGTTTGGGGGCACTGGATGGCTGTGGGGACAGGTCACGCTGGGAAGTGACTCTGGAGGGGATAAACTGGCCAGGAGAGAGTCCCTGCCACCCCCAGCCCACCCTCAGCACCTGCCCTGTGTTCCTGACTCCAGCACTGCCTTGGAAAGAGGAAGGAGATGGTTTTGCTGAAGGACAGCAGAGCCCCACAGCAGGGTGGGCACTGGCACCCAGAGTGACCCTCACTGTCCCCAGCCTCAAGAGGGGACAGGAGGCTCATGGTGCCCACCAGCAGCTGGGATCTCATCCCCAACCTCTGGGACGTGGCAGGAGCTGGCTGGGGAGCAGGACCTGCCTTTCTCCAGGACGTCAGTGCCACATGACTGCTGTGCCACTGCGTCACTGCCACAGCCCCGGGCAGAAGGATGTGGCTCCTCGCGTGGTCAGGCGGTAGGTGAGCGTGGGGTGGGGAGCACTGAGGTCACCAGGGGCCTGAGGGGACACTGATGGCAGGGGAACCCCTGGGACCAAGGTGCCCCTCCTGAGCCTGGGAGCCACAAGCCCTTGGGAGCAGGGACGGTGAGTGGGGTCACAAACCATTCAGGGGCGTTTGCTTTGGCCCCTGCCCGAGTGCCAGTGGTGAGGGACACAAACCTTTGGCCATCCAGGACAACTGTCTGGTGTTCCTCCACTAATCAGCACCATCCCAAGAGCCAGCTCTGTGTGCAGACAAGCCCTGACCCAGCACTAGGTGTGCTCCTTCCCCCCCTGCCAGTGTCCTCCCCCAGGCTGTGTCCCCAGGATGGCCAACACCAGGCAGGTGGAGGATGACATTTCCCAATGTTTCTCCCTGCTCAGCACCCACCGAGGGAGCCCCAGCTGGGGGCTGGGGAAGGGAAGCATTTCCTGGGCTGGGAATCCCCTCCTGCCTCCCTCCTTCCCCCATGGAAGGGGAAGGAAGGGGTATTTTTAGGACTCGCCCTACGCCTGCTTCAAGGCCTGAGCTAAGAAGAGGAATTGACGTTCGAAGAAAGGTTGGTTTGGCTTTAAAAGGAAGGGTTTTGTTTTTTCCTGCTACTCAGTCCTTGCAAAACTTTTCTGTGAAGAGGGATTGGTAAAAGTACCTCTCGTAGGAGGCAGCCCTGGGCAGGGCACTGGTGTCACAGCTCCCTGTGCTGGCACTGCTTCCAGTGTCCTTGCCTTCCACATTCCAAAGGGAGGGATGGGGTGGGACTAATCTCCCCTGTCCCCATGCTGATCATGGCTCCCCTCACCTGCAAAGTGAGTCCCTTCTGCCAGCCCATCCTCCCATGGTTCCTCTCTGCCTTCCTGCTCTCCAGCAGCTTTTCCTGACCGCTGCTCACAGCTTCTGAACCCCCTGGGGACCCCCGTGCCTTCCCAGCTGCCATGCAGCACCAGTATTGTCCTGGCAACCCATTGGAGATGCTCCAGGTCCCGGAACAAGACACCACCCACACCTTGAGGAGGAGTTTAACTGAATGGCACAAGGTCAGTGGGGGGAAAAGCACCTTGCCGACCCCAGGAGCTGGTGGGAGCAGGTTCTCCAGGACACAGGGGCAAGTGGTGGCCCTTGAGCCAAACCAATGGCCAGAAGGTGGCAATATCCCCCCTCTGTTCTGGCCCTGACAGCAAAAGCTCCCTCCTTGTGCAGGGGATGGGGCCGGTTTGGTTGGGAATCTGTTAGAATCATGGAGTGGTTTGGGTTGGAAGGGCCATTAAAGCCCATCTCCTAGACATTCCCAAAACACAGCATTGCCTGTGCTTGGCAATTCCTGCCTCGCATGTGCTGGATGAACCTCTGCCTTCCCTCTGCCCACTGAGCACGTGACGACCAAAAAACCACCCAGGCACCTCCCAACAGTGACAAGAGCAGCTTTTCCTGGTCAGAAAATTCCTGATCCCTCCAGAAGCTGCTCAGATTTCCCCTCAATGTTCCCCTCGGGGCCTGAGGCTGAAAAGGGAACTTGGGTGATCTGATTTCATAACACCAAAATCCTCAGGGCTGGAGCGAGAGGGGCACAGAGTGGTCACCGTGTCTGTGTGTCATGGGAAGAGAAGGATCTGCAAAAGCCATGACTGGGAAGGTGAGGTGTGACAGGAATTCCAGGGACTTCCAGAGCACCTGAGGACCGGCAGAGGAACTGACCCAAGAAAGGTGGAAGCTGTGGGAGGCAGTCTGACCTTGATCTCTCATCAAAGACTAGGAATAATTCTGTGGGGAAGAACCCAACCTCACCCTGGGCCCTGAGGGGTCTGGCAGCACCATGCCCTGGTCACACAGAACTTGGTCCCACAGCGGGTGCAGCTCCCTGGGGCTCCTCTACCTCCTCCTCGAGGTCCTGTGATGGGTGTGAGCAAACCTCACCATGTCAGGGAGTTCACAGGGGTGGTTTCTCATTGCAGAGCCCTTGGAGAAGCGGATCAGGTTCATCTCTGCCACCCGGGTTTGGAGCCAGACTGTGACCTTACACAGCAGCACCAGCCCTCAGGTACCACTGAAGCAAAACAAAGAACAGCCCTCTCAAGCAGCAGGGATGGTGGAGGAACTTTGGGCTGAGGAGGGAGCAGCTGAGTTAGCCTGAAAATCCAAAAACTCACTGAAAACCAAGAAAATTGCTGCTTGCCCCACAGTGCTGTTGGGTTTCAGCCCTAAGGGGTGCACTGACTGTCCCAGAGCTCAGGATCCGTGTGGGCAGCAGGTAAAAGCACCTTCCGGTGAGGGGAAGTTGCCCAGCCAGGGAGAAAGTGAAAGCCTAAAGAATAACCTTCAACCTTTGACTGTTTCCAAAACCTGGTGTCAGCTGAGCTGGTGTCTCAAATGTCACTTCCCACTGTGGGAAAAAAACAGCCTACCTGGTTCCTCAAGGTCTGCACAGCACCAGGCAGCACTTTTGGTTTTGTACTTATAGAAGGGAGAGATTCAGAGAAATCCACCTTGTGACAAGCATGTGCCACCCATGGGGGTGTCACTCTGCAGCAGCTCCTGCCCAGGCAAGCACCGTTTCCTGGCTCCATCATTTCTGCCAGCCCTAATCTGAATATCTGAATGTGGTTTTTAAGCTTTTTGTAAAGAAAATAAGGGAGGGGGCAAAGACAGAAATCATGAGCCTTTGCCTACCTGAAAGGAGGTTGGAGCATAGTGGGGGTCGGGCTCTTCTCCCAGTGACAGGATGGGAGGAATGGCCTCGAGTTGTGCCAGGGTAGGTTTATTTGGATATTGGGAAGAATTCCTCATGGGAAGGGTTGCACAGGCTGCCCAGGGCAGTAACATCCCCGGAGGGATTTCAAAGCCCTGTGGATGAGGCACTTGGGGACCTGGGTCAGTGGTGGCCTTGGCAGTGCTGGGGGAACATCCTGCAGCCTCTCATCCCCTAACCCCCTCCCAGGTGCTGTTTCGAGGATGATCGCTGCCAACAACAGCTGGACCCCCCCTCCACCCCCCTCCTTGTCCCTGTCCTGCTGTGAATGGCACCGAAACTGCCTTTGTTCCCCTCGCCGGGCGGGGGCAGGACCTGCCGCCGGCTGCTATAAAAGGGGGCGGGGATGCCGACCAGCCCCAGCCCCGCTCCCGGTCCCCATCCCAGTCCCATCCCCAGTCCGGTCCCATTCCTGGCCATGGGCCACCCCACTGCCACCGTGTTGCTGTGCCAGCTGGGTCTCTCCACAGCCATCCAGTGGCTGTGAGTCGGGATTCCCCCCTTCCCAATGCCCCTCCTTCGGGGCTCCCCCTGTGTTCCTGTGGTCCTCCCGCCCCACTGACCCCCTCCTGTCCCCACAGCGGGCTGACGGAGAGCGGCCGCGGGGTGTCCTGGAACGAGAGCCAGCACTGCCGGCTGCTGGTGCCGGAGCAGCTCCAGCTGTGCCGCCGGAACCTGGAGGTGATGCCCAGCATCGTCCGGGCCGCCCGCCACACGCAGGCCCTGTGCCAGCAGAGCTTTGCAGACATGAGGTGGAACTGCTCCTCCATCCAGCGAGCCCCCAGGTTTGGCCCTGACCTGCTGAAAGGTAAAGGATGCTCCTCCTGCCATGTCCGTGCTCCCCACGCTGCCCCACCCCACGGAGCATCCCGGGATGGCAGCACCTTGGTGCTGCTCCGGCTCAGCTCTGCCTCGGGTATCCAGCGTGGAGTGAATTTGCTGCCTTTACAGGGTGTTAATCCTGTGCAATTCCATCTGTGGGAGGTGACAGACAGTAACTTCCATTTCAAACGTCTCCATAAAAAAGGGGGAGAGGTGGGAAGACAGGCTGTGTATGGACAGTGTAGTACAGCATGGGGGGCACAGGTTAAAAACACGCTGCAAGGAAAATGAGAGCCTTGGGTTCATCCTGCTGCAAGATTTTTTAGGAAATGCGTTTATTTGCATTGTGAGGTCTTTGGGAGGAGTGTCTGGCTGGGCAGGGAGGAAGGACATCTCCCCCTCTTCTTCCCAGGGACCCGGGAAGCCGCCTTTGTGTACGCCTTGGCTGCTGCCACCATCGCCCACGGCATCGCCCGGGCCTGCGCCTCGGGGGAGCTCCCGCTCTGCTCCTGCGGCCCCGGCCCCCCCGGGGACCCCAGCCCAGGGGGCAGGTGGGGGGGCTGCGGGGACAACCTCAGCTACGGCCTCCAGCTCGGGGCCGCCTTCGCCGACAGCTCCTCCAGGTCCGGCAAGTTGGGGACACACGGGAGCAAAGCCATGAACCTGCACAACAGCGCCGTGGGCAGGACGGTGGGTGTGGGATCATTGGGGTGCTGCACTCTGGGATGGTGGGTGTGGGATTACTGGGGTGCTGCACTCCGGGATGGTGGGTGTGGGATCACTGGGGTCCTACAGTACAGGATGGGTGGGTGTGGGATCATTGGGGTGCTGCAGTCTGGGATGGTGGGTGTGGGATCACTGGGGTGCTGCAGTCCGGGATGGTGGGTATAGAGCCCACCAGGACTGCACAGTGGGTCAGACAGTGGGTATGGAGCCCACTGGGACTCTGCAGTCCAGGAAGGTGGGTATGGAACCCCCCGGGAATGCTGGAGCCCAGACTGGTGAGTATGGATGCCCCAGGACTGCTGCAGCCCAGCACATTTTGGAGCAGAGGTGCCCAATTTAGGGTGTCAGACTCCAGCCAGGCTGTTGGGGTGTTGTCTGAACATCAGGAGGCAACTAAATGGTTAAAAAGTGTCTTTGCAGACAGCCCCCACTGCTGCCCCCCCAGATATCCTGCACCCCTTTCACAACCAGCACAAGAAATCTCCCACTTCACATCAGTACTCCCAGTGCTTCTTTCCACTCTCCTCACTGGAAGCAGAGGCTCCCCAGCCCATCTGGGTTTTGTGCTTTCGTGCACTCCTGTTCCCCAGCTGAGGCTGGGAAGCCCCCAGCCCCAGTGCCAGCTCCCACAGATAGTTCCTTAAGGATCAGGTTGTTGTCAGAAGGGATTGAAGGAGGGCTGAGCCCCTGACTGCCCCGTTATATTAATTTAAATGTGGCAATAAGGAGCAGAGCTCTTTCATCTCTTTACACTTGCCATGGATGCCCTTGCAAGTCAATCCACGGGGTGGGTACCAGGAGAAAGCAAACTTCCCTGTTTTCCTGTCCCTGCAGGTGCTGAGTGACTCCCTGGATACCAAGTGTAAATGCCACGGTGTTTCGGGCTCCTGCTCAGTGAAGACCTGCTGGAAGGGACTGTCAAGCCTGGATGAAATTGCCTCTGACCTCAAGTCCAAGTACCTGGCAGCCATCAAGGTGTCCCACCGGCTCGTAGGGCCCAGGAAGCAGCTGATAGCCAAGGATATGGATGCCAGGCCAGTGACAGAGACAGATCTGGTTTATCTCATCAACTCTCCTGACTACTGCACCCCAAATCTCCAGCTGGGGTCTCTGGGGACACAGGACAGGTAATAAGCTCTAATGGGTTTGAGAGCAGGTCCTGGGAAGTGGTGTGGGTGGGCTGAGCACAGGTTGCCCAGAGAAGCTGTGGCTGCCCCATCCCTGGAAGTGTCCAGGGCCAGGTTAGATGGGACTTGGAGCAACTTGGGCTAGTGGGAGGTGTCCCTGCCCATGGCAGGGGGTGGGACTGGATGGGCTTTAAAGTCCCTCCCAACCCAAACCATTCCATGGCTCTTGTGGTCCCGCTGTGGCCAGGACCAGCTTGGGTGGGCAGGTCCCCCGGCTCAGCACCCTCCTCTCCACAGGCAGTGCAACAAGAGCTCTGTGGGCAGTGCCAGCTGTGCCCTGCTGTGCTGTGGCCGTGGGTACAACACGTACACGGAGGAGGTGGAGGAGCGGTGCCACTGCCGCTACCGCTGGTGCTGCTCCGTCGTGTGCCGGAGCTGCCGGCGCAGGGTGGAGAGACACGTCTGCAAATAACAGCCCAGGGCTCTGCTGGTGCCCTCCAGGAACAGCTGGAGACCCCACACCCATCCCAGGGGGTGCTCCAAGCAAGGAGGGGGCTGTGCAGGAAGCCTGGCCTCTCGCGTTGCCATGGAAAACCTCACCCCGAGAGATTCCGGGAAGCCTCCGGTCCCTTCCAACTCGAACCTGAGGGCAGGACAAAGGGCTGCCCTCCTGCAGCTGGGCAGTGCCCAGCCCTGCCTCCAGCTGGGACCAGCCATTGATCACTCCACAGGAACAGCCCCTCTCTCTGGTGTGAATGGGGACCCTGGGCTGCCATTGTCCCTTTGCAGGAGGTTCTGACAGCCAGGAGTGATGGATGGGAAGGGGGCAGAGTTATCCGTTGGGAGAAGGCTGCAGGGACAGAAAGCTGCTTCAGGTCAGGGGATCACGGGCAGCTCATCTGGGGACAATTCTGCCATGGGCTCACCCAACACCACTGGATGTTCCTCCTCTGGAGCAAACACTGGTCCAGGGCCACTTGCAGCATCAGAATAAAGACCAGGCTTGGACACAGACAGAACCAGTCATTGCTCCAGGAGCCAGGACTCATCAATCCTCCCCAAGACCTGCATGGACATGGCTGCTGCTCTCATTGGTGGCAGATAGACCAGGGACAGGAGAGATCCTGGAGGCTGCCAGAACAGGGCAAAACTGCTCCTGCCAGCTGTAGGTTACCAACACTGCCATGGCACCACTGGAGCTTCTGCCCTCTGGGCTCCTCTTGGAGGTGGAAGCCCACTCAATGCATGGAATCCTCATGGCTTGTCCTTCCTGCCATTTCTCTTGGACCACTGAGGTCTTTAGCCCACTCTTTCCACTCCCTCAGGACCAGGTGTGCTGGAAGTCTGGCCTGGAGAGGGGACACGACTCTGGGGCCCTGGGGAAGCAAGAATGAACCTTTAGTCTCTGTACTTCCTGTAAGTGGGATTCTGGTGTGTGTTTTTTAAATAAATGTGTTATATCCTAACTGTCTATGGCTTGTTTTGTAGGACAACCCCCTTCCTCCATCTCCCTCTCAGCTGGCCCAGAGAAAGTGAAGGTGTAAGGAGGGCACAAAGCCCTGTGTCCATACAGCCCTGTGTCCTTACTTTTCCTTACACATATTCACTTTTAACCAATTCACTTTTAACTCTTTCTGCTGCTCACTGCCTCAGATTTGCCTGTAATTACAGGTACCTGCCAGTCTCAGCTCCTGCTCACACATGGAAGGTTTTATCACCAGCCAGCAAAAAATCCACCTTCCTGGGATTCGGGGCTGGTGGCTGGAAACCGAGGCAGTCCAGGATTGTTTTCTGATCCTTGGGAATGTGAGCTGGACTAGCCAAGTGTGTGTGTGAACAGTGAGGAGTTGGGAGCCAGGGCTGGGGGCTCTGGTGGCCCCCATTTCCTCAGTGAGGAATCTGGCCAGGCGCTTGGATGGGATAAGACATTCCTGTTCGTGCAGCCCTTGGAGAGAGAGGATGAGTCCAAACACACAGGTGCTGCAGAGACCCCACAGGTAAATGGGCTGGGAATCCTCGGGCGATTTCCCGCAGCTCACACCAGGACCTGGTGTGCTCCTGCTT
Organism: Neopelma chrysocephalum; assembly: GCF_003984885.1. Taxonomy (NCBI): domain Eukaryota; kingdom Metazoa; phylum Chordata; class Aves; order Passeriformes; family Pipridae; genus Neopelma; species Neopelma chrysocephalum. The sequence continues at coordinate 2,618,593 of NW_020897743.1, forward strand.
TATTTGTGGTTCCCACTGAATGGAGTTGGCAGCGCTCAGCCCGAGTCCAGCTGGACGATTACTCATTTCCATATTCATTCAATCATTTTTAACAGTCTCTGCTGGGTCACGGAATCAATTCATGAGCTTTTCTTGTAAACCATCCCCTCCCCTTAATGTGCTCCAGGTTTCTGCGTGAGCAGCGAAGGAGAGTCAGAGGTGGCTTGGGATGACCCTGGGAGCCGGAGGCTGTGCCTGTGCTCTCGCAGTTAAAGGAGTGAGTTAACCATCGTTATCAGTTGTTAATGAGCCATTACTGGCTCTGCCTGCTGCCCTCTCCCTCTCGGAGCGCCAGGAAAGCCGCAGCTGCCAGACTTCCAGCGCAGCCGCCCAAGGCCAAAAGTTATCTCGGGTTTTTCTTTTAAAATGCAATTAGGGTCAGTCCTCTGCATTCCTCGGAAAAGGGAGTTTCAGCTGCCAGGCTGCAAAACAGCTGCAGTTTCTGTGTCCGGAGGGATGCAGGTACTTAATTAGGAGGATTGCTTAAAGACTTTCCCTCCATCCACCTCCCAGCGCACCCCAGATCAGAGGAGGTGACACCGGGAGGGGCTGCGAACTCCACGGAGCGTTGCAAAACGAGCTGGTGAGAGGAAAAAACAGGGGGAACGATCGTGTGGAGTGAGAGCTCCAGCCAGGAGGGTGGGAAATGTGATTTGCATTTGGTAACTCCAAACACTCGCAGCCTGGGGTGGAGGAGAGGAGCCACAATAGCAAGGAATGCCCGGGGGAGCTGTCACGATCCCCTTCCAGAGAGCTCCCATCGGAATTTCTGCCTGGAAAAAAAAAGCAGGGTCAAGTGCTGAATATGCAGAATCCACTCGTCCTCGCCCTCCTTGACTCCAAGCCCGACAGGGAAGAGCTGGGGAAGGACTGGAGGGGTCACTCAGCCCCCGGGATCCCGGCTCCCTTTGTGTCCTGCGGGAAAGGGGAGGGCGCAGTAATTAGTTGGAGGGTGCGAAGGGTCAGGCAGGAAGGAGGTGATATCTCGGTGACAATGCTCTGACGGAGGGTGTTGGGATCCGGGCCCACACCTGGAATTAGCAGGGATGTGAGATCTGCTGAGCTGGAACGACCCCCAGGGACCAGGAGCCAGAGGACGGGTCCAGTGGGAATAAACCCTGTGCTTGGCCCCAGGGGGTGGGGGGATCCTTTGGCTGGTTGTGTTTTCTCCCTCTAACCCTGTTTGGATGTAAAAGCCAGGGGGAAGGTGCCAGAGGAACACAGAGCTCCTTCCCCCAGCCCGGGCCAGCACAAGCACTCCCTGAGGTAAAAAATGGGAAAACTTGGACCCAGTTATCACCCTCCAGTGGCTTCCAGCATCAGTCAGTGCAAAACTCTGCCAGAGAAATTGGTGCAAGAAAGCTTTTCTTGAGCCTTCTGTGTCTTTTCTTCCACCCCAAACACCTCCAGCTCTGGCAGGGACCCAGATAATCCCGGGCAGTGTCCCCAAAACTGAGAGCATCTGTGTCTGTGACAGTTGTGGCTTTCCAGCCCTCCAGACACTTCCTCAGGCGGTTCCTTGTCCTCTCCAGGCTGTGACAGGCTGCTGGCACTGCCCTCTGCCCCCCCAGCCCTCCCTGCTAATGTGACAGATCTACCTCCTCGACATTCCTGTCATTAGCCTTTTTTTCCCCAGTGTCTTGTGGCTTTTTGTTTACCCATCTCTCTGGAAATGAGACTCCCCAGAGCCAAATTCTCCACAGCCATGGCAGGAGCCTTTCACTCCCTGATGCTGTGAGCTGACATGGGAGGGATGGCTCAGAGAATGGCTTGTGCAGGGAAGAAAACCATCCTGCTCTGTGGAATGTGGTGAGATCCAGGCAAAGGGTTTGCTCTGAAAGGGCCCCTCTCCATTATGCTGGAGTTTAATTTGGTTTTTAAGGGAGTAACACTGGTGTGAACGTGATCATTTGCTGCTGGTCGTACTTGTGCAGACGACAAAGTCTGGAGAAAAGTCACTTATTTTCATGGACTCCTGATTTTGCTGCTAAAACACTGACTTATTTATTTTTCCTTTTATTTCCTTATTCATTGAGGGATGCTGCATAACTCATTCCAGGAGGGTCATCTGAGCAAGGACAACAAGCTGTTGGTAATTAAGTATTTTGGAGTGAGAATGACTCTGTGTTCAAGGACATGTTGGGATATTTCTTCCCTACAGGCCTGGATTGCAGCTTGGACTGGAATGTGGATCAGGACTTCCACCTGCCTTTCCTTGTGCTCTTCCCAAGAGAGCTGAGCCAGAAGGAGGAGAAGGCCTGGGATGGGGCTCAGCTGTTGGTCAACATCTTACAGAATCATGGAATCCTGGAATGGTTTGGGTTGGGAGGGACCTTAAGGATCATCTAGTTCCACCCCCTGCCGTGGGCAGGGACACCTTCCACTAGCCCAGGTTGCTCCAAGCCCCGTCCAACCTGTACTGCTGGAAATATTTGGGGGATGTTGCTCTGACCTTTGGGATGGTTGGGCCCTACACTGTCACACCACGAGACACACACATGAGTAAATGCCTGTATTTAAGGAAAAACCCTTACATCTCTGTTCTCCTTTATTCCTGGGGTACTCAGCAATATCATGATGCTCTGAGGATGACAAATAACAGGGATTGTCCTCTTGGGGATCTTCAGCTGAGGGTCAGGGACAGATCAACAGAGGTGAGTAAGAGCCATGAGACCTGAGGGGGAACCAGCTGCAGCCTGGGGAGCTTTGGGATGCGGCAATGGCTGTGTGGGGTTTGGAGGAGAAGCAGCCATCCATCCCTTAGGATCGTGGAATCCTGGAATTTGCACTGGAAATGTCTTTTGCTCTGGTCCTTAAAGTGCTGCTGAAACTTTGGCTCCTGGCAGGTGCAGGGGCGATGGTGTGACAGGTTTCCTGTAGCCTTTAACTAACACATGGGAAGGGGAAGGTGCTGCCTGGAGAGAGGTTTTGCTCTGCTGGGAGTGAACTGGTTGTAGCTGGAGCATCTTCTGCCGGTGAAGAACAAATGGCTGTGGATTCCTGGCTCCATCCCGCCTCTAAAGATCATAGTAATGAATTTTCCCAACTTGTTCCTCACCTTCTGCCCGTGCAGGAACCCTTCAGTGACCCAGCCCTGGACATCCCTCCCAGCTGGGTGGTCCCAGGGAGGTGACAGGAGGTGACACAGCCAGCCAGAACCCAAACCCACAACCCTCCCAGCTTCTGTGAATAATGTTTTATGGCACAATCTGACATAGGTATGAAAAAACCAAATAGAATAAATCATAAACTGAATCATTCTCAGAGGCTGAGTTAGAAATGCTCAGCAGTAGTGGCTGCTCGAAACCAGGTCAATCACCTGTGTTATCACCTGTATTTCTGAGGGAGCAATGCCAGCTCCTAAAGGCTCAGATTTAACCCTGTCCTGGCTCGTTCCTGGTTGAATTTCAGAGATTTTAGGAGCTAAATAAAAAAGAAATGAGAAAAGCGCTGTATCCCCCTTGTGCTGCAGAGAGAATAGAGACGAAATGGAAGGTTCTGTGCTTAAAAAAACAGATCGATATTTATTAGCAGCAGCTAATATCGAGGATTCACACTGTGTATCCCTTTTATACAGCGGGAAGGTGGATGTTTTGTACCAATTTATCCAACTGTCCCCATTTTTCCCAGTTTCCCAGCCGACTGCCCTGGGGCTCCCTGACAGGACCTGGCGCGGCCGGTGCCAGGCAGGACCTGGCAGGGAAAAGCGTGGGCTCACTGGGGGCCTGTGAGAGCTCAGAGCCGCACAGAGGCGAGCCTACCCACCGCCCTGCGCCCACCGCGGGGGTCCCGGGGGGTTCCACGGCCCAGGGACGATTGCGGAGCCCACGGGGCCCAGTGCCGTCCTCCCGACCTTTCCAACATGGCGGCGCCGCACCACCCATGCCCTTCCCAAGATGGCGGCGGGGCCGGACCGGGGGCGCTGACGCGCCGGAAGTGGCGTTGGCGGCGGGCGGAGCCGGGCCCGTGATGGCGGAGGCGGGCGCGGGCAGCCCGCGGCTGGCGGAGCTGCTGGCGGCGGGACGGCGGCTCTTGGACGAGGTGGAGGCGGGAGCCGAGCCCTCCTCGGGCGCCCCGGCCGTGCAGGACAAGGTGCGGCAGGGCTTGGACGCGCTGCGGCGCGCGGCCGCCATGGTGGCGGAGCTGGAGCTGTTCAGGTGAGCGCAGGACGGGCCGGGGGGTCCCGGGGCCGGGAGCGGGACAGAATCCCAGAATCATTGAGGCTGGAAAAGCCCTCAAAGACCACCGAGTTCACCCTATGCCCGATCCCCACCTTGTCACCCAGCCCAGAGCACTGAGTGACATGTCTAGTCCTTCCTTGGTCACCTCCAGGGATGGGGACTCCACCACCTCCCTGGGCAGCCCCTTCCAATGCCCCACCACCCTTTCCAGGAAAAAATTCCTCCTGATGTCCAACCGGACCCTCCCCTGGCACAGCCCGAGGCCGTTCCCTCTCCTCCTGTCCCTTGTTCCCTGGGAGCAGAGCCCGACCCCCCCCCGGCTCCCCCCTCCTGTCAGGGAGTTGCAGAGCCAGAAGGTCCCCCCTGAGCCTCCTTTTCTCCAGGCTGAGCCCCCCCAGCTCCCTCAGCCACTTTTGGTGCTCCAGCCCCTTTCCAGCTCCCTTCCCTGGACTCCCCAGTGTCTCCTGTTGCAGTGAGAACGAGGAGCTGGACGAAGTTGCCTCGGCCGACCTGAAGTTCCTGCTGCTCCCCGCGCTCCTGGGAGCCCTGACGCTGAAGCAAGTGGACCTGAGCAGCCGGCAGCAGCACCTGGAGAGCGCCCGGGATCACTTCCTGCACTTCCTCAAGCTCTGCAGGAGCTACGGGCTGGGAACGTTCCAGCTGCCTCCCACCACTCCCGGGGAGGAGGGAGCCCCGACCCCCCCGGGCCCGGGGGACCCCCCGGGTGCCCAGCCCAACCTGGTGGCCATGGCCATGAGCAGGAACGCCAAGATCGAGAGGTGGGCTCAGGGCACTGGGAAAGGGCTTTGGGAGAAGGGGGAGCTTCAGGCAGGGCATAGCTGGGCAGAGAAGGGGCTGCTTCCGTGGGCATTGGAATAATTGGATCACAAAATGTTCATTTTAAGAGATGCAGCACGTTTTTCAATGGTCTGGGTTGTGCACAGGCTGGGGAGGGGAGCATTTGTGTCTTTCTGGGCTTTTGATGAAAAACTGCTCAAAACCTTTTAATTAGCTCTGTAATAATTCATCTTATAATTAATTCTATAATCAGTTCTAACAGCACAAAGCCACCCACCTTGGAATTTTCCTACCAGTGGGTTTATTGTGGCTTGAAAAAGAGGTCCTTTGTCTTACTTTGGGTGGGACTTTGGCCATGGGCAGCACTGAAAGATCCAGACTGGGCTGGACCTGCTTAAATTGCACAGATACAAAAATATGATTTATATTCTAACTGGAAGGGGTTTCGTTTTTAGAATGACTCTTTTGTGCTCCTTGTCCTCTCACCTCCCAAAGGTTTCTAATCCTTGGCTCTTACTGTTCATTCTTCAGGTGACTCAGTAATGGAGGGAAGTGGAACATGAGGATTTAGTTTGGAAGTGTATTATATGGGTAGTTCTCCCTTTAATAACTAATTCATGAAAAGGTAAAACAGTTTAGCCTGGAAGTTTGTTATATAGGCAGTTCTTCCCTTGAATAACTAATTCTGAAACAGATCAAGAAATCCAGAAAGCCAAAATTATATTTAAAAAAACCCTGCACACACAAAAAACCACCTGAGGCAGAAGTTGGAAAAGTGATTTATTCTGCTTTTTACGCAGCTTCTTGATACATTTGTGTCACATGGAGGCAATTCAAAATAGCCATTCCACTGGATTTTCTCAGGGAAGGAGCTGATGAGTTCAAGTCCTGCTTTCTCCAGGAGATTAATGTTTCCAGGCTTGCCTAATTTTACCTGGAAGGCTTCCGTTTTCAATAATTATTAATTGTTTAGGGAAAGGATAAAATAATTGAGGCACCTCTAAATTTGATGTGATTTTACAGCTGCTTTTAACAGACAGGAGGGACTGGAATTCCAACAGGAACCACCATGACCACCACAAAAATTGTATTTTTTTATAAGGTTTTCTCTTTTAAATACACGAAATGGCGTTGAACCTCTTACAAAGGGCGGTAAAGACACTGTGGCTGGGCTGAGATAGAGAAAAATGATTTCATGATCCCACTTTGTTCCCTTTGGGACAGGTACAAGCAGAAGAAGGAGCTGGAGAACAAGTTGGCCTCCATGAGGAGCTTCGTGGAGAGTGGGACAGCAGATGAGGATCAGATCCGGGAGTTTTACATCCTGCAGATCCAGAAATGGATCAGCACCAGCCTGGAGGAGCTGGAGAGCATCGACCAGGAGATGGTGATCCTGAAGAACAGGGATGCAGCCAGGCAGGTACGGGATCATCCCTGCTGGGATGGACACGGGTGGGGGGAATGAATCCCTGAGGGCTCAGTGGCAGAGGTGGAGTTTTATTCTTTGAATTCTCAGTTAAAATGGAGCTCAGTCCCAGCACAAGCTGGTGGGATTTGGTTTTATTCTGCTTTTTGTGTTGGTTCCTGCCCTCTCCTGCCACACATTCCAGACAGTCCTGGCCTGTGAAATGCTGGAGCTTGGAATGTCAGAGCTCAACTGTGCAAAGGCTTTTGCTGGGTTCTGAAGAACATTTAAATTTATACATTAAAATAAGACCCTTGTGATGTCTTTCACACCCCCACTCCTGGTCTGCAGCGTGTCCGGGTGTTATAGACGGGAATATCGGCCTGTTGGAACAACAGAAGCTTCCACAGGCCTGCAGTCCCTGTGCAGAGCATTGTCTCAGGGCTTTATGTCACCTGGAATGTCTGCTGGAAATAACAGCCCCCGATGAGCTGGCACAGCCCTGCCCAGCCTGTTGGCAGGGGCGGGTCATTTTTGGCACTGCAGGACTTGGCTCCTCCGTAGTGTCCCGTCAGGAATGACGAGCTCAGAACGCTGCATGTTGGGTCCCTGGAGGAATAAACAATTCCTGCTCTGAGCTGGTTTAGCCCTGTCAGCTCTACTTTGATCCAAACAGGTGTTACAGAGGCACAGGGAATGATTTGTAGAGGGGCACAGATGGAATTCCTGATTTAAACCGGATTCAGGCCTGGATTGTCCATCTCGGGTGCTGCTCTGAGAGCTGAGGTGTTTCTCTTCTGCAAGACTTTTAATAACCCTGGGGTGGGAAGCAGAGAGTGGGATTCTCATCTCCCCAGTTGCCTTGTGACTGTTGTTTGCATGTCCAGGCTCCAGCAGCTCCCCACGGCCCCTCCCGGCCCATCAGAGCCCCAGTGAGACCTTTCATCCTGACCCGCGACGCTGCCCAGGCCAGGTACGTGGGGTTGGGGTTATTTAACCCACTTTGAGGCAGTGCTCTCACATCAGGCCCGAAATACTCTTCCAGGTGCAGAAATCCAGTTGTAACCTCTGTATCTGCACCTCTGTTTGTGGCACCCTGAGATCCTTGCAAGGAATTTCAGCAGCTAAAGCACAAAGTGGGGTAGAAATGAGGTTTCCTGTCATGCTTGTGATATGATTTCCCCTGAGCCTTCCATGTGTCTAGTTCAGTTCTCAGGGGCATCCTGGGGACACTTTCCATTATCCCAAGTTGCTCTAAGCCCCATCCAGCCTGGCCTTGGACACTTCCAGGGATGGTGCAGCTTCTCTGGGCAACCTGTGCCAGGGCCTCCCCAATCTCACAAGGGAGGAGTTCTCTGGCAGTAGGAAGCCATTCCCCCTTCTCCTGTCCCTCCATGCCTTGTCCAGAGTCCCTCTCCATCTCTCTTGGAGCCCCTTGAGGCACTGGAAGGCCACAATTAGGTCTGCCCAAAGCCTCCCTCAAGCCCTCCTTGATAACATGCCTTAAATCCTTAGTGCAGATTGGATTATGGAATAGTGCTGTGCCTGTTGCCTGTGTTTCTGTCATTGTGAGGGATTTAACTCCCTTTTCCTGCTGTGTGTGTCCTGCAGAGTGTTTGGAGCTGGTTATCCTGGCCTGCCCACCATGACTGTGGACGACTGGTATGAGCAGCGCCGGAGGCAGGGAATTGTATCCGGGCAGAGCGTCCCTCAGAGAGCACCAGGTATGGAGGCAAATGTGGGAATGGGGGATTTGGGAAGGCTCCTGGGGGGCTGAGTGGACAGGGATATGTGCAAGGTGTGGAACACCCCCTGACTGAGGAAGAGTCAAAGCTTTATTAGGAAAACAACTGGATTGTCAGGCTGTGCTTGGCCTTTTGGATGGAGCTTGGAGCAACCTGGTCTAGTGGGGGGTGAGACTGGATGGGCTTTAAGGTCCCTTCCAACCCAAACCATTCCATGATTCTAATCCCTGCTGTCTGCCTAGACCAGCTCTGGGCTGGGCTTCTCCTTGGAGAGCCTGACCTGGGATCTCCTCCCTGTCCCTCACCTCCAGCAGGTGTAAGTGATGAAGAGCTGCAGAAGCAGCAGCAGGAGAAAAAAGAGGAGGAGTATGATGAGGAAGCTCTTCAAAAAGCTCGGGACTGGGATGACTGGAAAGACACACACCCCCGAGGCTACGGCAACCGGCAGAACATGGGCTGAGCAGGGCCTGGATCCTGGGAGAAGAACTTGGACAGGGAGAGAGAGAGAGAGAGGAGGGAATACAGTGTACATATGTGGAGCATCCGGGAATCCTCCGGGAGCCGGATCAGAGGAGGACACGTGACCCCTTGCTTTGGTTTGCATTCCATGTCAGACTGGGTGCACTGGTCGTGCTGGGAGGTGCCCAGAGCTCTGTGAGGGTCAGGCTCCCTCTGCACTCCCAGGCGGAGGCAGCCCTCGGAGGGGGAGTCCATGGATTTGGAAACTGCTCTTTGTATTGTGGGTGGTTGTATTTATTATTTTTTTTCTCTCTATTTTAAGCAAAATAAACTCTCTTTGTGCTGCCTAATTTCTCCTGTGAAATTCCCTTGCTCTTCATCCCGTGCTCTTCCAGAGCCAGTGAGGGCCAACCCTGGACCCTCTCATGGAGCCCACAGGGACAAAAACTGGGACAAATGGTGCCATATTCCAAGGCAAAGTAGTCAGTGTGCTTTGAAATCTAACAGAACAACCCTGACGAGGGGAAAACCTTTCCTGGATCCCTCTGGAGATGGTTTAAATGGCTGCTGGCACCAATCCTGGCTTGCTGTATCTGGCACTGACCTGGCACACGGGGTGTGTTTCTGGTCAGAGGGGTGAGGAATCACAGCTGGAAGCTCTGTGGGGTGGCACTTGTTCTAAACCTGTTAAAAATATTGGGATGAAAAAGCAAAGACAGCTTGGCTGGCACTGGGTGTGTCACCTGGAGCGGGTGCTGTTACCTGCACAGTGTTTCCTTACCCTGGGGCAGTGGGATTCTCACACAATTCTGAGTTTTTCCTTCATATCAGCCTGATTTGGACACAGCTGGGGGGCCAATTGGGCTGCAGGAGAGCTGAAATGTTTTCCCTGCAGCAATCCCTGCTCCTTGGAACTGATCCACGCCCAGGAAGCCGCAGCCTGCAGTGAATGTGGTCACACCTTCTTCCCAGGTATGGAGTCCCTACAATCCACAGGAGCAGGTTGTGGGGTTTGTGGGTTCCAAATCTCCCAGGAAACATGTTCCTTACTCTAACACCACAGGCAATCCTGTACATGGATTTTCCATTTCCTACACTTGATCTTGGCCAGCAGTTCCTAGTGAGCACCTCTGGAGAGGTGGATCCTGAGGAGCAGCTTTAGTGACAGCCCCTGTGGATTCTCACTGTTCCTTTGGCTGTTGGCCCGAAGCTCCACCTCAGTGCTGGTTTTGTGCTGCTCTTATTTCCTTATTTTCTTTTTTTCGCCCCAAATCCTCTCCAGGCAGGGATGGAAGAGGAGGGAATGGCGCTGGTTCCGGTGGCTGCATTCCCGTTGTGTGGAGCGGGAGCTTCGGGATGACGTTTGTGGGTGGCTCTGGCGGGATCACACTGTTGGAGCATGACAGCGTTTATGACATACCCAAACCGTGGATGGTACCATTCCCAGGGGGGTGCAGCCCCCACGGAGCCCCCACTGGCACCGGGGCCTTTCCAAGGAGCCCCGACCGCCCGGCACGGAGCAGCTCCTCACCCTCAGTGTGCCCCCTCAGCTTCCCAAGGACCCCCAGCTCCTGTCCGTGCTCCAAATCCAGGGCTGGAGCAGGTCCCTCCCCTGGGCAGCGGCCGGTGGACCTTGGGTCAGGTGGTTAAAGCCTCTGGACACACAGCACACAGCCTCTGTGATTGCCAAACTCACCTTTCAACCTGCCGAGCCTGGCGTGGAGCTCCCGCCACCATGAAAACCATCATCGCGGCCTGCTCCCAAAATCTTAGTGGTGAGATATTCCCAGAGGGGGCTGGAATGGGGTCTGATGCTCCAGCAATGCCAGGAGCTCGTTGTTACTGTTGTCTACTTGCTTTGGAGTGCTGAGGGGAAAGGGAGGTGTTGGGACAGATTTGGGGATAACTCTAGAGGAAAACATAGAGTTGCTCAACAGGAGTGGAATTTCTGAAAATGCATTTGGGAATGTTACTCCCACAAGAATCTCCAGAGCACTGCAAATTCCAAATGTTGGGGTTTGCAGAGGCTCCTGTTGCTGTGGACGGGGACGGCAGCAGAACCATGGGGGTTCTCTGTGTCTGTGATCCGGATGTTCGTGGAGTTCTTGGGATGGGAGCTAGGAAAAGGAACTGAAAACGACTGTTTGGTGGGCACAAGTTTGCTGGAAGAGCTCTGAGTCTTCCCTGGGAAAAAAATGGGCTTTGGAAAGCTGAGAATGGCAGGGCTGTGTGGGCTTTTGGGGATGTGGGATGGGTGGAAGGGATCTCTCAGAGCCTGTCATGCTGCTTGGGAGAAATGGACAACAACTCCTCAATGCTGGAGATGGCTCCAGTGTTTCATTTATTTCAGTTGTCCCATTCCTGGTTTGGGTTGAGCCAGGAAGAGTTGAACTTCCACCAGCTTCCTGAACCAAGGTTTGGTGGTTCTCCTCTAACCTGGGGGTCCCTGGTCTGGGAAGCCATGGGGTCAGGGCTGCTCCTGTCTCACCCTGAGCATCCCTCTGGCCAACATGCAGATTTCGGGTTGTTTTCCCAAGAAAACCCGGCTCTGGTGACACTCAGGGGTATCTCTCTGTGGTGGCTGTGCCGGGTTGGTCTCGGCCATGGTGGACCTTTGTCCGGGAGCAGCGCTGGCAGAGCTGGCGCCTCAGGCCCGTTTCGGGAGGAGGGATGGGGCCATGTGTGGAGTTTGGATCCTGGCACCCAGCCCAGGATGGTTAATGGTTCACCAAGGTCATCCAGAGGGAAGGGGCCGTGGGGGAGCGGAGCAGTGGCGGCTCTGGCATGTCCTGGGCTGTGGGGACGGCTGGGGGATGGCCACCCTTGTCCACCCCAGCTCAGCCCCACCCGCTGTCCTTGGCAGCTGCCAGGGGGTGGTGCCTCCCTGCTGTGCCAGCTGAGAAATCCCCAAATCCTCTGTGAGCCTGAGCACGCCAAGGAGGGCATGGGAAAGGTCCCAGCCCTTGGGAAGTCAGCACGGAGCAGGATGTGCCGCTGCGCTCGGCTCTGCTGGAATGTTTGGCGTTGGGGGGCTCACCCTGGAATCTTCCCCCTGCTCTGGTTGCCCAGGGCCACCTCCTGGCATGGTCCAGAGCTCTCTGGGGGTGGCATCCCCCATTTCACCCCACCACATCCCATCCCTCCTCACCCAACTGCTCGTCCTTCCCATCCCACCTTCTGCCTCGTCCTGTAACCCGGCCCTGGCACTCCTGGGTGCCCCCTGCCAGCCCAGTGGCCCAGGCTGTGTTCAAGCCGTGCTGTTTTGGGCTGGGGCCGTGTCCCCCCTCCACAGGGAGCCGTGCCAGTGTCCAGGCTGCCCTGCGCACGCTGCTGGCCGTGCCCTGGCCCTCCCAGCGGGACGTTCGCTCCGCGCTCCAGCTCCTCGCCGTCCTGCAGTGGGTGCTCAGCTTCCTGCTGATGGGTGAGTAGGGGGCTGCGGGGGCCCTGGGGGTGGGCACACACCCGCTCACCCCCTGCCTGGCCCCCGCAGGAACCGTCAGCCTCGTGGTGCTCATCTACCTGCTGTTCACCAGCTTCTGGCTCATCCCCGCGCTCTACCTGGCCTGGATCATCTTCGACTGGGACACGCCAGAGAGAGGTGGGGATGGGAACGTCCCCCTTCTTCCAACTTTGCAGCAGGATGGGGGGGGTGGGGTCCCCCTTTCCTCCAGGTCCCTCACAGCAAATGGGGAGAGCCATGTCCCACCTGCTCCTTCCCTCCACTCCCACACCATCAGCACCGTGGTGGGAACAGGGATATGGCGGGTCCGTGGGGAATGTTTCCCATGGATCCCGCTGCCCACGGGGGTGGGTGTCATCTCCTGTGGTCCCTCCCTGGGTTGCAGGTGGCAGGAGGCTGCCGTGCCTGCGGCGATGGACTGTGTGGAACCACTTTCGGGATTATTTCCCAGTCAAGGTACAGTGCCAGGACAGGATATTCCTGCAGGTGCTGGTGGTGGGACCACCCAAAAGGAGGTGCCATGTCCCTGTGACCCCTTTTGTCCCCACAGCTGGTGAAGACACACGATCTGTCCCCCAGCCACAACTACATCATCGGCTCCCACCCCCACGGCATCCTCTGCGTCGGCGCCTTCTGCAACTTCATCACAGGCTCCACAGGCTTTGAGAAGATGTTCCCGGGAATCCACTCCTCCCTCACCACCCTGGCTGGCAACTTCCGCCTGCCCCTTTTCCGGGAGTACCTGATGAGTGGGGGTGAGCAGCCCCTGCCCAGCTCTGCTGGCAGTACCCGCGGGCAGGGGGTCCCTGCTCCCTCTGAGGGAAACACAGCAGTGATGGTGCTCCCAGGAGCAGGTGGGGCAGGGATGGATCTCTGCCTGAGCTCCACCTTCACCTCGCCTGCACTTTGCCTTCACCCAACATGCACCCTGCCTACACTGCACCCTATCTACACCCTGCCTAAACCCTGTCTGCATCTTGCCTGTGCTCTGCCCGCACCCTGCCTCCACCTAACATACACCCCGCCTCCACCCTTGCCACACCTTACCTACACCCCACCTGCACCTTTCCTACCCCCTGCCCACACCGTACCTGCACCCTGCCTGCACCCTGCCCACATCTTACCTGCACCCTGCCTGCACCCTGCCTGCACCCTGCCCGCAGCAGGGGGTGCCCTTGTGCTATCCCTGCCCTGGTCCCAACCCGGTGTGATCCCTCGTGGTGTCCCCGGCGGTGTCCCCGTCCCCGGGCACTGCCCAGGCGGGCAGTCCCACAGCTCGGGTGCCCGTTCCCGCCGCAGGGCTGTTCCCGGTGACCCGCCGTGCCATCGGGTACCTGCTGTCCCAGAACGGCACCGGCAACGCGGTGGCCATCGTCATCGGCGGCGCGGCCGAGTCGCTGTCCTGCCGGCCCGGCGTCACCACGCTCATCCTCCGCAACCGCAAGGGCTTCGTGCGCATGGCCCTGCGCCACGGGTGGGTCCCGGGTGGGTCCCGGGTGGGTCACGGGCATGGCCACCCCCGCGGGGGACTGGGTGTCCTGGCACCCCATCACCGCCCACCGTGTCCCCTCCACAGGGCCTTCCTCGTCCCCTCCTTCTCCTTTGGGGAGAACGACCTGTTCCGCCAGGTGGTCTTTGAGGAGGGCAGCTGGATGAGGAGCATCCAGCAGCGCTTCCAGAAGATGATTGGCTTCGCTCCCTGCGTCTTCTACGGCCGCGGCCTCACCTCCAGCCGCTCCCGGGGCTTCCTGCCCTACGCCAGACCCATCACCACTGTGGGTGAGCAGCTGGGCTTGGGGGACCCCAGAGGGTGGGGCAGAGCAGGGACACCCCTCTGGAAGGCACCGCTCGGGCCGTGTCCCCGTGAGCCGAGCGCGTCCCCAGGCCACGGGTCTGACCCTGTCCTGTCCCCTGCCGGCAGTGGGGGAGCCGATGCCAGTGCCCAAGGTGCAGAACCCGAGCCGGGAGCTGGTGGACATGTACCACGAGAGGTACATCCAGGCCCTGCTCAAGCTCTTCAACGAAAACAAGACCAAGTACGGGCTGTCGGAGACGGACGAGCTGCACATCCTCTGAGTGCCCCTGGCGCCGGTGACCCCGTCCCTGCTCACCAGGGCTCCTGGGGGGGGATTTCAGCCGGCCCAGCACGGGGGACACACGGGGCACAGTCCCCACCCCAGCCCTCCACTCCTCTGGCCCAAAAATCTGAGTTGGATGTGGGAGGAGAGGAGGAAGCCAGGGGGAGATTGGGAAAGGGTCCCCCTTGGAAGGGGTTTGGAGGGACTGCAGGTGACACAGCTGTCCCCTGGCAGGGGCTGGGGTGAGGCTGAGGGCCAGTGATGGGCACACTCCCCCCAGATAACCAGGTCACCATGAGCTGAGGGAAGGGGTGCCATGGGAGGAGAAATCAAATGGGGTCTTTGGGGTGGCACCCTGATGGCACATGGGACCAGCCTTGGGGGACATCCCACCCTGGGGTCGAGGGGGAACACTCCTGGACTTGGGGACCTGTGGAAGTGGCCTCAGCCAGGACCATGTGGTCTCAGATGAGCCTTTTCAGATGCCTCTGTCCCCAATACAGGTTTCCAACTCCCCGCCCCTGTCTGTGTGTGTTCTGGGGGTCAGGATGGGCAGGACTGGGACACACCCGTGGACCTGCCACTCACTGTGTCCCCTCCCTGGGAGGTCCATCTTCAGTTGGGGCTGTACTTGGCAGGGCCCCTTGCACTGCTCAGGGTGCACCTGAGCCACACTGGATATAATGGGAGGAGAGGGGCAGCAGCTGCTCTTACTGGGTTAACTGGGCTCAGGAGGGGGATCTCCTGCTCGCTCTGCTCTCGGCTCAGTGGTGAGTGAGGGTTTTTCTGGGCACCACTACTGGTGGGATGGGGACACAGGGCTGGGATGTGCCATCCTTGGGGCCCTTTCCTTCCCCTGGGCAGCTCCTGGTGGGGTGTGGCTTGTGTGACCAGTGCCATGGCAGAGGTGACACCTTGATGATGCTCTTGGTGTATCCCTTCCCAAGGCATGTGCTGACAGGAGTTGTGGGGGGCCATGGGGACAGCCCTGTCCCTGTCCCACCCCTGCCAGGCTGGCATGGGACAGTCAACAGCACTGATACCAATCTTGGTCTGCTCCTCTGCACAGGCACTTGGTCAAACAAAAGGGCTGGGTAAACATTTGAGGAGCAAACACCCATAAAGGCACATTCCCGTCACCAGGGGTGTCACCAGCTCACTGCTCCAGACCTGCCCCGGCACCGGTGTCACGGTGGCTTTTCTCTGGGGTGAGGGTGGGTGTCTCGTTCCTCTTCCTTCTGCTACAGGGAGAAACAGGCAGGAGCAAAGAGAAAGGGGAAGGGGCTTTACTGGGGGGTGATGGGCTGCAAGTGCCCTGTGTCACATCTCTCCTCCTCTGCCAAGGCCAGTGGTGTGACAGAGACATCTCTGACAACCAGGCAGGGGGCACCCCAGCGTGGGCTCTGTCCCCTGGTTCAGTCTGTTGCCCACACATCACCACCAAGCAGTCTGGAAGGGCTGTGCCTGCCCAGGGAGGGACCAGTGTCCCTTCTCTTTAGTGACCTGTCACCCCCCTTGTGTCCCCAGGAGTGCCCTGGGATGGGACACCAGCCTGCTTCCCCCAGACAGCCTCCTCAGTGTCCTTCCCATTCCCACACGTGCTTTCCTGCCCTGGCGAGCACCACCACCCTCCTCCCAGAGCATCCCAGGGCAGGGCTGGGACTGGCCCCGTGGCCTCCAGCCCTCAGCCCTGCGGCCTCTGCCCCTGCAGGGGCTGGGAAGGGGCAGGGCAGGTCTGGGGACCTGGGGGTGCCCACATGGAGCCCGGAGGGGCTGCAGCTCCTGGAGCCCAAGGATGAGGTTATGGAACCCCCTCGGGCCCCTCAGCACCCGCCCCCGCTCCGTGCTGTCCCTGTCCCTTGGGTGACACTGGCCACGTGGCCGCTGTCCATGAGGCTGTCCGTGTAGGGCGACACCAGGGCCAGGTTGCAGGTGGGCACGGGCCGGAGCCGGTGGGCGGCCCCCCGGCGCAGCCCCCGGTACTTGTCCCCGGCCAGGAAGTACAGGATGGGGTCGAGGCAGCTGTTGATGCTGGCCAGGGGCCGCGTGATCTTGTAAGTGAAGTTGATGATGTTGAGGGTCCGGCAGTCAGCCTGGAAGTAGCGGGAGGTGTAGTAGAGGGTGCGGGTGATGTGGAAGGGCACAAAGCAGATGGCAAAGACGGCGAGCACGATGATGATCATCTTGATGGAGCGTTTCTTGTAGGAGGGCATCCGCGGGCCGGGGCTGGAGAGGCTGGACTTGCCGAGCTGCTTGGCCATGAGGCAGTAGCACAGGACGATGACCAGGAAGGGGAGCCCGAAGAGCAGGGCCATGACAGAGGAGCTGTAGTGCACATAATGGTCGAACTCCTCAGGCTTGGTGGTGTCGTGGCACAGGGTGGTGTTGCCCTTGGAGCTGGTGGTGACAAAGATGAGGTTGGGGATGAGGCAGATGGTGACGACGAGCCAGGCGCCCACGCAGATGATGCGGGCGTGCTTGGTCTTCACCCACTTGAGGGAGCGAATGGGGTGGCAGATGCCCATGTAGCGGTGGACACTGATGCAGGTGAGGAAGAGGATGGTGCTGTAGAGGTTGGCATAGAACAGGAACCGCACAATCTTGCAGAGCCATTTCCCGAAGGGCCAGTTGTTGCGGTCGGCGTAATAGTAGACCAGGGTGGGGAGGGAGAGGACGTAGAGCGTGTCAGACACGGCCAGGTTCACCATGTAGGTGGTGGTGGCGTTCCAGGGCCTCATCCTGGAGATGAACATCCACAGGGCCCAGGAGTTGAGGGGCAGCCCCACCACGAAGACGATGCTGTAGGAGATGGGCAGCAGGATGAACTTGAACTCCTCGTTGAAGACACACTTCGCCTCGGCCACCTCAGTGGTGTTCCCTCCCGGCCAGGGAGTCGGTGTCGGTGTCCACAGGGCAACTGGGAATGTCCTCCCTGAAGTGGCCATGTTCTCCGAGCCAGATCTGGGGGAGCAGTTAATAAAAGCACATTAGTCGTCGATCCCGACCATTGTCAGGCACAAAGCATGGAAAGGAGCCAAAGATGCCAGATTTTGCCCCCCTCCAGGAGCTTCGGCCACTTTGATGGTTCTCTGGTTTATCTCAGCTTGCGCGCTCGGGTCTCGTGGGGGCCGGGGGGTGCCTGGGCAAGCCCTCCCTCCGCAGCCCCCGCCACGACACCCATCAATGAGCCCTCTGAGTGGTGCAGGGACGGGAGCGTGCCGGGGACAGAGGGCCGGGCCGGCCCCGCCGGGCAGCAGCCCCACGGCGCGGGGAACAATGAGACCTTGATGAGCAACAGCAGCCCCCGGCTGGGCCAGCGCAGCCTCTTGGAAGCTGCCTCAGCCTAATTGGCACCATCCTGACAATGCTGCCGCTCCCAGAGGGCTCCTTGACAGAAGAAAGGCGGGAGGAGAAGAAAGCTTTGTCTGGGGGAATGTTGTGGCCCAGAGGAATCCTGGGGGGGAGGGTGGCAAAGGAGCCTTTGGGAGAGAGTGTCCCCGGATGGTGAGGGGCCTCGGCTGCCGGGTATTCTCCGTAGGAGAGGGATGAGCTAAGCCCTGCGGAGAGGAGCTGCGCCAGGGCCAAGTCCCAGCTCAAGGCAGTGCAAGTTAACAAGGCAGGACATTTCCTCCTGCTCCGTGTTAGGATCAAAGGCTGGATCTGCGTCCTCCTGGGAAATCACTGTGAGCACAAGCTGCCAAAGGGTCAGGTTTGCCTGTTGGATGTCTGAAGTTCAGAGCCCTCTTCTCCATGGTGTCCAGCAAAGGACCAAGGAAGGCTGCTGGCGCTCTGACCCCTCTGCACCCACCACCATCCCCGGTGAAGTGATTCCTCCAACAAGGATGGATGCTTGGATGAGTAACCTGGGAGCAGGAGCATCTGCTGTGCTGCTGGTGGGGACAAGAGCGTAGCATCTGACGGAGGGAATGCTGGTGCATCTCCAGTCTCTGTTGGCCAGAGCTCACCCAGGAGGGGCCACGTACCAGGACAGGGGAGGACTCAGGGCGACGATGGACATTAACCAAGTGCTGGTGTTGGTAGTACAAGGTGGAAGGACGTGTCCTCTCAGGATCCTTCATCCCTTGGCTCCCTCATCATCCCCCTCTTGTCGGCCTTCACCACGAGGATGTGCAGGAGTGTCCCGTAGGGTGTATCCGTGGGATGGGCCAGGCCATGCTCCACCCTGTCCCTGCCATGCCTCGCCTGGAGAGAGCACAGGTTTGCAGAGATGCCCGTAAATGACTCAGCAGGCAGACGGGCAGGGGGTGGCCGTGGCCCCTCTGGCCGTGCTCCATGGGCTCTGTTTGAGTTGTGGGTTGAGCCTCTGGCTGGGCCGAGTTCAAACTCCCCGTGGTTCCCATCCCCCGGCAGTGCTGCGGGAAGATCCTGCCTTTATTACAGGGATGAGTTCAGAGAGCAACAGGCAGGTCCTGATCAAATATTAACAGTGGGAAGACCTTGTTTTTTCTCCCAGAACCAGGAGTGGGAACAGCGGGTAGGAAACACTGAGTGCCTGAGTGCAGTGCCAGTGGGGTCCCATGGGGTGCTGTGCTGGTCCCAGCCCAGCGTGTCCCCATGCTGTGACACTGCTGAGGACATGAGGGACCACGAGATTTGTTTTCCATTTCCAGCCTCTGAGTGCAAGTGAGCACAAAGTCTTGAGCCCAACCAGAGGGGAGGTGCTGCAGGGTTCAGTGCCCGAAGTCAGTGTCTGTGACACAGGTCACCAAACAACCAAGATATGAAGAAGACAGTAAATAAAAGTTAATAACCTGGTGTGAGGAATGCACAAGGAAAAATGCTGAGTAGATTAGTGGTGCTGGGCTGCTCGGAGGAGAGCACAGGGACTCAGATTCTGGCAGCTGCTACAGCCTGAGGACTGTCAGCAGCAGGATTTAACCATTCCCAAGGACATTCCTTCGAGGATAACCACAAAAAAATAGAAATGCAGCAGAAGATGACGTTTGGCAAGTTATATCTCAAGAGGTTTCCTGCGTCCTCATCTTAGTCACAACCAAAATCAGTGCTTTAAATTACTGATTCACATCAGTCCAGCCCGAGGACACGTCACCACCAGCCTCAACCCTACTCCTCACTGACACTCCCAGAAAGGCTCTCCCTGGACAAGGCCTCTCCAGCATGAGCTTTTGAGGAGGGATCGAGGTGTGAGCCAAGAGATGGGGCTGCCTGTTGGAGCAGGAGATGGAAGGCACTGCAGGGAAAGGATGTGGAGCTGGGGAGATGGAAGGTGGTGCAGGGAATGGACACAGAACTGGGGAGATGGAAGGCACTGCAGGGAAAGGACATGGAGCTGAGGAGAGGGAAGGTGCTGCAGGAAGGGGAGGTGGAGCTGGGAAGATGGAAGATGCTGCAGGGAAAGGCCACAGAGCTGGGGAGGTGATGCCCCCTCCTGCCCTGCCCATTTTGTGGATGCATGAGGGCTGCAAACCTGGGGAACCCCCTGAACCCCTTGCCTATATCAAGCACATCCTCTGGGATGGTGCCTGTGGACTGGCCCCCCACGTACCCGAGGAAGCAGTGGGAAGGGGCAGGAGCCGGCCACAGGGCCACTTGCTGGAGGGCACGTGCTGCCCTTGGCCCTTTGCCACAGGAACAGGAGCTGCAGCCGGGCTCGGCCATGGAGCTGGGAGACAGGGCAGAGCTCCTGTTCCTGTGTCAAAGGACCTGGTGGGATCCACAGCTGTCCTCAGGCCAGGGTGCCCCCAGCAGCTGGATGAGGCTTCCAGCCCTGGGGGTTTGTGGGGACATTGGAAAAGCACCAATGAAATGAATGAGCGGGGCAGCACCAGAGGCAGGGTCGGCCCTGGAGCCAAAGTCATTGGGACAGGATGGGGATCTGGTGTTGGGGATCTGGAGCAGCAGCAGGAGCTCGGAGAGGGCAGGCAAGAGCGGATTTCAGAGCAGCCACCAAGGGCTGGGTGAGCCTGGGACCAGCTGCTGCTGGAGCATGGGAAAAACAGGGCTTTTCTTCTCGCCTAAGCTCTTGGAAATTGCAAAACAAGGGGAAATTGTGCAAAACATCCTGCAGAAGGACCCTTGTCCCTAATCGCCACGTGGTTCGTGCAGCCAAAGCCCCGGCACAAGGGGACATGACCTAATTCCAATTCTTCCCTTTGCCTGGAAGAGCAGCCAAAGCACGCTCTGCCGACACTGCTGGGCACTGGGGACACCTCCCCGGGGACACCAGCGAGGTTTGGCCCTTCCCTCACTGCCCATCACATCCCGAGGTGACCCCTGCTCAGCAGGGTGGGGGTGAGGGGTTCCTTCCCCCCTTGGGTAGGCTGTCCCCGTCCCCCAGGACCCCACGGTGTCAGGCTGAGCCACGACAGCCCCAGGACAGCTTCCCCTGCAAGCAGACAGTGATTTGGGGGATGGAAAGGAGGATGAAGGAGAGGATGTGGCCATGCTGGGAAGGATGAAGGCCCTCGGTGATAGAGAGTGGTGGCGCGTTAGGGAGGAGGATGTACGGAGGGATTTGGGGATGGGGAGAACTGGCTGACTCCCACCCCACACCCATCCAGCCCTGGGGATCCCACCCCTGCCCCTCAGCCCTGGGATTGCATGACCATAGCAAGGCCCCCCCAGCTGCTGCTGTCCCCAAACACAGGCTGCCCCGCTCACCTGTGACCCGGACGGCTCTCACGAGTGGGGCCCCCCTGGGGAGCGCCTGTTCCCCACGGGGCAGGAGGCCATGTCGAGGGGCTGCAGGCTGCCCTTTGCCGTGCCCTGCCGTGCTGTGCCCGCTCCCGCTCTCCCACGGCTGGGAGCAAAGTGCCCAGGAAAAGCAGGGCTGGAGGCGGGCAGAGGCGGAGGCGGAGGCAGGAGCAGGAGCTGCCCCAGGGCTCTGCCCCACTGCACTCCCATTCCTCCATCGTCCTCACAGGCTTTGGGCCACCTGCAGCTCCTGCAGCAGCCCCCTGGGCATGGGGTGTGTGGGCCTCTCCCAGGGGGACCACGGCCCCCTGCCCATGGGGCCACAGCCCCTCACTGATGGGGATCATGGTCCCTCAACCACAAAGGCCACAGCCCCTCATCCATGGGGACCGTGTACCCCCACCCGTGGGGACCACAGCCCCTCACTCATGAGGACCATGAGTCCCTCAGCCACGAGGGCCACAGCCCCTCATCCATGGATTGCGGCCCCTCGCCCACCCTGGCAGCCCCCCTGCCCCATGCTGTCCCAGCAGTGCCCGCACTCCGGAGCGCTGCCCCGCTGCCCCCCAGCCCTGCGGGGCCGTCCTGGGGACAAAAGGTGGCCAGTGCCACCTTGAGGCCAGCCCGGGCATCGTGTCCCCAAACCCGGGGCCACCTTGGGTGTCGCAGCAGTCGGGACACTGCCGGGTCGTGGTGTCCCCGTGTTTGGGGGTAGCGTGTCCCCCGCTCCCTGTGCTGCTCAGGGAGATTCACCTCCTTTGCGAGAGCAGTGGGAGAAGGGCGGGTGCTGAGCTCACCTGGCGGGTTTGTGAGGAACGGGGATCACGGGGGGGCAACGGGTGCACCCCGAGATGTGTGGGGGCCACGGCCGTGAGCAGGCTGGCTTGGAGGGAGCAGGGGGGCGAGGTCCTGGGGCACCCCGGGGATGCTCGGCCACCGAGGGAGGACACGTGGGAGCCCGCGTGTGCAGGGCTGAGGGGACACATCCGGAGGGGAATTGTGCCACCATGAATACCCGTGAAGGCAGAGCCAGCCCGTGGGACCCCCACGGGACCCCGGGCAAGGGCAGCCTCGAGGGTCGGGGTGTGCGGGTTGCCCCATGGAACAGTGGGAGGCGGGGGGCAATGTGCTGGAGCAGCCGGGACATCGGGAGCTGCTTTCCCCGCCTGGATCGGCTCGGCTTGACGCGCTCCCTCCTTGCCCCTGAGCAGAATCAGGTGTGCACACACCCCTCCAGCCCCTGCGACTTTATTAGGGATAGGGATAGCAATGAGCATCCTGTAAGGAACTGGCCTCGGGAGCGGCTGCTGTAGGGAAAGTCCTCTGGGAATGGCAATCCCGGGAGGAGGGAGCAGCTGCCGAGGCCGCAGGCTGGGCTGGGCACGGATGAGTTACATCCAGGCGGGATGCGGGTCGGCCGCCCGACGGGGCTGAGCCCCGAGGTCCAGCGCGCCCAGCGCTCCCCGCTTCCCGAGGGGCCTCGGCACCTCCCGGCAGGGCCGCGGGGGCGGCTCCAGGACACGGTGGGTCTGGCGCAGCGGGATCTCCTGTATGTCCCCTCTGCCCTCGGGGGACACCTGGCTCAGGTGAGTGGCCACGTGCAGCGCGGACAGCGAGCAGTCCCCCAGCCCCGCCGCGTCCCGAGCCAGGATGGCCGATTTGGGTCTCTTGTGGTGGCCCGCGCCGGGGGGGCTGAGCGGGTGCCCACAGGATGGGCTCAGTGCCCCATAGCGGGGTCGGCCACTCCACTGCTCCTCCCCCGAGGGCGAAGGGACCCGCGGCCCGGGGGGGCTCCAGCGCCGCTGGCCCCCGGCCGGGCTCTCTGCCTGCTTGTTGGGGGCTTCACCGGGGGCCGGCACCCACGTGTTGGGGATCCCTTCGAAGATGAAGTAGGCTGGGTTGGTGTAGCCGGTGGCCTCGGGGAGGCTGCGGGGCCGGTTCCTGCGGAACAGAGCGGGAGAGGGCTCAGCATCCCCCACGGCCGCGGCTCGCGGTGGGGCCGAGCCCGGTCGGGTACCTGCGGGGCTGCAGGGGTGGTTTGGGGCGTAGCGGGGTGTCTGTCACCGGTTCAGCATCCTCCTCCTCAAAGCTGATCCACTCTGCAAAGGCACCCAAGTCTGGGCTCACCCCACGGCCGGGGTCCAGGGGGCAGTGTAGGCACGGGCAGCCCCACACCACGTCCCGGCTGTCCCTGAGCCCAGCGCTGGGAGGGGCTGGTGTGCCCCCCGTACCATAGAGCCTCTCGCGGGTGCTGCGCCGCTCCGTGGGCACCCGGACCCGCATCCAGCCGCGCATGGAGCCCGTCTCCTCACCACGGTGGAAGAGGAAGGTCTCGAACTGCTGGGCTGTGCTGCCAATCATT
Source organism: Neopelma chrysocephalum (assembly GCF_003984885.1). Classification (NCBI taxonomy): domain Eukaryota; kingdom Metazoa; phylum Chordata; class Aves; order Passeriformes; family Pipridae; genus Neopelma; species Neopelma chrysocephalum. The sequence continues at coordinate 2,641,795 of NW_020897743.1, forward strand.
GACCTCAGGGCAATGCAGCACTCGCCTGGGGGCACAGCGGGCACCCGTGTCAGCCCCTGGGGGGCAGCTGAGCCCCCCGTGTGCAGCAGCACTCTGGAATATGTTGGGTGCCAGTGTTCCTCCCACCAAGCTCCAGCTGCCAAACCTTACACCCAGCAGGCTGTTACCTGTGGGGCTGTGCTTGGCACCCCCATGCCACCATGGTGTCCCCATGTCACCATCCTGCACCTACCGTAGGACTCGCAGCTCTCCACACCCTTGATGCTGAGGAGCAGGTGCTGGTCCCCCAGGTACTCCAGGTCTGGCAGGATGGGGTTCAGCTGCATGTGGAGAGAGGGGTGCTCTGGGGGCTGCTGCAGGGTAGGGGGGCACAGGAAGGCTCTGACCTGGGGGTGGTGACAGCCCCCAGCACCCCTTGGGGCTCAGGGCTTGGATTCAGAGGGAGGGATGGGGAAGAGGAGGTAGGAGGATGCTCCAGGGCTGTGTACCACAGGCAGATGCTTTGCGGACCAGCCCAACTTGAGGAATCCAGGGATGTCACAGTTCTGGAAGGTGTTCTCCCCACTCCGCTGCATCTCTGGGGGGGACAGCGGGGGCACAGCTCCAGCAGGGCCAGCCCACCCCCTTGATGCACCTCCAGCACCCTGGGCACCCCCTCACCCTCCAGGCAGTAGGAGTGGAACTCGATGTAGCACTTGCTGCGGCTGGTGGTTTTCAGGATCACCTCAAGGCTCTCCCACTCGATGCAGGCCAGCGCCTCGGGGCCGGAGCCAGGGGCTGCAGGCAGGTACCAGTGGGTCAGTGTGTGCCAGGACTCACCCCAAACCAGGCATGGGGGTGATACACCCCAACCCCTTACCCTCCTTGGGCACAAACTGCGATGTCACTCCCACCTCGAAGGTGGCAAAGACGGGCGAGTGGTCGCTGGTCACGATGTCATCCGTGCAGCCTGGATGGTGGCAGGGGACGGCTGGGTGACAGTCCCCAAGCCCTGGGGTCCTGGGCAGCATTGGCCATCCCAAGCTACCCCATTGCTGGGTTTTCACTCACCGTAGGAGTTACAGACCACGTGGGTCTCCGGGTGTGACTTCCACAGGATGCGGTCACACCACGAGGGGACGTTGATCCTCACCTGGAAGTGGGGAAAGCAGGTGGTTCAGATCCCCTCGGGTGTGGCTCTCCCAGACCAGAAAGACCTCCCAGCACCCCAAAAAGTGAGTTCCCTCCTGCCCAGACCCCCTCTGGGGAGGGAACAGGACGGTGGAGGTGTGGGGGAGGAGATCACCATGCAGCCCCTTGGCACCCTGCTGTCACCATTCCCAGAGATGTCCTGTTTGGAAGGAGACTCCAGGAACTCACCCCCGTGGGCTTGAACTTCTGCCACACGTAGGTGTCCCGGGAGCCCCGCTCGTACCGGTACGTGGGTGGGAAGGAGATGTCACCTTCACCTGGGAACAAAGACATGGAGGTGGCACGGGGGCCATTGTCCCTGCCTGTCCCCACAGCAACTGTCCCTGTAGGGGAGTCACAGTCCCCATGTGAGGCTCACACAGCTGGCACCCCTGGCACAGTGCACATCAAGGTCCCCCAGGCTCTGGACACCTTGTGCAGGGCTGTGCCAGGACAGGGGACCCCCAAGTGCTGGGGGTGGCACAGGGGGAGGGCTGTGGGGACCCCGGGTGCCACTGTCCCAGCAGGGGAGCAGCGCCCTTGTCCCCACACTCACTGAATCGCAGGAACACCTTGTTCTTCTCCCGCTCCAGGTTGAGCTGGTCCACAGCCAAGAGGGCTTGAAACTCCTTCTTGGTGACATGGGCAAGGATGTCCTGTGTCGAGGGGGAAGGGTTAGTGAGCCCCAGGGGCTCCTCTCGCCCTGCTGACCCCAGCGTGGTCCCTGTGGGGTCCCACCTCCATGCCCATGTCCAGGCGGTAGTTGAGGTCCCCAAACCAGAAGAGGTGGGTGAAGCGCAGGGTGAGGTCGAAGCCCCCCAGATGTTTGTCACCCAGGACCAGGGAGTGCAGGATGTCACTGTAGTTCTGGTTACGCCTGTGGGGGAGGAACGGCAGCACCATGTGAGCCACCCTGTGTGAGACACCTCATCCTCATCCTGCCCCTGCTGGGTGGGGACAGGGACAGCCCCTCAGCGCTCCTCCAGCCCCCTGAGACACCCACCTGCCCTGGGGCAGCCCCATCCCTCCGAGCCCCTCCATCACCTGTGGGTCTTCTCACTGCCAGAGGTCAGGTGGCAGTTGACGAAGCCGAAGGAGGTCCCGTTGAAAAGGAAGGAGACACCCACAGCTCCCTTGTTTCCTGCAGGGATGTGCTGCCACTGAGCTCTGGGGGAGCCCAGAGGTCCTGTCCTGGCCCTTGGGCTGCCCCCTCATTCCAGGGGGGCATCCCATCCCATGCCATCCCTACCCAGCGTGTTGGCGATCCCGGTTTTCACGCTGGAGGTGTGGACGTGGCTGATGCGCCGCTCGTGCTCCGGCTTCACCAGCACCACGATCTTGATGCTCCAGAGGCACTGCAGGGCCACCTGTGGAGGGGCAGGGGATGAGCCTGCCTGCCCCCCCCACGCTGCCCCACGGCCAGGTGTGGTGGGGATGGAGGTGCAGGTAGGTCAGCCAGCCCATCCCTGACTCCAGGGCAGGGCACTCCTGGAGCCCATGGGGCACAGGAGGTTCCCTGGGCTGCATTTGGGGTGGGAGAGGGCCCCGGGGTGGTGGCTGTTGGTAACCAGCCCCCTGAGCCTGCCGGGAATGGCATTGGGCTGCTGGGATCAGGTGCCTCCCGGCACAGGCGGGGGGTCCAGGCCGTTACCACTCGGTAGTCGATGGCCATGAGGGTCTTGAGGGAGGCGCGCAGGAACTCGACCCACTCGCGGTCGCCCAGGGAGTTCTCCTGGGTGCCGATGACGTAGATGTCGTGGGGGATGCAGGCCGTGGTCTCGTCCTGGGTGCGCCCCAGGCCCCTCGAGGTCAGCCAGGAGGCCAGGGAGCGGGGGGGTGGGGTGCTGCCTGTGGGCAGGGACACGGGTCACCGGGGAGGGGACACGGGCCAGGCTCCTGGAACTCCACTGCAGCCCATAACCTGTGCATGGCCAGGAGCTGCCGGGGTGGGAAGCATCGTGCCAGCCCCACGGTTCACCCAGGTCCATCCCAGACTGATGCTGGGATTTACAGCCCAAAACCCTCCCAGTATCCCAGCTCCTCTGTTTCACCAACACCCACCAGGTGAGTGGATCACGATGGGACAGGCAAACCCAAAAGCAGCCAGGTTGGTGTCTTCTCCAGCCTCCTCCTCCCACCAAGGAGCAGCTCTGACCTGAGGCTTCCTGGGGCGGCTCCCTGCATCCCTCACCTCCCAAAACCCACCCAAGCTCACAAGAGCCTCCCAGGACAACGTGACCTTCTCCTGGCCCCTTACCCATGTTCCATGTCCCGATGTACACTGAGATGAGCTCAGGCTCATCCAGGTTGGAGTGCTGGATCTTCATCAGCTGCAGCAGCTGGCAAAAGGCCTCTCGTTTCTGTGGGATGATGAGGGTGTTTTAGGGTCTCAAAGGGGAAGAGGGGAGGCACAGCACCTTGGGATTGGGGGAACGTCACTCCCAGGCGTAGGAGGGGTGGTCTTAGCCCTGAGATCATTCATTTGCTGCTTCCCAACGGCTCCATGTTGCCCCAGGACCCGCTGGTGCCACTTACCCTCGCGCTGGGGAAGACGAAGTCCCTGCCCAGGCTCTTCTGGGACTCCCGGGCCCACACCAGCCTCACCTTGCTCTGCAAACTCTGGTACTTGATCAGCTGCAGGACTGAATGATGGGTGTTAGGGGGCCAGTGGTGGCCCCCACCTCCCACCGTGAGGGTGGCAGGCAGCGTGGGATGGGGGTTCAATCAGACCTGTGCCAGGGAATCCTACAGCCCCAAAGGGTCCCGTTGGCAGCCCATGGGGGGTCAGCAGCTGCTTACTTTTGTCCTGTGGGATCACCTCCTCCGGGGACCCGCTGCCCCGCTTGGTGATGGCCACCGTGCCCGACTCCACGTCCACCAGCAGGACCACGCGCTGCGACTTGCCCGCCTTCACCTGCACAGGGGGACGTGGCTCCCAGGTCTGTCCCACGCCTGCCCTGCCCCAGCAGCGACGCCAGGGCCCTGCTGTGCCCCCTGCCCTCACCTCGAAGCTCTGCACGGCCAAGGGCTTGGCAGATGGGGGGGCCCCCACTGCCGTGCTGGGCAGCGCCAGGTTGTGCCTTGACACCGTCTCCTGCAGCGACTTCAGCACCTGCCACAGAGACGGGCACTGCTCTGGGGGCACTGGGCTAACTGGGAGCCCTGGGCACCCTGCCCTGGCAGGCACACTGGGGCTGTGCCACTGCCAGCAGCTTGGTCTGCTGGAGGGTTTAATTTAGGTGAGGGATTTGCTGGATGAGAATTAACCCCCAGCCCGGGGCATGGCTGTGCCTCCCTCTACACCCAGCCTGGCACCGTGGCGTGGGGACAGGCACCTTCTTCTCCAGCGAAGAGAGGAGATGGTTGACAGTGGATATCTTGTGGAGGAGCAGCTCAAGGTCTGGATCGCTGGTCAGGAGACCCTGAGGAGAAGGATGGATATTTCTGGAGCAGCACAGTGGCACTGGACTGGTGGATTCCTTCTGGTGGGTCTGTGCAACACCCCAAGATGTGGGGGGATCTGGCAGGGGAAGCAGCTGTGGCTGTGGGGGGACTCACCTGCTCCCTGGCTGGGCTGCGAGGGGACACAGGGGGGTCGAATACCCTGGCCAGTGTCTCCAGACCCGCCAGAGTGAAGTCGATCTCACTGCAGGGGAGGAGAGGACCAGGTCAGAGCCAGCGTGGGCATCTCCTGAGCCTTCATGGCAACATTCAGCCACCATAAGGGGATGGGGACAAGGTGGGTGACCCCGGGGGGTATCCCTGCTCCAGCCCTGTCACTCCTGGCCCACTGACCTGTGCAGTGGCTGGCAGGCCGTGGCCAGGGCAGTGCTGAGGTGCTGCAGCTGTGGGTGCCCGAGGCACAGGGCCTGCGGGTCCAGCTGCACGTGGTGGTTCAGGTACTCGGCCACGAAGCCCATGAAGTCGCTGGCAGGGCTGCAAGAGAGGTGGGCATAAAGACCCCCCTGGGCATGCCCGTCCCACCCCCAGTGCCAGCCCGGGGTGGGCAGGGGTGCATTACCTGCTGTGGACCTGCTCCTGCAGCCTCTGGTGCAGCTGCTGCGGGATGTGGGTCTGGCCGGACACGGGAGCGCTGGGCCACGTGCCCACTGTGGCTGGCACCGCGTGCCCCCCGCCCCGGCCATCCTCCCCATCTGTGGGCAGAGTTCAGCCAGCTCAGTGGGACCCTTCCCCACTCCTGGCCTGGCACAGCCCCCCCGCCCCCTCCCTGGCTTACCCAAGTCATTGTCGGGCGCCCGCCGCGCCCGGTGCACGGGGTAGAGCAGGGGGGTCACCAGCCCGTTGTTGGGGTGCTGGTAGGCACAGATCAGGTCGGGGAGGGTGTGGAAACACTGGGCTTGGATGCCCTGGATGGTCTGGGAGGCAGAGGAGGGGAAGCACCATCACATCCTGTCCTCTGCCAGGGGACCCATGGGTGAGGACCCATTAGGAGCATGGAGACATCTGCCTCGTTCAGCAGACATGGACCTCCAGGATGCTCTTTTTAGGGGACAGAAAGGGCAGCTGCAGAGGGCTGGGTACCAGGAGAAACCCTGAAGTGACACCAGAGGGGAAGTGAAGCTGAGCCAGCAGCCAGGACAGACACCTTGGAGACAGGTATGACAGGAATGGGGTCTGTGTGGCCAGGCTGGGGCAGGGAACAGTGGCAGGAAGGGGAAGAGTGTTTTGCTGTGGGGAAGCGTCTTTGAGCTGAAGGAGTGGCTGCAAAGTGCTCACATCCTGCAGCTCGTGCAGAAAACAAACCACAGGCTGGGACTCATGAGGCTGGGGAGGGTGAGGAGCACCCCGGGCCCTCCACAGCTACATCCTGCCCATGCCCCAGCTCAGGGGCACTACCCAGGGCAGGGGGGACACCCTGGGGGGCACCCACTGCTGTGCACCCCCACACACCCACCTGCACTGAGAGCAGCCCCTCGTCATCCGGGAGGATGCGGTAGGTGTGGACGTGCCGCTGGAACCTGGGAGAGAGCAGGTGAGGGTACCCCATGGCACTGCCCATGGCACTGCAGGCATGTGGCAGTGCTGGGGGCCCAGCTCTGAGGCAAACACCCATCCCCTCTGCAGAGGGAGGAACCGGGCTCGCATTTCTGGAAATAAAAGTCTCACCCTCGGCTTGGGGTGTGTGCCCCTTGTGGGGAGGATGTGCAGTGTCCCCCTGCCTCCAAACAGCACAGACACGGCACAGCCATGACTCCCCCAGCATTCCCTGGGGCACCCACAGCCCCGTGGTTCCATGTGGCACTGAGGGCTTTGGGCACGTTGCTCTGCTCCCCATGGCTGTGACAGCCTGGTCGGACTCGCCCTGAGGCCACTGCACATCCCTGCCCGTGCCACCATCCTGTGCCACCACCCTGTGGCACCAGCCTGGACTCTTGACTTGAGTCCTGCAGCCCCCCGGGTCCCTCAACACCACGTGTTTGCAATTTGTCCCGCACACGGGGCCAGGCCCGTGTAGGAAGGGGGGGCATCCTGCCAAACCCGCCGACACAGATGTGTCACTCATAGGCAGGAAGGGTGCAGAGCAGGAAAGATGCAGGCAGCAGGAGGGGTGCAGGCAGCAGGAAGGGTGCAGACAGCCCTAGGAGGCAGCTCTCAGGAGCTGTACCCCTGGTTCCAGGTTCAGGGATGGCAAGAGGCCTCGTGTTGGGGATGCACCCCAAAGTCCCAGCACCGGAGTTGCTCACAGTGGGCATCGTGGTCTGGATGTGGCCAAGTTGGTGGGTGAAGGGAGAGGGGATGTTTGTTTTTGCAGAGGGAGGGAGGTGTGTGTCAGCCTCTCCTGCTCCCACAAGTGTGGCCAGGCCAGTGGGCTGCCCAGAACGGCTCAGCCTGACTTGGATTTTGAGTTCTCCCTTCAGCAGCCACAGTGCTGGGTGGCCCAGGCTTCACCTGCTCCCAAGGACACAGGAGTTCTCCAGTGGTCTGATCTGGGGATCACTCAAAAATCCTGGTGCCAGGGAGCTGGCACCCTGCTCATCCCACTGGGGTTTTGGCAGTGCCTGGAGCAGGGAGAGGGACAGGGATGCCGGCGGGAGGCAGGAGAGAAGCCAGGAGCAGGGACTCACAGGAGGCAGAGGGCATATGCCCCCGCGACCGACTCGCTGTCCCGCACGAGGAAGGAGCCGTCCCGCCCAGCCCTGGCCAGCAGCTCCTCGGCCTCCACCCTGCTGATGTCCCGGTGGTACCAGCTGGCTGCTGCCATCCTGCTGTGCCCTGTCCCTGTCCCGGCCCCACATCCAGCTCAGCAGTGCCTGCTGGCCCTGTGCTGGCCCACGGGGGCGGGTGAAGGGGGTGCTGTGGGGGTCCCTTGGTCCCCAAGCGCGGTGCTGCCTGCGGGTCCCAGTGGGTGAGGGGCAGCCCCTGAGGGGAAGCTCACGGGGACAGGGTGCCCCACGGCCAGGCAGCGTGGCAGGAGCAGGACCAGGGCGGCAGCTGGTAGAGGCTGGGAGTCTGGATAATCCTCATGGTGGAGGCTCCAGCCTGCAGGGAGCACAGGGGCAGGTCAGTGGGAGGATCAGTCCCATGGGGGAGCAGCCCGGGGCCACCATCCTGCCCCGGTGCATGGCAAGGACAGGCCATGGTGGTGCCCCGGGGGCACACAGGGGTCTGACGCCACCCCCCACACTCACCGTCCCTCTCAGACGCCGTGGGGGCTCCTGGGGTTCCTGTAGGGTGCTGTGGACAGTGAGCTGAGCTTTTCAGGTGCAGCCAAGCAGCAGCAGAGCCGTGATGTTGCACTGGCCTCTCTGGGCTCCCTCCGGTGGGTCACAGCAGCTCCCTGCCCATCACACTGCCCATTGGGGTGGCATCATAGGGTCAATGCTCACACTGATGCCCCCAGTCCCACTGGCTGGGCCCACCTGCTCGGTGCCCTGTGCCTCTCACTCTGTGACCGCTCTCTTCCTCCTTCTCTTCCTCCTCCTCGCCCCTCCTCCCGTTCCAGCCCTGCTACCACGAAGCCACAGCCCTGCAGGCTGAGCATGGCAGGGGCAGCAGGGCCACTCCTGGAGTGCCTCCAGCCCGCTCCTGCTGTGCTTTCTCCTCAGGGATGATGGATGGGGCAGAGCCACATCCCTCAGGCAGGACCTTGGGAGAAGGGACTGCCAATGGCGTAGGACAGCAGGAAGCCCCTGAAATGTGTTTGGGGGGGTGGGCAGGTGAGCATGTGGGCAGGGACTGAGATGCTCACTGTGTGGAGATGGAGCTGCTGCAGGCACCAGGCACCCACGATGGCACTCATGTCACTCCACCTGCCTTGCCTGCAGGCAGAAGGGAATTGGGATTCTGGGACTTCCAGGAAGGGGCCTGGAAGGAGAGGATTTTGCCAGTGGGACAGGGCTGCAGACAGCACCAGGGTTCCCCACAGCTCCTGGTGCAGCCCCAGAGTTTTGCTCCTCGTGGCCAGGAGCGAGCGGCCACACGTGCAGCGGATTGAACTGCACAGGGTGATTAGCACCAATTAATTACAGATGAGCAGCAGCCACCGTCTGCTGCCCAAGTGCCTGGCAGCACCACGGCTGCTGGGGGGGAGATGGGGCAGCTGGTTCCTGCTGGAGGAGGATAAGGATGAGGATAGAGCGCTGTGCCAAGCCACTCTCCTGGCCGTCCGCCACCCTCAGCATCCCAAACTGATCCCTGCAGCCACGAGCCAATGCAAAGGGACTGTCGCCCACCACCTCCTGCCCCAGCCACCAGTGTAGACTTGCCAAAAGGCCCTGTGAGGCTTCCTCCTGGATTCCCAGCCTCGAGAGGAACCTGTGGCTGGGCCACCAAGAAGTCGGGCCAGCCTCTTGATTTTGGGCTGGCAGCTCTGGGCCATGCAGCAGCGGGTGCATCTCTCGCCAGCACCTGCCTTGGGGACACGCTGTGGTGGTGGGTTTGTGCAGGGACAGCGGCTGGAGCCCCCCAATCTGCTGGACACCCCCATCCTGCCCGAGGCCCCATCCCGCCGGCGCTGCTCCCTCCCGTTACTTAACAGCGCGTCAGTAATTCCCGCGGCCGCGGAGATGCCTGTCTTCGACTAATGCCATCCACGCCTCCTAATCCGGATCAGGGGAGGAAGCCCTGGAGCTCTGAGGGGCTTTGGGAAATCAGCAGTGCCTGCTGTGAGTGTTTATGTAAGGTGGCTGCCGTGCACAGTGCCAGAGGCCCTGGCACGCGGGGAGCTCTGCCAGCACCTGGGCACAGGTGTAGTTGGGAAGGCAATGTGGGCTCAGTGGTGCCAGATTTCTGGGAGGCTCCAGCTGCGCCCAGGCCCCCTTCAGAGGGCAGACCCTACAGACACAGGGGCCTTCTCTGATGGGGCAGGACATTCCAGGGCACCATCCACTGGGACACAGAGATGAAGCCGGGCCCCCGCATGTTTCCCCAGCCCCATGTCCCTGGTATCATGCCCCTTTGGAAGTGGCTGAGCTGTGCCTCACGCACCACATGGACCTGCAGGGATGGTGGGATGAGGCAGATGAGAGGAACATTTGGCCACTTATTACACATGAAAAAGGAAGAAGGCCTCTCTCATTTCCCTATTATTTATAACACTGCTTCCTTCCCTGGCACTTGGTTTGGAGCTCGGTGCGAGTGTGGGAAGGGATGTGGTCTCTGTCCACCTCACTGCTGTTTTGGGGAGGGGAAATATCTGTCCCCCAACTTGGGGAAGGCTGAATCCATGCAGTTGGGACCAAGCTGAGCTGAAGCCATCCACAATGAATGCTGATGTCCTGTCCACCCTTGCCATGCTGGACAGACCCTACAGCCGCAGGAGAGCAGCACTGGGCACAGGGCCCTTCCTGGGAGTGTAACAAGGAGCCACAAACACAGAGTTCAGGATTAGGTGCCCCAGGCCATGGCTGGGCAGCGGGTGTCCAGGTGGGGCTGCTTCCTCCTCCTCCTCCTCTTTCACCCTGTAGCGTGAAGGTCACAGTTCATGTGTCCCCCTGACTGTGGCAGAAATAGCGCCCGTTAATCTGCACCTTAAGCAGCTCTCCTGTGTGCAATTAGAGATCACAAGTCCCGGCCCCAGGGAACGTGTGCTGGCAGATAAAGCCTTGGCAGCAGGGCTGCCATGCCATGGTGGCTCCTGGTGGCTCCCAGTGGCTGCTGGTGGCCCGAAGGGCTCGGGGCACAGGTGGGCTGTGTTAGGGAGGAGTTGGTACCCAGGTGATGAAGGTTGTTGAGCTGATCCAGGCTGCTGGGAGGAGGTTGCTGTCAGCTCTGGCATGGAGGTACAGCAGTAAGCAGGGACATCCTGAGCTCAGTGCTTAGCTCTGGAGGCTGAGCCAGAACCAAGTGCACCCCCAAAGCAAAGCATATGGGTGAGCAAGGAAGGGCTTGAGGGATGCTGGAGGAGAGGAGGATGGGTGGGGCCTTGCTGGAGCAGTTTGCAGCTGCCCTAGGCCATCCTTGGGATCTGTGGCCCATCCCAAGAGCCAGCCTGGGGCAGCATCCTGCAGCCATCCCCATGGGAAGGGGATCCCACACTGCAGGCTGGCTGTGGGAATGCTGCTCTCCCAGCAGCTGTAAGGCAGAGCCACTCTGTGCTTTGCAAACCTTGAACTAATGATGTGTTAATTGGGTCAGGCAAGGCCAGCCTGTGGTGTTATGAAATGACCAGGGCTGAGCAGGTCATGCTGGGGGACAAGTGGTAGGTCTGTGTCGCAACACCCAGGGGTGGCTGGTCCTTCCCTGGTGATTCAGGGAGGGGGAATCCTGCCAAGGCCTTCACCCCAACATCTTGTACCCCATGGCAAGGGTATCCCATGTGCCTTGGACCATGGCAGGTCACCTCTAGGTGACCAACCTCATGGGCATGTTGGTCATGCAGGAAGCTGTTTGTGCCTCCATCCGTCTGTTATCCAGCCAGGAAAGTCTGTAAGGGAGGGAGAACATTGGGAAAGTCCCTCACTCCCCTCTGCCATCTCCATTCACCTTCATGCCCAGGGCTGGCCCAGCTCCACTTGCCATGGGAGCAGCTGTAGAGAGCCCCTGTGGGAACCTGCACCCCTTCTCACCAGGAGCAGAGCTTCCACCTCAATTACCATCACCTTGCTCCTAAGCCCTTTGCCAATCCCCATAAGCTGCTTTCCCAGGGCTCCAGCAGCAGAGGTATTTTTAGCCCACTCTTACTCGCGAAGCGTCTCCCCAGTTAATCAACTAATAGGATTCTTCCTGAAAGTCCCTCTCCCACACTCACACACAGACACACACCCCCTGCATCCCCAGCCAAGGCTGAGTGGGCGAGATCAGATGCCAGGGGAGGGACAGCCAGGGGGGATATAAGAAGCTGCAGGACTGGAAGCAGCCCGTAGTGACTGGGTGGCACTGGGACGTGCCAGCAGAGGAAGAAGAGAGTGTCTGTCTGTCCATCCACCTGCCAGGTGAGTGCTGCCTGCTCTGCTGCCCGGGCCCTGCCAGTGCTTCAGGGTTCTGAGTTTTGGAAAACACTCGGGGCAGGGATATTGGTGCTGGACTGTGGCTGGAAGGAGGGTGGTTTGGGGCTGAATCAGGAAAAATGAAAAGGATTTCAGTATGGGCAAGCCAGAGGGCACGGGTGGAGGGATGGGGTAGTGGTGTGCAAGAGCTTAGCCAAACTAGGAGGGGTTTGAGTCCCTTCTCTGGGGCCTGGGAGGTACAGAGGAGGAGTTCAGCTCTCCTCTCCTCTGCCTTTCATTGCCTCATCCCCAATATCGGGGTCTGGAGAGGTTTGAGCTCTCTGCTCCCGCTCCCTTCCCACCTTTTCCTGCTGCTGCCCAAGACATCCTGCAGGTGAGGATTCCTGAGCTTCACATCCCACAGTACCCAGGGGCATCAAAGATCCTGAGCTTGGGACTACTCTCTTGTCTTCCTGTGGGAAAGAAGATCATCTCCTCCCACCATATCAATGCCTTCTCTCTCACCAGCATCCCTGTGCTTATTTACAGAGGCAACTCTGTCCACGTGCCCCTGGGACTTAACATCCTGCCAGGGATTAAGCTCTGCTCATGTCAGAGCTGCCTAACTTTAAGAAGCTGAGCTCATCCCACCTATTATCCTGGTGAATTGGCTGGTGATCCATGTGATATTTACGGATTCATCCTGGGCACCAGGCAGGAGAGAGCAGGACACAGGGAGCAGCTGGGCAGGGCTGGGCAGCCCCTGCCACACTCCCAGCATGAAGACATGGGGATGGAGGGACCTTGTGCCTCGAGACTTCCCTTTCCACAGGGCAATTAAGCTTCCCTTGACCTCTCTCCCTGTGGTTTCCTCCTTTTCCCTGAGTGACGGGACAAAACGAGCCCGTTCCTGCTGTTAAGCCATGGCAGCCAATTTCCTGCAGACAGGAAAAATTCATAGAGTTGAAACTCTGTAAGGCCTTTGTTCATTTGCTTGCCTTTCCCAGCCTTGAACCTGCTCCACTGGGAGTAACCCCTGTGCTTCCTATTTTAGAGGAATCACAGAATGCTTTGGGTTGGAAGGGACCTTAAAGACCTTCTCACTCCACCCCTTGCCATGGGCAGGGACACCTTCCACTAGCCCAAGTTCCTCCAAACCCCATCCGACCTGGCCCTTGCCACTTCCAGGGATGGGGCAGCCACAGCTTCTCTCAGCAATTTGTTCCAGTGCCTCACCACTCTCCCAGTAAAGAATATTTTCCTAAATCTAATATAAGCCTACTTTCTTTCACTTTGGTTTCTGGGACACCACTCTCCCTTTTTCTCTCTCACCTCCTCTCCACCACCTTTTTGGCCAGGGACAAGGGGCTGGCTCGGCCCTGCTGCTCCCCTGTGCCGCCCCAAAGCTGGGCAGCCCCCGCTGAACCCGGAGCTCCTGAGGTCTGCAAAGGGGACAGGCCCAGCAGTGCCATGTCCTGAGGGCTCTGCAGTTTGTTGGGGTGTGGGGGATGTGTCCTGCTGGAGGCAATGGCTGGGGGCTGCCCCTTCCCCACCTCCTCACCCAGACCTCCCCTCATCTCTCCCCACAGATCCCACCTGTGCAGCCGCTGACTGAAAATGGCACAAGGAGCAAAGTAAGTGTCTTTATTCATTTATTTATAATTGGGATGGAGCAGGGCCCTGCAGGGCAGCAGCAGAGGGAGAAAGAGTCTCCCCTTGCTCCCCCCACCTGCTGCTCCCATGGGCTGGAATGTGAAATCACAGCAGGGGCTGTCACGGAGCCAACAAAGCCCCTTCTCTTTTTAATTCCTGTTGGGTCTTCTCACTTACCCTTAAGACACAGCAAATCCACCCCCTCCTCCATGGTCACCCTGAGCTCAGGAGCACAACATCCCCTGGGTGGGGGTTTGGCTCGGAATTCATAGGACACTGAATTCCTAGAGGACAGGACACCCCAAGCAGGCTCTGGGGTAGCTCCTGGTGGTGCAGCACATTTGCAGGAAAACCCCCATCTCCCTGCCCTGGGAGTGGGCTGTGCCCCACCCAGCCTTGTCCAGGGCATTCCCAAATATCTGTCTCTGTTTTCTCCACAGGGTGTTCAAGAAGACCAGCCCCAACACCAAGGTGAGTCCATGGCCTGTCCCCAGGCATGGTCAGCCCAGGGGCAGCCTGTCCTGGGATTCTCCAGGGAGAATCTGCCCCTAGGACCCAGGCTGGGGCTCCCTTCCCTTTGAGATCAGACTGATTCCTGCCAGACCTGCCAAGATGCCACTGCAGGACTCAGTTTTGCAAAATAGAAATTAAAAAATACCCTGATGTGCCCCCTTACCTGCAATGTCTGGTCCAACACGGTATTGAGCCCCACGGCACAACTCAGGGCTACAAAATTTGGGCCCATGGCAAATACTAACCTGCTTCCTCCTTTCCCTCCAGCTTTCCATCTACCTGGGGAAGAGAGACTTTGTGGATAACGTGGACTCAGTGGAATCTGTAGGTGAGTAGGTCTGTGCCCACCATGCAGGTGGAAGCACAGGCAGGGAGAGGCCGGGAACACCAGTCCCTGTGCTGGTGTCTGCTTATCTCTACTTTCCACTGGAGCAGAAGGAGCAAACATCCTGTTTTCCTGCAAATACCCTTAAGAAAAATGGTGGGGAAAGGGACAAAGTCCCTTTGTGAAACAACCCAGCCACGCTGCTGGGGGAGATGCTGGAGGAGGCATCACCATCCCCTGACCAGCAGCTCCCCTTGGTCACCTTCCAGCTGAAAGGTGGATTATTTTAGTCTAAAAAGCTGTGTTTCAGGAAGAATCTTCCCATGTGGGTGAGCTCACTGTTCCTTCTCTGCTTGTTTGCAGATGGTGTCTGCCTGATCGACCCGGAGTACCTGAAGGACAGGAAAGGTATTGATACAGAAACCACAGGGAATGAGGGGAGGGGATGGAAACCTGTTCAAAGCTCACCAGTGACCTGGGGCTGTGCTCAGGTTAAAGCTGCAGTGTGTTTACAGCTCGTTGGATGGCAGGGCCACGGCAGCACAAAGATAGGAGAAACCCTGTTGGTTTTATATTTAGTGCCTGAGGCCCAGCTCCTGGTAATAGTCACATTTCTGCTGAAGGGTTATTAACATAGGTTTTCTTTCTTTCCTGTCTACCCAACCCCTCCCCTCCATCCCACCCTTCCCTGACCCCTCTCAGTGTACGTGACCCTGACCTGCGCCTTCCGCTACGGCCGCGATGACCTGGACGTGATCGGGTTGACCTTCAGGAAGGACATCTGGGTCCAGACTGTCCAGATCTTCCCACCCGTGCCGGACCAGACCCCCAAAACCCTCACACCCCTGCAGGACAAGCTGCTGAAGAAGCTTGGGGAGAATGCCTACCCCTTCACCTTCGAGGTAGGGGCTGCTCAGCCCTTCCTGGCCATGCTCCCCCATGGAGTGCACTGGGATTTATCTCTGCGCATGCTCTTTATTTCCTTTCTTCTCTCTTTCCCTGTTCTGCCCAGATTGCCACCAATCTGCCCTGCTCCATCAGCCTCCAGCCTGGGCCAGATGATGAGGGAAAGGTGAGCTGCTGTCCCCAACCCGGGTCCCCTGGACCTCTCCTCTCTGGCAGGGGATTAAACTGTGAGGTGCTAAAAATGAGAGTTGTTTCTCTTTCATGGGGACATGGCCCATGGGGTGAGGGGTGGGGAGGAAGGATGGCTGGAGTCAACACCAGGATCTCCAGGGGAAGGAACCTAAACCTCAGGCAGCTCCAAGCCCCTCCTGCTCAGTGACCACACGTGTTCCCCCAGGCCTGCGGTGTGGACTTCGAGGTGAAGGGATTTTGTGCTGAAAATCTGGAGGAGAAAATTCACAAAAGGTATTTTCAAGGGATGCCTTTTCTGCCCCATGGCCCTAAAACTGAACCACAGGATCTTTTTGGGGTGACCAGCGTAGAGGCCAAGCCAAGGGCCTGCTGTCAGCTTGTTCCCTGTCTGGGCGGGGTATTCTGCCCAAAACAGGGGCAGTGGTCCCATGTCACGTCCTAAGGGCAGGTTGCAATGTGCACCCTTTGGCTGGAGACACTGTGATGTCCCCCAGTTGAGTCTCTGTGACCCCTGGAAGGTGGTGTGGACGTGCCCCCGGTGGGACACTGGGGGTGAGCCCTCCCATCCCGCAGGAACTCCGCGCGCCTCATCATCCGCAAGGTGCAGTTCGCCCCCACGAAGACGGGGCCGGCCCCGAAGGCAGAGACCACCCGGCAGTTCATGATGTCAGACAAGCCTCTGCACCTCGAGGCTTCCCTGGATAAGGAGGTCAGTAGGGAGCTGTCCCCTGCTTCGTGCCACCCCGGGAATGGGGACCAGGGTAGCCATGTGACCAAACCTCTTCCCTCTGCAGATCTACTACCATGGAGAGCCCATCAATGTGACCGTCAACATCAACAACACCACCAACAAGATGGTGAAGAAAATTAAGATCTCAGGTGAGAGGGGGCACAAGGGGCACATCCCGGCACCCACCACATCCCCTGTCAGAGACGGGAACAGTGTGTCTGTGCCTCTGCCACGCCACCAACACGGCTCCCTCTTGTGTCCCCTCAGTGGATCAGATCACAGATGTGGTTCTCTATTCCCTGGATAAATACACAAAGACTGTGTGCACCGAGGAGATAAAGTAAGGAAAAAGGGGCTGGAGGTGATGTGGCATCTCAGCCAGAGGGAGGAAGAGAAAGAAGGAGGAGGAGGATGGGGGAGGGATGGGGAGAAGGGGTGTGGGAGGCAGTTTTACACCGAGCAGCAAAAATATCAGGGTTAGAAGAGCAGGTGCAAAGGAAGCAGAGGAGAGGGAAGGCCGTGGCCCCTGTGGCCCCAGCACAAGCTGGTGGTGGCCAGGAAGGTCCCTGGGGAAGGTGCACAGCTGCCCCCTGGCTTCTTCCTCTCCTCACTTTGCATCTCTGAGGGCAGCCACAGCCTCTGCACCCCTGAGAACGAGGAGGGACAGAGCAAAGGCTGGGGGGGGAGAAAAAAAGAAGTGGTTGTGGGGGGGAATGAAAGGAGGAAACAGGCCCTGGCAGCTGCATGGGGAGGGCAGGGGGGGCTGGCTCTGCACAGGTGACTGGGGTGATGCTGAACACCCACCAGGCTGGTGCTGGCTCTGAGCCCTCCTCTCCCACTCCTTCCAGTGAGACTGTGGCAGCCAACTCCACCTTCTCCAAAACGTACTCCGTGACCCCCCTGCTCTCGGCCAACCGCCAGAAGCGAGGCCTCGCTCTCGATGGGAAGCTCAAGCACGAGGACACCAACTTGGCCTCCACCACCATGTGAGCGCTGGGTGGGGTCCCCCTGCTCCCCACTCCTACAGCTTCCCACTGCTCGGGGTGCTCTGGGCTCCTTCTGAGGGTCCCCCACACCTCCTGTGCCTGAGCCCACCCCACCTGGCTGGAAAACTTAGGGATTTTGTGACACAGACCCACCTCTCCATCCTGTAGGAGAGGTGCAGCCTCCCAGTCCCAACATTGTCCAAAGCTGCTGGATCTCTCTGCAGAGCTGGGTCTTGGAAGTAAATCCCAGCTCAGGCAGTTCAAGGAGCTTCCAGAAACTGCACTGTGGCTTCAGCCAAGTGCTCTGCCCTCCCCTCTCTTTTCCTGTTGTCCTCTCCTGCTAAACCCCACACATAGAGGGGACATGGATACAGCCCTGGGAGCTGCTGTGGGGGGTGTGGATGGGACCTGTGGGCAGCACTGCCCCCTCACTGCTCCTCTCTGCCTTCCTCCTAGCCTGAGGCCTGGCATGGACAAGGAGGTGCTGGGCATCCTGGTGTCCTACAAAGTGAAGGTCAACCTGATGGTGTCCCGAGGAGGGTAAGGCTCTGTGGGCACGGGGATCAGGGACTGTCCCCTCAGGCTGTGCTGGGGGATCTTGCACCCCCAGCGAGATGGAGAGGGGACTCAGACCATGGGCCCCCTCGCCCCTGCCCTGCTCCCCTGGTCTGTGGGGCAGTGGGCTGCTCTCTGACTCCCACCCCTCTGGCCCCATCACCCCTACTGTCAATCACCTTCTGCCTTATTATCAAACAAAGTCTAACACCTCCCCTCCTCTGCCTTGGCTGATTTCTGTGCCTTCTCTCCTGCTGCCACAGGATCCTGGGGGATCTCACTTCCAGGTAAGGGGAAGCTGCCTGTGGGGCTGGGCATGGTGTGGTTCTGGGTGGGATCATTGACAGAGGTGCTTTTCCTTCCAGCGATGTCGGTGTCGAGATGCCCGTCATCCTCATGCACCCCAAGCCTGACGAGTGTAAGTAGAGTGTGGGATGCTCCCAAAACACGGGGAGGAAGGGGCAGCTCTGGTTCAGAGGGGAACCAGTGAAAACAACCCTGATACAGCCTGTGCAAAGGGCCCTGATCTGCCCCAGCTGTGGCAGGCACAGTTGGGCTGCACCCACCCTGTGTCCTGGAGCAGGGTGGGAGCAGTTCTCCTGTGGGATGGGCACAGCTGTCCAGCTGGGCTGCACCCACCCTCTTTTATGGAGCAGTGTGGGAGCAGTTCTCCCCAAAGCACCCTTCCCAACATCCCTCTTTCCACGAAAACACCCAGGCATTAAGGAGAGCTGTTAGCTGGACTGTCTTTTCTGTACTAACCTGCACATCTCTCTCTCTCCCCATCTCTTTCTCCCTGTGCTGTGCTTATCACTGGACTACAGCTAAGATAAGGTAAAGAGATGTTCCCTCTAAAACATCAGCCACACAGATCTGTCCCTGTCAGAAGCAGCTGGCAATGCTCTTCCAGCCACAAGTGCCACCCCTGGACATAGTGTCCCCATGGCCTTGATCCCCACACTGAGATCCCTCAACTGCTGGAAGTCACATCCCTGTGCCCCTAAATGCTCCCCAGCACCAGAGACCTCTTCTCCTCCCACCACATCACCTTATTCCAGCGGAAGCCACAGCAGAGGCTGCTTCCCTCTGGGAAGCCACAGCATGCCAAACCCATTCCTGGCAGCCACAGCCCTGGCTTGTAAAACCCCAAAGGTTTTGTGTCTGGTTACACCCTGCAATGGGACACGAGCACTGGGATTTAGGGCCTGGAAACCCAGGCTCCAACTGCAGGCTGTCACACCAACCTCTTTCACACTGTCCCTTTCCCAGCTCAGCAAGGATATTTAAACTTCCAGCGGAGCAAATCTCTTGGCCCGTCCCCACCATGGCTTCCTGTAGGATTTGCCAAGTCATTTCACATTCCCAAGCTTTTGGAATCACTTTTGCTGACTCTTTTTTTCTGTTTTCCTCCCCCACTTGTCACTTTGTGGCTCTCCCTCACTGTCACCTGCCATTTGCCTTTCTCAAGGAAGTAGCTCAGCTCTTTGTCACCACATTCATTTATTTTCCTTCCCTTTTTTCCCCTTGACAATGCAAAATGTTGCCTTGGAAAACACCAGAAGTTGCAGGCCCAGCTCCTCGGGCCACACAGGCTCACAGTGGAGCCAGTGATGGGGCCTGGGTTTGTGTGCTGGGGTCAGGTTCACAGTGATCTGAGTGTTCCCTGTGGGGTGAGGAGGCCAGGGTGACCACCGTGTTGTCCCCAGTAGGAGCAGGGTCTGGGGGCCAGCAGGGATTTCCTCTCCTCACTCTGGTGCATCCTGTGTTCTCACCATGCTCTGCTCTGCCTTCCAGTGAGGAGGACATTGTCATCGAGGAATTTGCTCGCCAGAAGCTCAAGGGAGAGAAGGACGACG
Organism: Neopelma chrysocephalum; assembly: GCF_003984885.1. NCBI lineage: Eukaryota > Metazoa > Chordata > Aves > Passeriformes > Pipridae > Neopelma > Neopelma chrysocephalum. The sequence goes on from NW_020897743.1 coordinate 2,661,069, forward strand.
AAGATGAGAAGGAGGAAGCCGAGAAGGAGGGTTAAGCTGCTGGTCCCACCTGGCCGTCCCTGGTTTGGGACGTAGCTGCCCGTAGCATTCCCCGCTGTGCCCACACGGTGCAGCCCCTCAGCCCCTCACAGTCCCCATAGGTGCCCCCCCTCCCCGGGCTCCTGGCACCCCCTCCAAGCCCTGGTAGTGGTGGCAGGAGCTGCTGCACCTCATCCCGGTGCTGCCATGCTGGAAAGCCCCCCGGTGCTCCCTGTTCCCATGGTGCCAGCGAGGAGACAGGGACAGGGTGGGTGTGGTGGCCCTGGCCGAGCATGTCACCCACAAAACATCTGTCACCTGCCCAGCTGTGCCCAGCTCTGTGACACTGATCTCAATAAACCCGCCCGGTGCCCGGCGCAGGCTCCGTGTTGTGCTGCGGGGGCGTGGGGGCCACCCAGGGCTGGGGGGGAGTCTGAGCCTTTGGGGCAGGGGCTGTGGGGGGGGTGAGGCACTGCAGGACCCAGGGGAGCTGTTCCTGTCCAGGTCCCCAGTACAGCAGGTACAAGCCAGGCCCATCTCTGGTACAGCCCAGGTGCATCTGTGGTACAGCCGAGATCATCCCAGTACAGCCTGAGTGCCCTCCCCAGTACAGCCAGGGCCATCCCCAGTACAATCCAGGCCCATCCTCGGTAAAGCCAGGCCTTCCCCTGGTGCAGCCAGGCCCATTCCCAGTACAGCTGGGCTCCCTCCAGTACAACCACCCCTGGTACAGCTGGGCCCATCCCCAGTACAATCCAGGTCCATCCCCAGCAGAGCCAGGCCTATCCTGGTACACCCATCCCAGTACAGTCAGACCCACCCCGGTACAACCATCCCAGTACAGGCAGACCCATCCCAGTAAAGCTGCACCCCTCCCCAGCACAGCCAGGTACAACCCTCCCCGGTACAGCCGGGCCCATCCCGGTCCAAGCCGCAGCATCCCCGCCCCGGAGGGCCGCCCCGTCGCCATGGCAACCTCCCCAGCACCACGGCAACCGCCCTCCCCGTCGCCACGGCAACCGCCCTGCCCCGTCGCCCGGGTAACCGCCCTCCCCCGTGGCCATGGCAACGCGCCTCCCCGGGGCGGGCCCGGCGGTGACGCGGCGGAGGTGACGCGCGGGGCGGTGGTACCGGAGCGCTCGGCGCTGTCTCCTTGTCCCCATCACGGCTCCCGCTCGGCCCCCCCGCGCCGCCATGTCCGCGCCCGGCAGCGGCGGCGACTTCGGCAACCCGCTCAGGAAGTTCAAGCTCGTGTTTCTGGGCGAGCAGAGCGGTGAGCGCGGCCGGGACGGCGGGGCCCGGCCCGGGGGCAGCGCCCGGGGCGGCGGGCGGGGCCGGGGGACGCGCTGGGGCCGGGGGATGCGGGGCCGAGGGGATGCGGGGCAGAGGGGTGGGGAGCGGAGGGATGCGGGGCCGGGGGATGCGGGGCCGAGGGGATGCGGGGCCAAGGGATGCGGGGCCAGAGGGATGCAGGGCCGAGCCGCCGGGCACAGGGAGGGGCGGCCCGGCCTGAGGCCTCGGCGGGCGGGGGCGCGGGGCTCGGTTTGCTCCCGCCGGGGCCCTCCCGGGGCCCCGGGCCCCGTTCCCACCCGCCGGGTCCCTGTTCCCACGCGCCGGGCCGGTCCGCAGTGCGCCCGCAGCCCTGTGCGGGAGCGGCCCGAGGGATGCGGGGGCTCCCTGGCGGTGCTCGGCCCTGCTCTGCCTCCCTTCCAGCCTCGGGGTTTTTTGGTTTGTCTCCAGTTGACTCCCTTTTGTGCCCCATCCCGCAAAATTCATGGATGAGTTGTGTGTTTTCCTTGGAATCGTGGTGTTCTTTGCTGGGAGTGTCCAAGGCCGGGTTGGACGGGGCTTGGAGCAACCTGGTCCAGTGGAAGGTGTCCCTGCCCATGGCAGGGGGTGGGACTGGGTGAGCTTTGAGGTCTCTTCAATCCCAGACCATCCTGGGATTCTTACTGCTCCAGCCCAGAACTGTAGCTCTTGCAGGAATTTCTGGAAGTTCTCCAATTCCCCTGCCTTTCCAAGGCAGGATTGACATTGCTGCTGGTAGACATTTGTCTAACCTGCTTTTAACCCTCTCCAATGTTCATAATTTCACAGCCTTTTTAGGCAGTTAATTCCTCTTCACTTTTCCATCCATGTCCTTCAAATTTTTCTTGCCTTCCTGAGCAAGAATCGGAGATCTTCTCCTTGTTTCCTGTTTCATATCAGTTCTGCACTTTGTGTCTTGATAAAATTTGGAGATGTAAATGTAAAGTTTTGAAGCAAACCACCAGAGTTTGCTCTGTATCTAAAATCTCATTATGAAGGAAGAAAGGATGCAAGTCTTGGATGTTGCTTTTCCGTGCAGCCAAAGGCAGCAGAACTGGGGTGTCACCTGGTTTGTTTTGATGTTTGTGTCCCAGGCTTGGGGATTACATAAGTAGCAGAGCACGAGGAACAAAGCAGATTTGTGGGTTGCTTAAAGCAAACAACCAGTTCTTTGTTATCTACATGGCAACACACCTGATTGGAGGACCAGGCCATCACCATGATTAATTTTTGACCTACAGAGATTGATTTGCCTCTGTCATTTTGGGAATGATTTTCCTAGCTGGTTATTTCCCAGGAAGGTGTAGCTGGAATGGCCTGAGATTGGCAGCTGCTTTCAGATCAGTGCCACTCCCAAAGCAGTGCTTATTTTTTTTCCACTGCTGCTTGAAAGTAATTTTTCTCTTCTCTTGTAGTTGGGAAGACCTCCCTGATCACCAGGTTTATGTATGACAGTTTTGACAATACTTACCAGGTATGTGGTAGGATTTTATCTTAATTTTTTGAAAATATTTATGGTTAAATCTGTTCCCTGCTGTTAAAATTTATGCCTGTGAGGGCCAAGCACATTGATCCATGAGGTGTCAGTTAAATATCATATAAAAGGTTAAAATGTGCCGTGAAACAGAGATGAGGCTTCATGATTAAACCAGAGCATCCAGGATGATGTCAGGAAATCCAGTGTACAAAAAGGCAGGAGGGTTTAGATCCTGTTTGGATATGTGAGAAGCCTTGAGGAAAATGGGGAGAAACACTGATTTATGGGTCTGGCTGATGGAGAAGATGATGGTCAGGATGCCTGGTGATGGATTTGGGAGTCTCAGGAAACAGAGGATGAATAAGATAGGAACATCTTGTGATAATTCTTGGTCTCTGGCATCTTTAGAGCTCCCATTTAAGTAGGAGTAGTTGAGTCTGGAGTGTATAGATGGATCTGCAAGAAGTCAGCTTTGGTATATTCAGTCTCTCATTTTTTTTATTACTATTTTTTAACTAAAAGACTAAAGATAGGAAAAGCCAGGGAAGTCTTGGCAGGGAAAGAGGAGGGTGGGGATGAAGAGGCTGCAGATGAAAAGGAGATGATGTGTAAGAGGCCTGAAGATTTTTAGGAAGAATTAATTGCTTCAAAGGCACTTAGAAATATTTCAAGGGAATATCAGATATCTTTAAAGCAGATGAGATTAGGGGTTGTCTTTTAATTCAGCCAGAAAGAGTTACTGGTTTAGACTGGGGTAGTTTTTAGTTGAGGACAAGTGATTCACTGGAACTGGATCCTTTTGTGCTTCAGGTGTTTCCATCCCTGGCTTTTGTAAGGTGCTGGCAGAGATCTGTGTGTTTATTAAGATTTATTAACCTTGTCCTGGCTAGAAAATAGGCCTCCCAAAAATAAGTTCTCCCTACCAAAATTGACTGTGGTGGTCTTTTCTAGTATTCCATGGTCCATGTTCTGCTGGAGCCCTTCTGTGCTGCCTGTATGTGTTAAGATTAAAGATAATCTATGTCTAAAACACTAAAATCTGCTACATCAGAGCTGTCTCCTGTTTCCTGGGGTTATGAAGGGCTGGGACAGCAGCTCGGTTGAAGTGCCTGGGAGTGCATCTAACTTAGTACATTATTTTAAATGTCTTTTTACTGGAATTGCTGTAGCAATGGGAATGTGAATGGATGGAGACTTGCAGAAAGAACGGCCTGAGAAATTAAGCTTCTGAGTGTCACTGGAAGGGAAGCACTTTCTGGAGTGGAAAACCCTGAGTAAATGTGGCTTTTTAGCTTTGAGTTGCCCATGATTTATATATCTCATTTGTTCTACCTTTTGGTTGTTTCTAATAAGGTAATTTTTCCCAGACTGAGCTGGGGTAGGCCAGAACGAGCTGCTGGTTCAGCTGTGATCTCTGTTGAGATCCATGAATGTCTCAGGCTAAAATCCAGCCTCAGAGGGGGAGTTCTTGTGTGAGGAATGCTGTGAAATGAAGCTGGTGCAGACACCCAGATTGCTTCGTTTTCATCCCCTCTATTGAAGGCAGATCACTTCACCAGCTTAATCTCAAGTTTGTGGAGGTTTCTGAGAGTTTGGAATGGTGGGAGCTGCAGCTGCTGGCAGGCAGGTTGCAGTCACTAATGCTTCCCTTCTTTCCAGGCAACCATTGGAATTGATTTCCTGTCAAAAACAATGTATCTGGAGGACCGCACGGTAAGTGAGGCGTGGGTGGGATGGCGTGGGAGCTGCAGGGCTGGGCTCTGCCCCCGGCCCTTCCTCCAGCAGCTGCTGGAATCCCCCAGAGGACCAGCCTTTGTTGAATCCCATCACTGACCCCCTCTTTGTGGTACCCGTTCAGATCCGAGACCTCCAGCAGGAAGTCAAAATCTTCCATGGAAAACTGGGACGGGATAATGGCCATATCCCAGGGAATGAATGGGCTGCCTGTTGGAGGAACCTGGTGTAGGTGTAGTTTGCTCCCAGAATTTGCAGCTCTGCCTCTGGGATAGTCAGTAGGAACAGGGCTGAGCAGAGCTCAGGTGTCACAGAACGTTCTGAGCTGGAAGGGACCCACCAGGATCATCAAGTCTGACTTCTGAAGTCAATGAAAAGCCAGTGAGGGGGGTTCTACAGGAGTTGGTTTTCCAGGGCTTGAAGTTATTCATGATTAGACCTTGTCCCTGCTCATAGAAAGCTCCTGTTGTAACACAGTTCTGAGCCACTGTAGTAAAGCAGTTTTGGATTTAGACTGCATGAAATTCCTTTTTGCATAGAGACCCCTCACACCCCTCCCCTGCCTTTCAGTGTTTGTGGTTTTGTTCATGTTTTGCTACTGTTTGCCTTTTTTGCTGGTTTTACTGCTGTGTGAGGAGTGTGACAGTGCTGGGGGGAGGAGGGGACAGTCCCGTGTGTTGCTTTGGGTCTGTTGCTTCCAAGGAAATCTGAGCCCAGTGTGTGTGATGAGTTCCCTGGGAGCTTCTTTGCCATCTCACCTGTGATTCACTATGAGAAAAGACCTTCCTTAACCTTTGTTTGGGGGGAACTAATGGATACCATTCTTCAGTGGTGCTGGCAGAAGAGGGCAAAGATCCTGGGAATGCTTCTTGACACCTGTGAGGGCACAGTGGAACGTCTGTGTGCTGTTTCCAGCAGTGGAGTGTTGATTTCTCATGGTTGTGTAGGTCAGGATGTCATTCACCTGCTGCCCTGCTATCCACAAAATACCATTTTCATTCCAATGTTGGAATACTGTTAGTTTTCCTGATTATGTAAGTGGTCCACAGAGCCCATGGAGCCTGTTTAAATAACAGAGGTGTGGAATGTAGATAAGAGGAGAGACAAATACAAACACACAGGCTGGGAGGATTCAGACACGGAAATAGTTCCTCAGATGTGGCTCATGCTGCCTTTTGCAATAAGCTTTGATTTCTGGGCTGGAAATGAAGAATGCTGAGCCTCCAGCTGGGGTGTGGGCTTTGGTGTATTTGATATGTCCTTACAGCAAATAATATATCCTGGAATTACACCTCTGCTCCATCACTCAGCTCTGATCAGGGTCTGGACAAACAGGCAGAAGGGACTCCCCATCCCTGGCAGTGTCCAAGGCCAGGTTGGACAGGCCTTGGAGCAACCTGGGATAGTGGAAGGTGTCCTCTGTTGGATATAAGTGCAAGATAAGTCAGTCTGGAGGGTAGCTGCTGTTCTGGCTCGTTTCCCACTCCTGTGTTTTACCACCTCTGGATTCCCTGTGGGTTCATCCACCCCTGGTGATGTGTTCCTTAGGGATGGGAGTCACACATCCACCAGCTGGAGGCTGAGTATTTCCATCTATTTCCCTCGTTAGCAGGTGGTGTGAGAAGGGGTTTTTAGGGATAGCTGGGTGGATGGTGTTGGTGTGTGGGATGTTGCTGGGTGTGTGTGCTGAGGTCCCTGTGAGGCTCAGAAGTGTCGCTGCCTCTTTCCACGGTTCTGTTCCGTTTGAACTTTCCTTTGGTTGCCTTAGTTTTGCTTTGCAGTTAGTTTATTTTTTTTTTCATTTATTTATTTATTTTTATTTCACTTGAGTTTCGGTTTTTGTTTTCCGTTTTCCTGCTCTCTCCCCCCTTCCCCCTTCCCCCTGCACTTCTCCATTTCCCAGATCAGGCTGCAGCTGTGGGGCACAGCCGGCCAGGAGAGGTCCCTCAGCCTCCTCCCCAGCTCCACCCGTGACTCTGCCGTGGCTCTCATTGTCTTTGGCACCACAAGTAGGTAATTGAGCCAGAGGTCTGCAGGGACCTTGCTTTTAACACGGATCTTTATGTGTTGGAAGTGGTGGTGGTGGTGGTGGTACCCAAAAAGAGCTAAAATAGACCAACCGTGGGTGTTGGCTGAGGGCTGAGCAGGGATTGGGAGTTGCTGTGTCTGGGCTGGTTGCAATGGCAGGTGGTTGGAAATCTTTGGAAAACTATTATTATTTTTCTGTTTGGTGTGGGGTTTTTTGGTTTTTGGTTTTTGTTTGTTTTTTTTTTTTTTACTTCAGAATTATTTTTTTTCCTTTCTAGAGAAAATACAGATATGTGTATATATATATATATATATATATATATATATATATATATATAATTTGTACAAGTACCAGCTTCAGGGGCCAAAGCAAAGGAACACTGTCAGAGTAGGTAAAACAGCACAACACCCATTCACAGAGAAGCTGTGGAATGACTTAGGAGGATTCAAGAGTCCCATTTCCTTGAAAAAGAGAACTGGAGATTCATATCCAGATTTTGAAAGGAGGAGAGATGCAACTACCAGAATTTCTAAAGAATAAACAAGCTTAGAAGGAAATTCTCCGTAACTCTTGACGTGAATGTTTTAGTTCAAGTTAGGAAAATATGAATAGGATTATTTCATTGTGACTCCTTGTTATTGATTCCGATTGATCTGGTGGAGTTTTTTGTTCATCTGCAGTGTCAGGATTTATACCAGTGAGCCAACACCATGTGGGCAAAATTTAAGGAAAGAACACAGCACAGGTGGAAAAACCTCTGGCCCACCTTTATTCTGTCCCAGACTGGATTATAGTGAGGACCAGGGGTTTGTTCCACACTCCTTGGCTGAATTGCTTAACAAATAACAGACTTCTGCTATGATTTGTCCTCTATACTGAGGGCAAATAATGACATGGTCTTTCTCCCAGTACTGTAGCTGAATTCTTCTCTGGGAGAATTCCTGTTTTGGTGCAAAATAACATAGAACTACCCTTTTTGGGGTTTGAGGAGCACTGAACTGTGCTGGGACCTCTGGGGTGAGGCAGCGTGGCAGGATGCACAGCTTGGCATCATTTTTCTCGCTGTGCAGGTGCAGGATGCTGTTTATCCACACAGGTGGAAAAATGTTGCCAGTCCAGGCTGTTCTTAACATCTTCCAGACATGTCAGAAGTAATTCAGTGATCGCTGATCCCATGGACTTTGGCAACGGGCTTTGCAGATAATGTCATTGTTTTCTTGCTACTGCCCTTAGTGAGTGAGAGGCTCGTAAGTTTTCGTGTGTTACTGAAGGAACGGGCTCAGGTGCTTCTGAGGGCGTGAAGAAATCACTTAGTTATTGTTGCTCTGCTGGGCATCCCAAAATGCAGGCAGGGAGAGCCCTGGAGAGAGTCCATCCTGCAGTTCAGGCCCCTCCTGAACATTGTTTTTAAGGGTTAATTCTTAAATCCACAGGGATTTATATTTTTATATTTATATTTTCCCCTCCAAAAGGGGGTGCACACGAACTCTGACTGGTAGAAATGAGAAGCCACAGAAATATTGCAGCAAACTGAGGTCACTGCAGGAGTGTCTGTGTGGGACCTGCACAGGTCCTGAAGGCCTTCCCTTCAAAGAGCATCACCTGCACTAAACAAATTACCTGGGCCAGGCCTGTGCTGCTGCTTCTATTGCCTTTTTGCCTGTGAGTCTGAAGGGTGGAGTGTTAAATCACCATCTGGGTCAAGTTTCATGGTGAATATTCCAGTATAACTGCCTGGGCAGTGTGGGGGAGCTTGGGAAGTCCAGGAGCTGTGCTGATCCATCTGATCTTCCAGCTCCAGTGTGTCACTGCCCAGGTGCTCCGAGTTTGTCACTTCGAGTTTCCTGGGGTAGAGAAAAACCTCTGACTTTCGGTCCTGTAATCAAGTCTGCCTTCCAAATGAAGCAAGAACTAATTGCTTTAACTGTAATTCCTAATCTTCCTTAAGCCCCAGGGCATCAGATCTACATACCCTGATGGAGATAAGATCTTGTTTTGAATCTGCCTGTAACCAGCCGCTTTGCAGCTCAATCAGCTTCTATTTCTCTTCTAAACAAGCAATTACTGGTCCTTGTGAAGCTGCTTTTTGCTGCCTTATTAACCACTGCTCTGCCCCGGTGCTGGGACCAGGCTCCTGTCAGGGAGCTGGGAACCACTGTCTGCCCCCATAAAAGCCTTTGGGAATGCCAAGCGATCCTGTTTTCTGGCAGTGCACAGCCCTGTGGGGTGAGAACTGGAAGGCAAAGGTGTCACTCCCAGTGTAAAAGCTTTGGTTCACTGGGGGATTGGGCATGTTTTAGGCAGTTGTGGTTCAGATGGGCAGGTCCCAGGCCTTGGAGCTGCCATCCCTAATAGCTCAGTGTGTGTTTGGGGCTCAAACTGTGCCTCTCACAGCATTTGTGCCTTTTCTGACCCCTGTGCTGCTCTGGAAGGGTGACCCCAATGCCTTTCCCATCACCTGGAGCCCGCAGTGTGTAACATTTGCTTCCGTTTCTGCTGGAACTTAATTTATTGATTGCTTTAATCTCTCATAAAAATCCCCATTGCCATCATCTGGGTGCTGGTGCTGGAGATTGGATGCTCTTTCCCTCACGTGGTGTCCGGGCTGAGGGAATTGCATGTCTGTTGTGTGGGAATTGCCCCAAAAGCTTTGCTCAGAGTTGCTCTGGGCTTGGAGTCCTGTGGAGATCCAGAATCCTGGGTAGACCAGGGAGACCTGATTTTTATTTTATTATTATTTTTAGATTATATTATAATTTAATATTATTTTTATTTTATATTATTATTGTTTATAGTTATATTAATATCTATAATATAATATAATTGTTATTATACAATTATATCATATAATCATCATTATTGTTTAATAATAATATTATTATATACTATTAGTATATTATTATTTTATTCTAATGTTCTAATATAATTACATATTATATAATAATATATAATTATATTAGAATATTAGAATAAAATAATACATTAATAGTATATAGTAATATATATTATATAATATATCGTATATTATATATTAATATATAATAATATATTATTATATTATATATTATTATATATAATATACCATATTATTTATTATATATAATTATAAATATTTATTATTATATTTAATATATTATTTAAATTATTTAAATATTATTATTTACTTTTTTAAAAAAAGTTTTTTACTGTAATTGTTGGTGTCAGTTGGCAAAGGGAACATGAAGTAAACCAGGCAGTTCCAGCACTTCAAACCAAAACATCCTCACACACCCCAGTGAGGAGGTGGTGGCCGTATCCTGGAGCAGTTTGGGAATGGCAGGTTTTGTAGGCAAGCAAAGGAGGTGTTAAAGCACATTATCCACAGAGTCGGGAAGCCTCTGGTGTGGTGGTGGGACACTGGGGGCAGTGTCACGGGTGGCTCAGCTCTCAGAGCTGCTGCAGGGGGCTATGGCAGTGCCCCCTGTCTAAAGGGCAGTGTTCTGTCTGTGTTCTCCCCCCTGCCCCTGTCCCGGGCTGTCCCAGCAGGTGCGGCTGCAGCTCTGGGACACGGCGGGGCAGGAGCGGTTCCGCAGCCTCATCCCCAGCTACATCCGCGACTCCACCATCGCCGTCGTGGTCTACGACATCACAAGTGAGTACTCACGGGGTCTCATGCCTCAAAATACCCCTCCTGCCCCCCACTGACCACTGACAGCCACGGGTTCTGCTCAAACACGGTGAAAATTGGAAGTGTCTCCCCCCCCCCCGTTTTTCCAACAATTTATGGGTTATGTGGTGAAGCACCTGAGCACAAGCAAAGCGTTGCCCCTCTCTGAAAAGAAGTTTTATGCTCAGCGCTCCCATTTGTTCTTCCCCACAGACTTGAATTCTTTCCAGCAAACCTCCAAGTGGATCGATGATGTGCGGACAGAGCGAGGGAGCGACGTCATCATCATGTTGGTGGGGAACAAAACCGACCTGGCAGACAAGAGGTAACGGGGAGAGCTGGGCCCTGCTGCTCTGGCCAGGAAAAGCCAGGACTGGCTGCCCAGCCTGGCTTTAAAAATTAGTTTGAAACAATCTTAAAAATTGTCGATTTGAAACGGGACATAAATTCCTTGTTGTGAAATTCAGGTTTCTGATTGCAGCAGAAGTTATTCCCTTTTGCTCTTCTGCAAATAGTTTTGGTTAAAATAAACCCACCTAAAAAAATTCCTTTCACTGAAATGAAGTAGCTCTACACTTTGTTTCTCAATAGTGTATTTTGTCTGATTTTGTATGTCATGCTGAGATAAAGCCAAAAAGCTGCTTTGCAAAGGCAAGGAACTCTCATTTTCAATAATCCAGTTTGCCCAACTCTCTGTGCACGTGCAGCTGTGAGTTCATGGCACAGTTTCTTCTTGTTCCTTTTCAAAGGAAGTTGGGTTTGTGTGAGGCTGAAATGCTGTGCCTGTTAAGGCTGGGCAAAGCCACAGGTGACATTTTTTGAGGTAGAATACAGAGTATGGGAAGCCATTCATCCTCTGATAAAAACCAAGTTTAGTTCTGAGGCCAAAAAGCTGGACTAAAAATAGCCCTGTTCTTGTTCAGTGAAGCCTGTGAAGTTTTTCATTCCAGTCACTGTTGCTTCAGTTTTGGCTGGTTTTTTTTTTCCCCTGCAGTTTTCCTTTTCTCATTTTTGGACTCTTTTTCTCTGGTTTGTTTTCTCTGCTCTGTGATTTGTTCTCCTTGCTGTAGACAGGTTTCTATAGAGGAGGGTGAGAGAAAAGCCCCAGAACTGAATATGATGTAATTGAAACTGGTGCTAAGGCAGGATATAATGTGAGACAGGTATGTCCAGGGTGGTGCTCAGAGATGCAATTCCAGGTCCTTGCTCCCAGGCTGTCCTTGCTGCTGGAGCCTTTCTGGAATCTTTGTGTCACCTCTGTTGGCTTTGGGGAGCTCTCTGTCTCAGGTGCAGTGTGTGGGGTTCTTCCTTCCCTGCAGGGTGCTGTGAAAGAGGCTCAGATATGCTGCACAAACTCCACCCTGTGCTGATCATCTCTCACTGATTGTCACCACTCCAGGTGTTCCCTGGGGTGGTTTCATTCCCAGCTGGGGGTTGTGCATCCTCGAGGGCCCTGAGGTGTCCCTTGGTGGGCTGTGCCTCCTGGGAGGTGGGTGAGCACTGACCACCAGCTCAGTCACAGACGTCTCTAACTCTCCCTTCTGTTCCTTTCTGTCTTTCTGCTCCTGTTGGCACCTTCCTCCAGGCAAATCACTACAGAAGAAGGTGAACAGAGAGCCAAAGAGCTGAATGTGATGTTTATTGAGACCAGTGCAAAGACTGGATACAATGTGAAACAGGTACATCCGTGTTCTGTTCTAAAATCAGGAATCTGTCCCTGCTCCGGGTGTGTTGGCCCCTGCTTGGGGTTCATGATCCAGCAGGGATTTGCTTGTGTTTGATGCCAACCCCCTGAGATGTTTCTTGATCACCATCAGCTCTGTAGTAGTAGTGGGAGCTCCTTTCCTGTTGAGTCAGTGATTTCCTGTCCAAGCTAAGAAAACCTTGGAAGAAAGGAGAGCCAACCCCAGAATGTGCTGAGGAAGGGGGAAAATCCCTGTTTTGTGCAGCCAGTCAGATGGAATTTGTTTGGTTTTGTTACCAATTAGTGCAGTTTGCTGAAATCACTGTTGACATCACTGGAAGTTCTTCCTTCTGTTAACAAGCCACAGAGAATCCTGGAATATCTTAGAATAGCTGAGGTTGGAAGGGATCTCTGGAAATCATCTTTTCCAGCCCTTAGGCTCAGAGCAGGCTTCCCAGAGCTGGCTCCAGCTGAGTTTGGAATCTCAAAGGACAGACACTGTCTCTCCAGCCAGCCTGCCAGTGTTTGATGAGCCATACAGAAAAAAAACAACCAAACAACTTCACATATTTTATTTAAGCAGAATTTCTCATATTTCTGTTTGTGCCCATTGCCTCTTGCTGTAAGTTTGTGATGCCACCCTCCACTAGTTCAGAGGTTGTTCTGAATGTGACAGAGCTTGGAGTGAGGAGCTGGGAGCTCCAGGGGCCTGCAGGGAGCTGTGTCAGCTGGAAAACCCCCTCCCCAGATTGCTGCACAGCAGCAGGTTGGGAGAACCCACAGTGAGACCTCGGGCTTGGGGTTTTTTTTGTCTTTTGTGGATTGAATCCACTTTGGTTTAACTCTTGTTGCTTTATTTGCCCAGTGGGTGTTTGCAGTGAGAGCTTCTGTGATTAGGAGGATGCAACTGCAGCACCTTGCTGGGACCTTGATTTTCCAAGGAACACACTTTGGGGGTGGATGAGAAGCCCCTGCCAGGCTGCTGTGAGGAAAATGGTCGTTAGCAGATGATTCCTCTGGTTCTTTGTGCAGCAGCTCAGCAGCCTGGCAGTGCCTGGGCCGGGTAATGGCAGGAGGAGGAGCTCCAGGCATTGAGTTCAGAAATTATGCAAAACCATTTTCTGGGTTTTATGGGGATATAATAGTCCTTCCCAGCTCCAGCACATCCTTAATAGCTTGAATGCAGCTCACTTGAACCAGCTGTTCTGCCCAGGAAAGGCTGTTTGGCAGCAGGACTGAACTGAAGGGATGGGCTGTAAAACTCCTTAAACCTTGTGAGGTGACTTATCACAAATCCCCAAATGTGCCCTGGAACATCACTGGGTGCAGAAGCAGAGGCTGGGACATGGTTAGTGAGTGCAGGATGGAGTTGTTCCATGAATCCCTGGAAGAACTGTTACTAATTAATTCCGTGTTCTGTTCAAGCAAAACAGATAAAATAAAACTGCCTGTTTTGTAGGCATTGAATAACTTCTTTAATAAAACCTGTTAAATTTCCTAGGTAACATTCTCGTGGCATTGTTGATCACTGCTTTGCTTGCTAAAGTACCCACATAACAACTTGGTACAGCTCAGAGTTCTGCTGTAAAACAGTGTTTTAACAGACATTTTCTCTGACAAAGCCCTGAGCTTTCCTCTTCCTGCTTTCCAGCTTTTCCGCCGTGTGGCTGCTGCCTTACCTGGGATGGACAGCACACCAGAGAAGAGCAAAGAAGACAGTATCCTTGCTTTCCCAGGGAACTGGACAGTTATCTGTTGTTAAATTGGGCTCAGTGACTGCACATTGTGGGGATGGGGCTTTGCAGGGACGTGGCTGAAACAGGACATGGAGCTGTTGGAATGTGTCCAGAGGAGGCACCAAGTTGATCAGAGGGATGGAGGAGCTCTGCTGTGAGGAAAGGCTGGGAGAATTGGGATTGTTCAGCCTGGAGAAGAGAAGGCTTAGGGAGACCTAAGCCTGCAAGAAAGATGGGGAGGGAATATTTACAGGGGCCTGGAGTGACAGGACAAGGGGGAATGGCTTCTCACTGCAGAGGGTAGGGTTATTGGGAAGGAATTCTTGGCTGTGAGAGTGATGAGGCCCTGGCACAGGTTGCCCCATCCCTGGAAGTGTCCAAGGCCAGGTTGGACAGGGCTTGGAGCAACCTGGGATAGTGGGAGGTGTCCGTGCCCATGGCAGGGGGTGGAACAAGATGAACTTTTAGGTCCCTTCCAACCCAAACCAGTCTGTGATTCTGTGACCCTGTTTATGGGCTGTGGATAAATGTACACAGCTAAGGGCAACTAAAGCACAAGTTTTGCATCTCCACTTGAACTGGGGATGAAATCTGTGTAGTTTTAAAATGCTGTAATTCCTCATTCTTTTTGCACAGACCTGTCCATTTGGGCTCCATCCTCTAAAGGGTCTCAACGTGCCGAGCCCCCTGGTTTTGCAGTGAATCCTGTTCAGGCAGAACATGCTCTGCTCAAACACCGTGGGGGGACCACTAACAGCCCTTTCCCTGCTGTGTCCTTCTTGTTCTCCTTCAACTGGGTGATTTCCTTAACCCCCCCTGCAGTGATCGACATCAAACTAGAGAAGCCCCCCGAGCAGCCAGTCACGGAGAGCGGCTGCTCCTGCTAACGGCACCTGCCAGCCATGCCCTGAGAACATCACTCATTGCCCAGGCATCCCTATGTGGGGCTGGAAAACAGCTCCTGAGAGCGACCTCCCTGTTTACTGGTGGGGAGCAGCCCCGGCCGCCCCTCTCACTGCATGGTATGAGCCCTGAGTGCAGAATGAGTGTCCTGTCTTTTGAGTTTATTTTTTTATGTTGTTGCACTTTGGCACCATGGTGCCCTTTACACTCTCTCTCTCTCTCTCTGTCCCTCTCTTCCTCCCCTTCTCCCCCTCTTCCCCACCTCGAGCCCACCTGCTCCCCTGTATCTTGTGAATGCCATGGAAAAGCCGCCACATTAGGGAAGACAAAAATGAAGCTTTGGGGGTGGGTTTTCCGCCTTCCCTACTGCCTTGCATCCCAGCCAGCTCCCTGTCCTGCATCCCCACTTCCTTTGGGAAGGCTGCTCCTTTAAACCAGTCCCTTGGACTCGGCCTTGCCTTTTTGGACAGCCCAGGTCACCTGTTCCTAGGCTTTGCTTCCCGCAGGGCACACACAACATTGGCTCCTTGGTTTCTCCCTCCCGGGGATGACCCTGGCTAACTCTTGCTTACAACTTCCAAGTTTTGCCCCTCGTGTCACACACAGCACTGGAAAGCCCCAACTCTGAAAGCTTTGGCCTTGTTGCTCCTGTTTGTGTAGCAGAGACATCCCACAGCCTGCTCTCCTCGGCTGGAATCTCTTCCCATCCAGAGGATGTTGGTGCTCGGTGAGTGTTGGTGTAGGGAAGGAGGAGGAGGGAACAGAGGCTTTGCAGTGTGAGGCTGGGTGGGGAGAGATCCTCAGGGATTCTGAAAGCAAACAGTGACCCGAAATCCATCACTGCTGGGGCCATACCTGCCCTGGCAGTTGTGGATTTGGCTCAGGCTCCTTTCCTCATCTCCATTCTCCTGTTCCGCATCCCATAGATGGGGAACTGCTGCTCGTGGAGCAGGAAAGCCACAGCAGATGGAAGGGCAGCATTCCACTGTCATTCCCAGGCTGCTGCTTGATGGGATCCCACCCAGCTGCCTCTGCCTTTGGAGCAGAACTCTGGGATGGGGCCAGCAGCCCTTTCACTCCTGGGGTGGTTTTAAGCTGCCAAAGCTGAGGAGAGCAGGGATTGACTGTCAGAGTGGGTGCAGGAATGGGGGATTATCTGCTGCTGAAGGGAATTCTGGTGTCACTTCCCAGCCTTGGAGGCTGGGAAATGCCTCCTCTCCCCACTGTCCCTGGTTTTCAGAGATTTTCAGAGATTTTAGTGGGGGTTTTGGGTCCATCTGCCCTAACAGAAGTCAGGTGGTTTGTCAGTTGGCAGAGAGGAGAATTTCACTGTCCTTTGCCCCCCGGGCTGTGTCACAGGGAGGATGCTGGTGGCAGGAGAGGGACTGAGCACGGTGTGACCACAGTCCCTCCCCTGCCCTGCCAGGGCGTCCCTGACCCCTGTGGAGCCCACGGGCCCCGAGGAGGGAAGGGGCAGCTCGGGCTGGGATCTGGCAGTCCCTGGGACGGCAGTTGGTTCCCCTTCCCCTCGGAGTGAGCTGGGCTGCAGGAGGAAGCTGGGCTGTGGTTCCCCATTCCCTGTGGAGTGTCCCCTGTCCCCCCCCTCCCGGCGGTGGCGGTGCCGGGAGGTGGATCCCTCTCCCTGTCCCTGTACATACCCGTTGGGATCGCTGGTGTCGCTGTGTCCCTGTGTGTTGCTGTCCCCCCTCCCGGCGGCCCCGCTGCCCCCCTGTCGTGTTGTTGGAGTGGCGGAGCGGGGGAGGGAGGGGGGAGACCCCGCTGACGGGGTGGGGGGTAATTAGTGAAATGAATAGTTCCCTTCCCTCTGTCCTCTCTGGTGTGTTCAATGCCGTGTGTGTCGGCCCCGCTGTCTCGTAGCTGTAGCGAGTACGTGTGACTATTACTCTGAGTATGGACTGTCTGACACAGCCCTGTATCACAACCAATAAATAAAGTTATTTCACCAACACCTGCGCTGGCCTGGTGCCACAGGGGGACTCTGTGAGGGGGAACCGGCCTGTACAGAGCAGGGGAGGGAGGAGGAGGGATGGCAGAGGAAGGAAGGAGGAGCAGGAAAAAAGGGGAGGAGGAGGAGGAGAAGGAAGGACGAGGAGGAGGAGGGACAGTAAAGGAAGCAAAGAAGGAGGAAGAGGGAGGAAGGATGGAGGAGGAGGGACAGACAGACAGAAGAGGAGGAGGGATGGAGGAGGAACAGAAGAGCAGAAGAGACAGTTGGAAGGACTTTTCTGTGCTGACATGTTTCCAAAATGTGGAATATGTAACAATTTCCTTAAGAAAGGCTGTTCTTTGATGCTTGATTTTCATTTACTTTCAAGCCTGCTCAGTAAGAAAGGAGATTTAATCCGTGAAACAGCAGCCAGCAAGCTCTGAGTGATGGCCAGGGGTTGGGAAGACAAATTACTTGTTGCTGGAAGGCAAATCCCACCCAAACCATTCCATGATTCTGTAAAGTTTGCACCTCTCAGCTTCAGTTTTATAAGTCACTAAAAAAATCCAGAGTTGCTGAAAGCTGTTGTTTTCCCAACAGGAATCACAAACTACCCATTTGTCCCTCAGGTTCTGGAGGATAAAACAGACTGTGATGGCCTTAATGCTTTGATAATTAAGACACCCAAGACATGAATGTGTCTGGGAAAGAATCCACTCTTCCTGTTAGCTGAGATCGGCAGGGAAGCTCCTGAGTCATTCCCTGTAAGGGCAGGGAGGAAGCTGCCCAAGGCAGGGGAGTCCTCCCTGGAGCTCCTGCCAGGGATTACTCTGAAGAAGGATGAACGAATTGAACATTATGGTTGTATGTGCAGTTCCCTGTGGAGAGAATTCCTCCTTCCCCAAAAAACATGGGAATGCTAGGAAATGATGTAAGACCAGAGAGGTGAATATCCCCTGGGACACAGAGACCTGTGGCAGCAGAAGAGCTCCTACCTTGCCTCCCCAGGGTCTCACAGTGGGGTCTCCAGTGTGCTCATTTCCCTGGTAGAAAAACTAATTTTTAATTCTGAGTGAAAATCTCTTTTCTAGGGTATTTCTTGCCCCAGGCACTGGTGGAGTTGTGTTGGTGCCACAACAGATAAACCCCCCCAGAGCAGCTCCTGCTCCTTCCTGGCAGTGCTGGAACATGTTCCAGGTTCATCAGGGCTGACTTCCAGCACAGTCAGTGGAAAAACACCCTGAAACAGAGCTGCACCTCCTGTGGATCCCAAATTTTCTTCTGCAGGCTGGAGCTGAGCCTTGTCCCAGAATTTTCTGAAGGCGGGAATGAACAACCCTGCACACAGACTTCCTGAGTGGGAATAAGCTGGATTTGGGTTGCTGTACTCATTTTATTGTTTTTATAGATTAAGTGGAAAACACCACAAGGAAGAGAAGGGCAGAGCCAGGGCTGTCCTGAAGCCATTACAACGTGATCCCAGCAGGCCTTGTCACCCACATTTGCTGATAATTAACATTTCCATACTTGATAATTAACATTTCCAAACACCCCAGCCCTGTATCCTGGGGTCATTCCCAGCACAGAGGCACAAAGAGCCCAGTGCAGCCAGAGCTGGGCACTGAGTTTGGGTAGGTTTTACTCCTGGATCCCCCAGCAAACCCAGCAGAGCAGAGCAGAGGTGGCACAGAGGAGAAGGAAAGAATTCCATGGCATGAGAGAAGGGAACAGGGGGATTTCTTGGAGGACAAGGCCCCTGCTTTGTTCAGGAGCCTCAGCCCCTCGTGCTTTTCCATCCCAACAAAGCTTCCAGGACCAAGGGATCCAGAACCAGCACAGCACTCACTCAAGTCCTGCTGAAAGAGGAGCAGGGATGGTGCTGGAGCAGCTCCCTCCAGTCCCCAATTCCCATCAGTTGTTCCAGCCTCATTCAGGAGCACAGGCTCAGTCCCCTCCAGCCTCCAGCTGGGTGACACTCTGGGCATCTCTCCAGGCAGGGCACAGCTGTGCCTGCAGTGGGAACTGAGCGTGCTGGGCCATCTCGGGGGGTGGGAAAGCAGGAGAGGTTTGTGCAGGAGGAGCCCCAGCAGAGCTCCCGTTAGTGAACAGTCCGTTCCTTCTGCCGCTGGTAATCTGGGGGGGAGAGGCAGAGCCTGAGCAACGGGGGAATCACCCCCAGGGGCAGGAAAACACCTTCTGGCCACACCTCCCCAGGCAGAGGCAGAGCTCGGGCCCCTCTGCCTTTGGAATTGCACATTTGCATCCCAGCCCCTCATTTCAGGGCATTTAAGAGCAACAGCTTGTTTTAAACCCTCTCTTCCCCCACTCCATGTTTTCCTTTTTGTGGCCAGTTTCCATTTCAGGAAGAATCCCTGTTTGACTTGGCTTGATCTCTTTTCTTATCCCTTAAATCTTTGAACTTTATGGGAGCAGAAGCAGAACTTGGGAGTGAGCACAGACCTTCCCTTCCCTCACCATTCCAGCATCCCTTGGGAGGGGCATCCACCACTGGCACTGGTGCCAGAGCTCATTCCTGTGTTATCCAAGGATAATCAGCTGCTTCTGGAGCCCTAAATTACCTTTGTCCTTCCCCACCATCCCCCCTTCCAGCACAGGGGGGGCTCAGCCCCGCTCCCCAAGTTTCCCTTATTGTCCTGAGGTGGTGCCTGATCCCAGATCCCCGTCTGTGCCCTGCCAAACTCGGGGGGAGGTGGCAGGGATGGCTGGAATGTGCTGCCCCCAGAGCCCCGGCCCCACTCACTGTAGGGGAAGTAGCGCACGCGCATCGTGATCTCCCGGGCCGTCTTCAGGATCTCCACGGCCTGGAAAACAAGGGCTGGGCAGGGCTGGGCTGGGCTGGGCGTTCCCTGGCCCTGTGGGGAGGGGCTGGAAGGGCCTGGATGCTCCCCCTGCCCCAGCTCACCTTGCTGTGCTCGATGTCCTGGAAATCCACGTCGTTCACCGAGAGCACCTGGTCCCCCTCCTGCAGCCCCGCCCTGTGCGCGTCTGAGTCGGGGATCACCTGGGGACGGGGATGGCACGGACTGGGCACCTCCCACAGCGCCCTCAGCACCCACAGGGCACCGGGCAGCACAGGGAGCAGGGAAGGCTCAGCCCTGGCAATTCCCGGGGCTGGGAAGGGACCCGGCAGTGCCACAGGAGGGGCTGAGTGTGGGAAACCCCAGCCTGAGCTGGGGAGTGGATGGGGCAGCTCCGAGCCCCCTGCACACCCTGCAGCTCCCCAGGGAACAGCAGGATCCAGGGGGGAATGGACAGGGATGGACACACCTTGGAGATGAAGATCCCCAGCTGGGAGGCTTTTCCTCCCCGGATGTTGAAGCCCAACTGTGGGAAAAACCAGCAGTGAAAGGCAAACAGCACGGCCCTTCCCTTGGCCCAGGGCCCTTCCCATTCCCAGGGCCCTTCCCTTGGCCCAAGACCCTTCCCCTTCCCAGGACCCTTACCCTTTCCAGGACCCTTCCCATTCCCAGGGCCCTTCCCTTGGCCCAAGACCCTTCCCATTCCCAGGACCCTTCCCCTTCCCAGGACCCTTACCCTTTCCAGCTCCCTTACCCTTTCCAGGTCCCTTCCCATTCCCAGGTCCCGCCCCTCTCTCCCAGACGGATCCCGGTCTCTGTTCCCGTTCCCAGCCCCCCTGCAGCCCCAGACCCTCTCTCCCACCTCCCGTTTCCGGGACACCCGCGGGGACGCCGCTCCCGCCCTTCCGCAGCTCCACCTCCCCGATATCCCGCCGGCAGCGATCCCTGCCCGTGCCCCCCGTCCCTGCCCCTTCCCGGCCCCGGGAATCCCGCGGGCCCCGCCCTGCACGGGCCGGTTCGGGACCAGCGCGATCCCGGGCGGCTCCTGCGGGAAACGCGCCGGGAGCGGCCCCCCGGGCCTCCGCGGGCTCTCACCTGCGCCCCGGGCGGCTTCTGCAGGGCGATGGTGCGGGGCAGGAACCGCGTGAGCTCGTTGTTGTAGTCGGGGTGAAACACCCGCTGCGGGGACGCGCCAGCTCAGCCGGGGCCGGGCCGGGCCCCCGCCCGGGCGACCCCGCGGCCGCCCCCGGGCCTGCGCGGCCCCCCGAGCCCCCTCACCTCGTGCGGCGGGACCCAGGCGGGCGGGCTCTCGTAGGGCGGCAGGAAAACCACCGGGAAGTCGTCGTAGGGAGCGCGGGGCTCCATGGCCGGCTCGGGCGGCGCGCACCGCGCGCCTATTGGCTGCGCCGGGCCGCGCCCACCGCGGGGGACGCACCGGCGCGCCATTGGTCCGGCGCTCTGCCGGCCCCGCCGCTTCCTGGCGCTCTGATCGGCGATTGGCTGTTCCCCGCCCCTCGGTGACGCCCCGCCCCGTGATTGGTTCGAACTCCGCCCCTCGGTGACGCACCGCTCTTTGATTGGCCGTCTCCTCGCGCGGCCCGTTTGAGTCGCGACCGTTGCGGCGCCGCCATCGCGGGCGCGGCGGCTCCGGGTGAGTTCCGGGGCTTCGGCGGCACCGCCCGCGCTGGGATCGGATCCCCGCCCGTCTTCACTTCCCCCGGGCCCGTGGGGTCCCGGGCGCTGCCCCCCGTGCCGGTTCTCACGGCCCGTTCCGCGCAGGGCCCGCGATGCTGCGCGACGAGGACAAGGGCATCCCCGTGCGCGTGGCGCTGCGCTGCCGCCCGCTCGTGCCCCGGGAGAGCAGCGAGGGCTGCCAGAGCTGCCTGTTCTTTGTGCCCGGCGAGCCGCAGGTGAGGCACCCGCACCCTTCGCTCCCGCTCCCCCCCGCTCCCGCACCCCCCGCCCGGGCTCGCTGTGACCGTCCCGTCCCGTCCGCAGGTCGTGGTGGGCAAGGACAAGTCCTTCACCTACGATTACGTGTTCGACCCCTCGGCGGAGCAGGAGGAGGTTTTCAACACTGCGGTGTCTCCTCTGGTCCGAGGCATCTTCAAAGGTCTGTGCCTTGTTTTAAGGGAAGAGGGTTTTCATCGAATCCCAGGATGGTTTGGGTTGGGAGAGACCTTAAAGCTCATCCAGTTCCACCCCCTGCCACGGGCAGGGACACCTTCCACTAGCCCAGGTTGCTCCAAGCCCTGTCCAGCTCGGCCTTGGACACTTCCAGGGATGGGCAGCCACAGCTTCTCTGGACAACCTGTGCCAGGGCCTCCCCACCCTCATAGGGAAGAATTTCCTTCCAGTATCCCATCTAACCTTGGCCTCTCACAGTGGGAAGCCATTCCCCCTTGTCCTGTTCCTCCATCTCTTGTAAAAAGTCTCTCTCCATCTTTGAGAATAACACAGTGAATTGATACTCAGCCCATCCCAGGATCTCTTGGTGCTGCAGTGGGTGACAGTGGATGGCAGAACTTGTGCTGTGTTTTTGACCAGCTCTAGTAAAGCAACAGCCAGTCTTTAAAAAGAGCTGAAATAATAATTTTATCTGTGTTTTGAGGGGCTTTTCATTGACATTTTCACTTTCATTGAGTGTGACTGTGCTTGGAGTCGGTGTGAACTGACACTTTTCTGGAAGGATGGTTTTCCCAGCTTTGTTCAAAGTCTCCTGTGGTCCCCACGTGACTGATCCTGTGCCCTTTGTTCCCCCAGGATACAATGCCACTGTCTTGGCCTATGGACAGACCGGATCTGGGAAAACCTATTCCATGGGAGGCACCTACACGGCCAACCAGGAGCACGAGGCCAGCGTGGGGGTCATCCCAAGGGTCATCAGGCTGCTCTTTGAGGAGAAGCAGCAAAGGCAGGATTGGGAATTTGTCCTCAAAGTTTCTTATCTTGAGGTAAAAGTTTTGGTTCTCAGCCTATTATCCAGTTATGAATTAGGTGAGGTTTGGGGCCTCCTCCTACAAATAACAAATACTGATTAAATCAACACCTAAGGCTTCAGAAACTGGGTCTTATCCAAGGCATTTTTCTCTAAAGGTGAAATGAGTAGAATGTGATGCCAGATTAGCCCTGATTTCAGCATCACTGCCCCTTTCTCTGGTGGGTTGTTCTCCTGCAAGGCTGGTAACTCTGAGCTGCTCTTGTGCTGTTCCAGATCTACAACGAGGACATCCTGGACCTGCTGTGCCCCTCGAGGGAACGCTCCTCCCAGATCAGCATCAGGGAGGATCCCAAGGAGGGCATCAAGGTCTGCTGCCCTGGGGGATGTGGGGGCACGAGTGGGTGGCAGGGCTGGGGAGGAGTGTGCTGGTGAAACAACTGCCTGACTCCCTGAACACTGCCCAGGGAATCAGCACGGCCACTCCCTGCTCTCAGAACTGGGCTCCTGAGCCTGAACTTCACTCAGGACAACACCAAGAGGGTCTGATGTTCATGACAAAGCCACTTGCACATGCTGCTCTGACTCTGAAGGGTGATTGAGGTGAATGTCTGAGGTTGTTGTCCTTGGGGTCCCTTCACTCCAATCCCTGCTGCCCTTGTGCTCCTCACGTGGCAGATGTAACGTGCAAAAAGGGGATCCTGAGGGGGAACTTCCAATGCCCCAGAGATTTTCTCAGCAGTTCTTGTCCAGCTGTGTGTTTATAGCACAGTGCAGAGAATCCTTGTGCTGCTGCTTCCTCTGGGTCCCTGTTTTGTGGTTAAACTTGTGTCCTTTGCCTTTGCTCAGATGGTTTTAGTTAAACCTCATTGTCCTTTGTCCTTCCCTGACAGCTGCAGTTTGCAGTGGGGATGTTGGGTGTCCAGCTTGAAGCTGGAAACTTGGATCCATCCATTGGCTTTATGTGTAGTTCTCTGTCACCTCTAAAGCACTGGGATGTGGCTCATCCATGTGTTGGGAGCAGCACTGGGATACAGGGAAACGGGCCCTCAGGGAAAGCACAACTTTCCAAGGAGCACATCCAGCCCCTACTGCTCATCCCCTCTGGGACCTGTGTCCCCGTGAGCTACCTCCCCACCACTTTATCCACACAAATCCCCACCCCAGTAGCCAGTTTTCTCCTTCCTCTGCCTGGGACTGGCACAGCTTTCAGCTCCCAGCTTGCCCTGGGATACCTGGGGGCAGCTCTGGATTTCTCCATGGATCCCAGGCTCTCAGGCAGGCACAGGAGCTTGGGGGCAGAGTGTAGGAGTAGGAGATGATGTGACTTCATGTCACTGATGTGAAATTCAGGACAGATTTTTCCTGGGAGAAACCACCCCAGGCCTTTCGAGGTGAGACATTCTTGGGAACGGAGCTCACCTGGTCTGGAAAAGCCTGAGGTGGAGGAGGATTTCTTTGGACTAAGCTGGGATGAAGCGGAAGGAGAAGATCCATAAATGCTTTTTTTTCCTGGCTACAGATTGTAGGGTTAACTGAAAGAAATGTCACCTGTGCCCAAGACACTGTGTCCTGCCTGGAGCAAGGGAACAATGCCAGGACAGTGGGATCCACAGCCATGAACTCCCAGTCCTCCCGGTCCCACGCCATCTTCACCATCTGCATCGACCAGAAGAAGAAAAATGACAAGTGAGTGAGATTGTGCAGCCACTCCCAGCAGCTCTTGGGAGTTACCTGCCCAAAATTCCATAATCCTATTCTTAGTCCTACTCTGAGCTACTCGAGGCAGTTGTTGTTTCTGTCTCTGGTATTTCGGCTCCTGGGCTGCTCCTTTCCTGACTGCACTTTACTGAGGGAGTAAAATAATGTATTTCTGCCACAGGAACTGTAGTTTTCACTCCAAACTACACCTGGTGGATCTTGCTGGCTCTGAGAGACAGAAGAAGACCAAGGCTGAGGGAGACAGACTCAAAGAAGGTCTGTAGGCAAAGGGTCAGCAGAGCCTGGGTTTCTAATCACTTTGGAGATAATAAAAGAGCAAAGCAGTTCTTTAACCCTTGCAATGCCCTTTTTGAACCTTCTTACATTTTATTAAGGGCAGGAAATGAGCAGTTTTTAGCTCTGCTCACTGGGATCTGTTTGCAGGGATCAACATCAACAAAGGCCTCCTCGCCCTGGGGAACGTCATCAGTGCTCTTGGGGATGAGAACAAAAAGGGTGGGTTTGTCCCCTACAGAGACTCCAAGTTGACAAGGCTGCTGCAAGGTAAGAGACAGGTGATGACAAAGCCTAAATCTGTGTTTTAAATAACATGATGCACCTTAAACAAAGCAGGAGAAAACCCAACAGCCACCAAACCACAGCTCAGAGCAGGAGCTGCTGCTGGCAGAGGGATTCATTTACTTAGTTCCTCTTCTCCCTGAAGCCAGACCTCTCCTGAACTCTTTATTTTTAGGTTGCAAATGCAGTGAGTTGAGCTCCTAAATGAGTCCTGCTCTCCTGCAGTTTCTATGACAGGAGGAAAGGAGACATATTTAGAGCATATTTTTGGTGGGGAAGATGAGAAGTCAAGTCTGGGAGCAGAGATCTATTATTGTACCTTAATTATAGCAACTTACTGGATGATATCACAGCCAGAATGAAGCTCAAGCTGTCTGTGCTTTCCCTGGGAGCCTCATGTTTGATTTGCTTCTTAGTCTGAATATCTGGTCTTTGTGGTACTTACTTTTCAATAGTTGTGATGATATTTTAATACATTTATCTGAATTAACCTTTCACATGGGCACAGCTTTGGTAATGAACTTGCTGGGATGTTTATGGTAGTTAAATAATTTGGTACAAAACCTGTTCAGTATCTTCCATAGCTGAGAGTCCCTAATTAAAAACTGGATTTTGCTGCATGTGGGGCCCTTTTTCCTGATCAATAGCTTGAAGTAGCCAATGTGTGTTAGTGTAAAACTGAAGGATGAAATGCCATGCAGTTCTTAGCCAATAATTCCTTAAATTGAAGAGAATTCTGATGTCTGGATATTCATGGAGGTCTTGAGTGTTTTTAGGTGGAAGAAGGGAGGGGAAAATCTGAAAGAACTAGGCCAGAAATGGTATAAAGGAATTACTTATCAGGGCAGTGATATTAGTGGGGCTTCTGAGGTGAAGTCTTTGGTGTTTAGAGCTGAGACATGACTTTGGCCTTCCATAAACCTCTCTGATACAGAACTGACTGAGCAGAGGAGAAAGTAATGACAGTGACCCAAACCTACAGCTGGATGTTGTATTTTGGGGATGCACTCGGAGGGTTTAGTGTCCTGATGATGGTGTGTCCCTGGCCACTCCCACTCTCTGAAAGCTTTGCTTATCCCTTGTTCTCCTCTCCAGACTCCCTGGGAGGGAACAGCCACACCCTGATGATTGCCTGTGTGAGCCCAGCAGACTCCAACCTGGAGGAGACCCTGAACACTCTGCGTTACGCTGACAGGGCCAGGAAGATCAAGAACAAACCCATTGTCAACGTGGATCCCCAGGCAGCTGAGCTGCACCAGCTCAAGCAGCAGGTGCTGTGGGGCTTCCTCCTGGGGGAGGGTTTTTCCTCTCAGTTCTGAGCTCAGGAACCAGCAGGGAAAGGCGCAGGGTGCCCAACCACACCAAGTGTGCAGAACGTATTTAATGTGCATTTCTCTGGGTGCTGGAAAGGGAATATAAGAGCATTTCTGTAATGTTACAGCAGCCATTCAATGCCAGACAAAAAGAGTAGTGGTGGTGGTGTGATTTGTATTTCCCTTTCAATAAGTCGTTGCCTGGCCAGGCTAAAGTCAAAATTAGAAATACAGTGATGGTTTGGTGCCTTCCTGACATCTCCTGCTTGTGCCCAGCATGGAGTGGGAAGTGAGAGTGTTCCTCTGGTCACTCCAGAGGGAAAAGAAGGCAGCTTTTGTTTTAGGAGTGAATTACTTGAAATTCTGGAGCACCATGGCTGCTTTCCTCAGGCAGTGGTACAACAGAATTATGGAGCAGGTGACTCAGAAAGACCAAGGATCTGAATGATGCTCCTTCAACCATCAAGTTAGTTTATGGGAGAGATTTACAAGCAGGAATTATTTGTCTTTCCAGGTCCAAGAGCTGCAGGTGTTGCTGCTGCAGGCCCATGGAGGGACCCTCCCTGTGTCTATCAAGTAAGATTTGTTGTTCAGTGCTCAGAGTATCTGGTGTCTGGCACAGAAAAGCCTCTGGATCTCTGCTGCTCCAGGAGGTGCTGTGGAATGAGGGGAGAGCAAACTGGTTGCTTTTTTTCCTCTCTTTCTGTTCTTTTTGTCGTGGTTACTGGAATTCCACAGGTCATTTCACTTTGTAGCAAACCCCTTAAGATTGCAAACATCCCTTGCAGGAAATATGAGAGGAACCAGGCAACATGTCCTAAGTAAACATTTCTCAGACCCATTCATGACTCTTTTATTCAACCCTCTACCCCTAAATGTAGGGCACCTCCATCCCCATTGTTCTTAAAAGCACCAAATGCAGGAAGGAGATGGATTGTGTAGTTGTTGTCCTCTGAGGATGCTTCAAAACCCACTACATGCAGTTTAACCTGTATTTGGAGGTTCAACCTGTATTATAGAGGTGTCCAGGGCCAGGCTGGACGGGGCTTGGAGCGACCTGGGATAGTGGAAGGTGTCCCTGCCCATGGAAGGGGGTTTGGAAATAAAAGATCCTTAAGGTCCTTCCAACCCAGACCATTGTGGGATATTCATTATAAATTATTTAGGAAGCTTGGAGGTGATTTCCGTGCTGTTACAAACCTCTGGCAAAGCCATGTTCCCAACCAAAGGGTCCTTGCTCTTTCAGCAGCCTGGCACCCTCTGAGAACCTTCAGTCCCTGATGGAGAAGAACCAGTGCCTGATGGAGGAGAACCAGAAGCTGAGCCAGGGGCTGAGTGAGGCTGCTGGACAGACAGCACAGATGCTGGAGAGGATGATCCTGGTAAGGTCCAGTTACCAAGGAGAGCATTAAGTTGAAGTTGAATCAATAGCAGGTCCTGCACTAATGGCATGTTGGGAATCTCTCTTTAATGTTCCTTTCACATTGATTTCAAGTCAGTCAGAACCAAAAGTCTGCCAGAATCTGGCTGCCTATAGATCTGTGACTTCAGTGGGGAAAGGGAGCCATGAATCTTTCAGCTCTTCTGTTGCTGTAATATTTTAAATCCCAGCACTTGCACACTTGTGCTCTCTTTTTTCCACCCTGTTTTACTTCTATTGTCTTGTATATTCCTGAAAGAATGCTGTTAAATCTAAACAAACTGGTGGCTGTGATCATGCAGGACCTTTCAGTGCATTGATTTGCCACACACTGCCAAGATCTCTTTTGGTACAAATTAATTAGTTGATTTCTGGCTTCTTATCTTGCTTCTGCAATTCAGTGTAATTCTGCCTTCCCTTAGACAGAACAAGAAAATGAGAAGATGAATGCCAAGCTAGAGCAGCTCCAGCAACATGCTGTGTAAGTGTGTGCACACCCTCCAGTGCTGGGCAATTAACTGGGATAAACTGGATACAAACAGCTGGTGTTTGTTCATCCAGAATTCATTTGTCTGTTGAGTGGGGAAAGTTGTTCCTCACTGGAACGAACATGCCCTGGATTTGCTCCCATATGTGCAGGTGCAAGTTGGACCTGCAGAAGTTGGTGGAGACAGTGGAGGATGAGGAGCTGAAGGAAAATGTGGAGGTGATTCGTAACCTGCAGCAGGTGTTGGCTGAGTTCCAGGTAAGGCTGGATCCAGGGAGGGAGGGAGTTGTGTGTTACACAAGTTTGCTGATGAAATCTGGGATTTTCCTGCTGATCTGCTCAGCAGCAGATTCTACTTTGCAGAGACTTTGCTCAAGGAGCCCAGGAATTGTAAGCATGAAGTGGCTTAATATCCACTTAAAAACTGTCCTGTTGTGCTTTTAATGCTGCAGAAAGGCCACTTGTGGGAGAAAGGGAAAAGTCTCCATAAAAGATTCTGGTAGTGGGAGATCAGCATGGATTTACAATCCATAAGTTGGATGGAGTGTTATGAACTTGGTAGTTTTAATGAGCAACACAAATTACAGGGACCTGAAGTTGTTAAATAGAAGTTGCCAGATCTTTGTCTTATTGAGGTCCTTAGGACTTATTGAGGAACCAGACACTCCCCCCATTCCCAGGCTCAGCTGGCTGCCAAGGCTGGAATTCAGAGAAGGCTGTGAGGAATGGCTTGTCCAACTAGTCCAGGAGGAGTTTGGCCATTTTATTAAAGAAGGAAGACAATGGCTTCTCCTTTCCAGAGCTTTCTGACCGAACCAGAATCACATTATATTTTGTCATAGTGTACCAACAGACTGTTTTTAGCTTCATTTTACTTCCTCTTTCCCTTTTCACCAAAATCTTTTCCCTGTCCTCTACAGAGTGAAAATGCTGCCACAGCAGAAGCTGCTGCAGAGATGGCAAGCCCTGAACAGGAGGCTACAGGTGTAAGTGAGGGGGGCTCAGCAGTGCAGGTTTTTATCTCCTCATCACTTTTATCTTTTCCCTCACGCTCATTTTCTAATCCAGATGCTTGATAAATAACGTGATAAATAACGTGCTTGATAAATAACAGCTTGATAAATAACGTGATAAATAACGTGCTTGATAAATAACAGCTCTTGTAGGAGCTGTTTTTTTAAACTCTTAATTGCTCAGTGTGTTCAGATCAATAACCTGCTCTCATTCTGAATACCCAGTGTAACCAATGAACTCAGAGTGCTCTGCAGGATCTGAGATCATGTCATTCCAGAGCTTTGGATTGGCCTTTCCTGCTCACTTTGTGTCTCCTCTAGGAAGCAGAACTGGGCCAGGATTCCAAGAGAGCCTCAAACGACTTCACCACCCAACACGCCCTTCGCCAGGCCCAGCTGTCCAAGGAGCTGCTGGAGCTCAACAAAGCCCTGACCCTGAAAGAGGCACTTGCCAAAAAGATGGCTCAGAATGATAATCAGTTGGAGCCCATTCAGTCCCAGTACCAGGTAAACTTGACATCCTTCTTGTTCAGTTCCTTTTTCCCAATGATTGCTGACCCTCCGTGCTGGGGAGGGAAGGGAGGGGGTCCTTCCTCTCCTGAGCACATTCTGATTTGGGTCTGTTTATTCCTCATCTGGGTCACTGCCCCCTTGGGCAGCTTCCCCTGCTGTGCTGGGGTCTCCCATCTCTGGAATCACTCCAAAATCACTTTGGCACAGTGGTTCTGTGACCCACCAAAGCTTCAGTGCCTGAACCAGCCCTTGTGACACTCACACTGCTCTTAGATAAGAGCAGTCTGCTGATAGCAGTGGGGATTCTCAAGGTTCCTCTGTCCTAAAGCTTTGTCTCAGAGTGTATTTTCAAGGCTTTTCTTGGGAGGCTGACTAATCTTGTCCTTCCTAGACTAACATCAAGGATCTGGAGTTGGAGGTCAGCAATTTGCAAAAAGAAAAGGAAGAATTGGTCCTTGCTCTGCACATGGCAAAGAAGGATATCAACCAGGCCAAGTGAGTGTGACTGTGTTATGTCTGAAGATCCAGTGTCTTGTGTCTATAAAGTCTCTTATTTGATGCAAATGTGTCCCTCTGACATGGTTGTATGAGCTGCAGAGCAGCCTCCTGTGGGCTTTCAGCAGCAGGAAAGGTGATAACACACAATCCAGTTGAACTTTTTCTCAGGTGTGTGAAATTGGAGAGTGGGGGTTGTTTTTAAGGGCTGGTTCCTTCCCAGGCTGAGCGAACGGCGGCGCAAAAGGCTCCAGGAGCTGGAGGGACAAATCAATGAGCTGAAGAAGAAGCTGAATGAACAATCCAAACTCCTGAAGCTGAAGGAATCCACGGAACGCACGGTGTCCAAACTGAACCAGGAGATCAGGGTAAGCCATCCCAACTGCACTCCTGGCTGGCCAGTGCAGACAGAGCAGCTCCCACACAGGAATCGCTCCCTGTCTGCTCTGTCACACTGAGAGCAGCACTTTGGGCACGATTCCTTTGGCCACAGTTGCTGGGGTAGCACAACAGGCAGGTGACTGCTGAGATTTGGAGGGGTAAAATAAGTCCAAAGGGTCTTCTGGCTCTTCTAATAATTTATTGCCTCAGTCAAATCACTTAGCTTCACTTTGATTTCCCTAAACTGTGCATGTTTATGCCTTAAATGCCTTCCCTTTATGCCTTAAAAATTAATCCAAGGGTTTTAGCACTTGGAGAGTGTCCTGAGAGGGAGCACACTAAGATTTCCCACCTGCCACTCCCCCCACCTGACAAACACAAGGGAAATGCAGGTTGAAGCTCCCCAGGATGTAAATCCTGGACAGTTCTTCCAGCCTCTTGTGTTTTTCAGGAAATGAAGCACCAAAGGGTCCAGCTGATGCGGCAGATGAAAGAAGACACTGAGAAATTCAGGCAGTGGAAGCAAAAGAAGGACAAGGAAGTGATCCAGCTGAAGGAAAAGGTGAGCAAACAACCCCCCCCCCAGACTGTACCACCCTCCCAAGAGTAAGACAAATCAGTCAAGTGTTTGCTGCAAGGCTTGTATAACTGGGAAGTAACTGAAAACCAGCTGGGAATGCTTTGAAGCGAAGGTTGGTTCATACAGCTGCCACCTTTCACCAGTTGTTTTAAATGGACTTGTGGCTGGAGATCCTAAAGATGTTGACACAGTTGTGACTCAGCTCTGAGGCAGAAGGCAAAAATATTCAGTATTTGAAGTATTTCAAGTTGTAGGGTTTGGCCCCAGAATGGGAGGTATTTAAACTTTCAAAGGAATATTGAACCTGCAGGTTCATGAAATCCAGCTGCTTGTGGCACCCAGTGCAATGGACAGCAAACATCTGGAGTTCTGGTCCCACAGCAGTTCTTACCCCTCAGTGCTTTGGGATCCTCAGGGTTGAACTTCTGGGCTTCAATCTCATCCAGCCTTTAGGATCCAGAACCTTTGTCATGGAAAATGTGGAGCCCAGGTGACTTTTCCATCTGTTTTCCTGCTGTTTCCCTGCAGGATCGGAAGAGACAGTACGAGCTGCTCAAGCTGGAGAGGGATTTCCAGAAACAGGCCAATGTCCTGCGGCGCAAAACAGAGGAGGTGAGGAGCCAATGTCTCAGGGAAAGCCCTGAGCAACCCCCAGGGCTGCACAGTGGGGCTGGAGGATGTAGTGGGACATGCACAAACCTCTTAAAGGCAGCTGAGAGGATGGAAATAAGAGCTTTCCTCTCTGCAGAGAAATCCACGCTTCTGTCTTGTAGCCTTTGAGGGATCCTAGTTAAATCTGCTCCTTAAAGGCTGAATTCTACTCTGGGCATCAGGCTGCTCTGGAAATCCATTACAGTTGGCCAGGCTGAAGTGTGAAATGAATTTGGGTGTGGATATATTAGATTGCAGTTCAAAATCCTTTCAAAGTGGTTGTGTTAAAGAAATGCATCTTGCAACCCTCATTTGGGATGTTTTATTCTACTTCTTAAGCCTAGAAGCAGGTTCTCCTTAAATCAGGAATCTCAGCTGAGGAAATAAGTTAAGGACTGGAGGCCTTGACTTAGTGATCCTGGTTTATTCCCTTTGTGCTCTCACCGTCCCAGAGCCTTGGCTTGGCACTCCCTCGTGTTTCCAGCTGTTGCAGGTGAAGTGCCAAAGCTGCTGCTGAGCTCCTGTGGAATGTTTTCCAGGCAGCAGCTGCCAACAAGCGGCTGAAGGACGCCCTGCAGAGACAGAAGGAGGCTGCAGACAAACGCAAGGAGAGTCAGAGCCGGGGCCTGGAAGGAGTGGCTGCCCGAGTGAAGGTGGGTGACAGTGGGTTTGTCATCCCAGCAGGAGGGAAACTGGGACTGGGGGGCTCAGGGGGGGGCTGCAATGGGATTGTTCCATGGCTCTAAAACACCTTCCCAGAGCAGTGCTCAGTCCTGCAGTTGAGGCTCCACTAAAACCCTTTCCCGGTGGGTTTCCCGTTCCAGAGCTGGCTGGCAAATGAGGTGGAGGTTCTGGTCAGCACGGAGGAGGCTCGGAGGCACCTCGCAGACCTGCTGGAGGACAGGAAGATCTTGGCCCAGGAGCTGCAGCAGCTCAAAGAGAAGAAAGATTCCGGGGAAAACCCACCTCCAAAGCTCCGGGTGAGGGGGAAAGGCCCCTTTTCCCAGCCCAGCCTTGGGGGGGTTCAACAGCACTGGGGTTATTCTGATCCTCACTCCTGTTTGCCCTGTTCCCTCAGGAGGCAGGGAAGGGGCTCCATCCTTGGCTGCCTTTCTGGGAGAAAGGGTTCATGTGGTGAAGAGGTGCTGAAGTGACTTGTTAATTAATGCAATTAGGGAACATTTCTTCACTGAAGGGGCAGTCGGGCATTGGCACGGGCTGTGCAGGGCAGAGGTGGAACCACCATCCCTGGGAGTGTCCCAGAAAGGTGTGGATGTGGCCCTGGGAGTGTTGGGTGAATGGTCAGACTCAACCTCCGAGGGCTTTTCCAACCTCAGGGACTGTGAGGGCTGTGAGTGGGTCACACCCTTATCAAAGGCTTTGTGCTTTGGGGAAGGGGCCCTGGAATTGCAGCTCTGGAGAGAGCTGCTCCTCTGTGCTGGGCTGTCTAAAGGTGTGATTTCCTCCCCTGTTCCTCCCTTGGCTGCAATTCCTCAGAGAAGGACCTACTGCCTGGCAGAGCTGCAGTCCCCAGAGGTGGATCTCTCCATATCCAAGCAGATAGAAAGCCTGGAAACTGAGATGGAGCTCAGGTAAGGCAGTACCACAGAGCTGATCTGCACAACCTTGCCTCTGTTTTTTCCCTCATTTCCATCCCAGCTCTTCTGTGAAATTGAAAAAAAATGTAAAATATTTATACACTGAACTGGGAACAATGAGATGAGAGCGTGGGGTTTTCCTGGCTTAGATTTTTCCACATTGTAGACATTACCTAATCACTAAGACTGGATTTACCTTAGCTGTTTGTGAGCACCTCTATATAAGGAAAACCTTCTCCCTTCCTTTGGGAATGTGAAGGGAAGGCAGAACTCCCCAGTGTAGCAATGCAGGCTCCAGCTACCCAATTAAGGCATCGAAATTGTAACTTCAACTATTTCACCTGATATTCTGGGAACAGTAACTTTAGCCCTGGTTTTCTCCTGTGCTGTAACCCCAAATCCATGGATTCTTCCCCAGGAGTGCCCAGATAGCAGATCTGCAGCAGAAACTCCTGGATGCAGACAATGGGGATCGTGCCAAGCAGCGCTGGGACAGCATTGCCACAATCCTGGAGGCCAAATGTGCTCTGAAGTACCTCCTGGGAGAGGTAAAGGCTGGATTTTCCTGGTTTTTCCCTAAAAGCAAAGACTTTAAGTCTGCTTAGCCAGGAACGAACAGAAGTGACTAAAGGAATTGGAGTGGAGCACCCTTTTGTATTGGATGAGGTTTATTTCCCTCACAATTTTGGATTAAAATATTCTGTACTGGGCAGTGAAATCCAAAAAACAGGGAAGAGGGGAATGGAATATATGAGGGTCTGGAGATAACCAGCTGTGCTTATGAAAGGCTTGCATGGGAATAGGAACATAAAAAAGACAAATTTTGGAAGTGGAAGAGAAAGAAGTACCTAAAAGTACTTCCTGAACAAGCAGAGAAACAAGGGGAGTGCTGGCTGAGGTCAGGGGAACCAGGGGAATGGGTGAGATGGGAAAAGACTGGGGATAGAGGAGTAGGAATTGGGTTGATGTGGCATCAAGGAGAGAGGTAGTGAAGTACAGAATCCCCTGTCACTCCCTGGTGCTTGGAAAGGCAAAGAGTGAAAAGGAAAATACTCCAAGTGCTGCAGGAAGGGAGATGAATTTAGAACTGTTAACAAAGTCTGCTCCGTTTTGCACTTCCAAACTGGTCGTCAGGTGTCTGGCTCTGAATTTCCTCTGGTCTCCTTGTGGCTGGTGGCCAGTCCAGCTCCTGGGGTGGCTGGAAATCATAGAAATGCTTTACCTCCAAGCTGCAGCACCTTTCCCACCATGGAATCCCTGACCCAAACGTTGCTCTTGCCTTCCAGCTGGTCTCCTCCAAAGTCCAGGAGAGCAAGCTCCAGAGCAGCCTGGAGCAGGGCAAAGCCACCTGCTCAGATGTGCAGAAGATGCTGATGGAAGAGAGAAACCACGTCACAGAGCTGGAGGCTGAGTTCCAAAATCAGCTTGTGGTGCAGGAACAGCAACACCAGGAGAAGGTAAAACACAAGGCATGGAAGTCTTGAACTCTGGGACTGATTTCCCAGGTCTGCTAAAAGGCAAAAGGGATGTGGTGAAATCAAGCTGGTGCTGTACATAAACTCAAATTTAGACTTTTGCAGATGTTTAATCAAAAACCAAATCTCCCAATTCATCCTTTGCCCTGTGCAAGTTGCTTTATACAGTAACTGTTTTCATGCTTGAAGGATATTACACCTGAGCACAAGATGACTTTTCAAGTAGATCAGGGTGGAATAATGCTCGAAGTGGCAGAATCTTCCTGAAATTGCCAAGGCTTTTGATGCCTGGACTTGGACAGGTGTTCCTTCAGGAATTCCTGCCTGTTCATTCTAACTTGCTTTTAGGTTCTGTACCTGCTCAGCCAACTCCAGCAAAAAGAAGCAGAAGAGAAGAAATGGGAAGATTCCCTAAATGAGCAGGAGAAGCAGCTGCAGGAGCGACTCAGGTTCCAGGTACAGTGTCTGGCTGTGGCTTGGAGGGAGGGTGGGATCCTTTGGGATACCTGGTACTTGGAACAGGAGCTTTGGAATGAGGGAGGTGCAGGAGGATTGTGAGTGTTCCCTTTGCAGGGAATAGTTGCTGTGCAGGTCTGAACAACCCTGTAGTTTTTCTCTTTACCTTTAATTAAATAAATTTCCTCTTGTCTTGCCAACAGGAGGAAGAGATGGAGAAAATGAAGGAGGAGAACCAGGAACTCCTCCAGGAAAATGACTCTCTGAAACAGGTAGAACCTTGAGAGATTAATGGCTGTTGATTTCTGTATTTTGCAAAGCTAATTCTTGTCCTTTTTAACAGAAACTGCTGCTCCTCCAAGTTGTCAGTGGGCAGAAGCTCCGGCACATCCAGCAAAGGCCACCAGAGTCTCCAGACTCTTCTTTTGATTATATCCCAGCCAAAGTAAGAGCCTGCACAGTTTTCATGCTTGTATTGTACCTGAGTTCTTCTCCAGAGTTAATCTTGGCTATTAGTAATTTGGATTCTTTCTCATAAATTGCTTTTTAGCAGGCAGCTCATTCTGCTTATTGAAGTTGGCCCCTTCAGTCCTTTTCAGAACACTCAAAACCACTTTGCACTAGTTTTTTGACTTTAAAAAAAGGCAACCAAACCCCCTAAGCTGTTTCCTCCTTCTAATTCTGTCTGACTCTACATCCTCCTTCACAATCCAGATGTTTTATCTGTAGCATTTCCAGTCTCTAAACTATGGAGCAAGGAATGTGTCATAGCAAGTGTAACCATTGCCTTGCAAAGAGCCAAATCTTAGCGCTGGGAGGAAGAAATGATTTAAAACTATGTGGGCAAGACTGACACAAATGTTTTTTTTGTCATGTGATATGACAAATATGATTCCGACTTCCAAGGATTTGTCACTTATAGGAGTTTAAATTGAGTGAATTTTTAATCCTGACAATTTGATGGGTTTTCTCCTCCCTCCCCTTCTTGGCTGGCTGAGGAACGGGAGTGTGGGGCTCTGAGTACCTCAATGAAATATTAAATAAATACTGGATAAACATGAATGAAATCCAAGCCCTGTGTCACTCCTGCTGCTCCCTGTGCTGCAGCCCAAGGCCCGCCGGCAGACAACGGCCAAGCCGCGCGCACCCAGCCCGGAGATGGACCTGGAGGAGCTGCTCTCTGACTCCGGGGACCTGGAAGATGCCGACTGGGTTCCTGCCAAAGCATCCAAAGGGGCAAAGAAAAGCGTCACAGGGGTAAGATCCAGTGACCTTTGATCCAGGACCTACTAGGGAATCGCTGGCCTGTATCCAAGGATCTGTGTGTGTGCGCAGAGAACAGGGAGGTTGTAGTGTCTCCACTCATCCTTTGGGATAACCTGAAGTCAGGGCCTGAGGAACTGGAGGTGCTCATCCTGGGGGTCCTGCAGCAAGAGATGGGTGTGGAGTGTGGCAGCTGGGGGACATCCCTGTCCTGGAGCTGCCACCTCTGGAGCAGTGCCAGTGCCCCGGGCACAGCAGGGATCCCTCTGTCCCGCAGTGCTCGTGCCGGGGCCGCTGTGGGAACAGGCAGTGTGGCTGCAGGAGGCAGAAGGTGGGATGTTCCAGCGGCTGCAGCTGCGACCAGGCCACCTGCAGGAACCGGGACCATGCACTGGTGAGTCCTGGGCTGGGCTGGGCTGGGTGAGGGACCACCTGGGCACTGCTGGGCAGGGCAGAGCACAGGCACCCTCCTGCAACACTGCAGGGGTTTACATATATATATATTTTTATATATATTTTTTATATATATATATATATATATATTAGATGAGACACAGTATGTGTGTGTCTAAATATGTATATTAAGTACAAGTAAAGTATTTCTTTTAAATAGTGGTGGTGTATCAAAAAGTTTTATTAATATTTATACCTATATGAATAGTATATAAGTAAGAATAGTGTCTGTGAGCATGTAATGCTTATAATTAAAAAAAAATACATATTACATATTAGGTTATGTATGTTTTTAAATGGTATGGGCTGTGTATGTTACTGGAATAAAAAGAGTGGCTGAGACTGTACAAATAGGTGTGTCTATAGAAAAGAATAAGCCATGAATGTGTGGGTATAATACAAGAGTATGTAGACATATAAAAGGGCACTTATATATAATTTAAATATTATCTATAATTACATATGGTATTATTTAACAGATATTTGGGGGTGTCACATCACAGATTTACCTATTCCCAACTGTTCAGCCATAAACCTAAAGACAAATAATTTAGTCTTTCTTTTGCACTCAGTAAATTCAAGTTGTGTCTTTGGCTTCGGACAACACAAAAGCTTAACCCATATTATTATTATTTATTATTATATATTTATAGTTATATATAACTATATCAATCATTAAATATTTTTCTTTAAGAATGGAAGGGGTAATTTAGGGAGGGGGTTGTAGCACCAGGAATGTTCATGAGCATCTGATGTTCACTAAGGCAGATATTTCTAGGGGGAATTCTGCTCTTGGATCTGAGATCTGAAGCAGAAACATCCCACAGTACTTTAATTATTGACTATTTTATGAAGCCTGACCAGCAGGCAGCATCCTGGCCTATGGAATGCTCACACCTGGAGGGCAGGGGGCTTAGGGAGCCCGGGCTGGGGGGAAGGAAGGGCTGGATGTGACCCCAGTGCTCACACTGTGCTGCCCCTCAGGAGGCCACGACGTGCGAGGACCCCCAGAGAGACTCGGAGGGCTCCTTGAAGCTGGAAGACCCCACGATGGTGAAAGCAGGAGAGAGCTTCTTCCAGCCCCTGTGTGTCACTCCAACCACAAAGGTATTCCAGGGCTGTGGGGGAGAGCTGAGGTTCTGAATGGGGCCAGTGAGGGATATAGAGGGAAATTATCCAAGGGGAAAAGCTGCAGCTGGAAACCCCTGTGCAGCCTCCGGCTGACAAGGCAGCTCATGTTGGAGTTCTGAGGGTGCTGAATTCTTGTTTTCACACTAAAATGTTGCCACACAGGCTTGCCCTGCTTTCCTGCTGCACTTTCCAGCAAGGAGGGATGGGAACTGAGGAGCTTGTAGGATAAAATCATATCTGTCCATGTTCAAACTTACTGGTTTTAAGCTTACCGTGTTCTCTGACTTGGCTCATCTCATTTTGCCTCAGCTAAATAAATTCCCTTATTCCATGGGTTCCCACTATTCTGACTGTTGTCTCTTCCTGCTCAGTCTTGGTCTTTTGTTAAAAAATTTATCTTTTTCTTGACTTAAGTGAAAAAATGAAGCAACTCTTGAGATTGGCCTGGCAGCCCCTGTCTGTGCTACCTCTGTGCTCTGGGCTGAGCTCGCTGGCTGCTCCAGCAGGAACCAATCCAAGGTTTCTGCCTTGCTCTCCCAACAGGTCCTGCAGGACATCACAGCCCAGGAAGGGCTCCAGAAGATGCCCAGCTCTCCTTCCTCCTTGCTCCTCAGAGATGAGGAGGCCCAGGAGAACCAGATCCCCTTTGTCAAGAGGAAGAAGAGGATGCTGAGCAGCAACATCAGCTTCTTCTCAGGCTGCACCCCCATCAAGGAGGAGTTTCAGTGACCTGCCCCAGAGCTGTCCTGACAGGTTTAGGCCACATTCTTGGTGACTCTTGAAGGAGTTGGGTTCTCCTGCTGCAGCAGGAGCCGGATGCCTTGTGCCTGATGGCTCCTGCCCTCAGCCAGGGAGTCAAACACTGGGGGTTGTAGTTGTGTCTCTGTAAATATTTGTGTGTGGGGCCTGGAGGGAGGGGGACAAACTTTCCTCTGGAATTCCTGTAGGGAGTGGAGGTGATTTACCAGGTTGTTCTTCCCGGCTCCCTCCCTCCTCCTGAGCTGTGAACACTAGGTACACTTTAATCCAGAATCTAGACACAACTCAGCCTTTGTGCTGGAGATCTGGGCCTGTCTCTTCCCACGGAGCCTGAGGAACTGTTCTAGCTGCCCTGGGAGATCCATGGAGTGAGGACACACTGGCTCTAGTCTTAAACCAGCAGCTGCTCAGGGTTTCTGGCCCCTCTGAGCACTGGTCTGTCCTTAGTCAGTCAAGTTAGAAACTTGTCCTTTGAGTAATTTAGGAATTTTAACTCTGGGTTTTAGTTTCAATAAAGAAATTAGTTTAAAAACTGGCTCTGAATTTGATTATTATTGTTTGCACCAACCACTCCCCAGTCTGGGCTCTCTGCACTTAAAACTGGTCTCCAACCACTTGCAGCAGTTGCTCTACTGCCCCTGCGACCAGCTCAGCTCTTCTGCCTTACCTTACTCAAAAACCAAACTGCCCAAACAATGTCCTGCTGCTTTCCTTTCCACTCCTTGCCCTCAGCCCTAATTTTTGAGTCTCAGCATGAAGTAAAAGTGATAAAGGTTGGTTTGTTTTTTTTTTACTTTATTTTTCCTCCACTTGCAGTGGTGGTGACCCAGCTCAGTCCCCACTTGGACGGGCACAGGGATGTGGGGCTGGGGCTGTAGTTTCCCTGAGCTGAGAACACTCTTTATTTATCTGTTGGATGAGTGTTCCACCAGTTTATGGAATCCCAGGATGCTTTGGGCTGGAAGGGACTTCAAAGCCCATCTCCTTCCACCCCCTGCCATGGGCAGGGACACCTTCCACTAGCCCAGGTTGCTCCAAGCCCCATCCAACCTGGCCTTGGACACTTCCAGGGATGAGGCAGCCACAGCTTCTCTGGGCAACCTGTGCCAGGGCCTCCCCACCCTCACAAGGAAGGATTTCTTCCCAATATCCCATCTAAACCTAAACCTCAGTCCTTTCTCTGCTTTCCAAGCACATAAAGTCCCTGAGAGCTGCAAGATGTTTCTTTTCAAGTGATTTAAATAAGCTTTTAAGTTCTGAGGGCTTATGCCCTAATGAAAGGGTGCCCATCCCATCTCACATCCCTTTCCATCCCAGCCTTCAGGCAAGGGCTTAAACCTGAAGAGCAAAGGCACAGCACAAAGGCAACAAATCCTTGTGCTGTGGAACAAATGCCTGTGGTTGAAGGAAACTTGTCCTGTGTGTGTGCAGGATTAGGGAACAACCCCCAGGAGTGGGTGGGGAGCTGGGAGGAGGTTCCAGACGTGGGCGGTACATTATGTATTAGAATTATGGAATATCCTGGGCTGGAAGGGACCCACAAGGACCAGCAGTCCAACTCCTGGCCCTGCACAGACACCCCAACAATCCCACCCTGTCCCTGAGGGCATTGTCCAAACACTCCTGGCAGCCTTGGTGCTGTGCCCACTGCCCTGGGGAGCCTGGTCAGTGCCCAACCACCCTCTGGGGGAAGAACCTTTGCCTGAGATCCAACCTGACCCTGCCCTGGCACAGCTCCAGCCATTCCGTGGGTGCTGTCACTGTCACACAGAGCAGAGCTCAGTGCTGGCCCTCGGGAGGAGCTGCAGACCCTGACATTGTTATATTAATTACATACCCTGACATTATTATATTAGTTACATATTACTTGTGCATATATAATATACAACAGCAGGCAATAACACAATTGTGTTATATCAAACAGAAGTATGAGTAATAGACTGTGACACATAGCATGGCATACATAAAACATGCTGTGTTCTGTTATATATCTTGAATATTTATAGATAGAAAGGAAAATGCCTGAGAGTGTGTGGCCATTTACAGAGTGCAAATATATGTGTATATACAAAATAGAGCAGAGAGAGAGACACAAACTGTGTGTGTCTAAACATAAGTGTATATTAAGCACTTTTTAAAAATTGTGGATTTGTGAGAGGCTATCAAGTAGTTTTATATAAATTCATATATATGAATAGTATATAAATAAGAATAGTGTCTGTGAGAGTACAGATGTAGTTAAAAATTAATACATAGATGATAATATAATACCATATAATATGCATATATATAATATATATCATAAGAATACATATTATATATGCTATATATAGGTTATATATGTTGTCAAGTGGGGCATGCTGTATATGTTATACATTGGAATAGAAAGGGTCTGAGGCTGTACAAATATATGTGTCTACAGAAAAGAATAAGCCATGGATGTGTGTGCATAATACAAGTGTATGTAGACATTTATATTAAAAGGGTGCTCATATATAAGGAAGATATTATATATAATTACATGGTGTGTTGCATTGGTATTTAATATTGCATATTATTTGAACTATTTTAATATTTCATATTAGGCAATGTATTTGATATACTAATAAATAACACAATAAATAACATTGATAAAGTACATGTAAATATTTTAAAATAAAAATACAATGAATAAATCAAAGCGCATATTAGTAAATATAAACATACATACATATTTTAGTATATATAAGAAAATATATAAAATCTACACAGTCTATAAAAATAAAATTAAAAAGTACATAACAACATAAATAATTATATAATAACACACATATATTTAGCATTTGTATGCATGCATAATTAACTACTGTATATTTTCTATATACATACTTTAAATTTTAATATTTATATTTGTATTTAAGTATCATACACATTTATGTATATAGTATAAATATATATGTATATATTTTTATATTTAATATTTATTTTTAATATTTATATTAGGCAATGTATTTGATAATAGATAATAACAAATACTGATGATAAAGTACATGTAAATATTTTGAAATAAATAAAAATACAATGAATAAATCAAAGCACATATGAGTAAATATAAGCATATATAAGAAAATATATAAAATCTATATAGTCTATATGAAAAATAAAATTTAAAAGTACATAAAAACATAAATAATAAAACACATTTATATAAGGTGTGCATGCATAATCAACTACTGTATATTCTCTATATACATACTTTATATATACTATATATACATACTATAGACACTATCATATTTATACATACATTATATATATGCATACACATATATACATTATTTAATTATCTTTATGTATATTATAAAACCAATGGGTGTCTGGGTGAGTTAGAGAGTGTAAAACAAAATTACAAATCCGTGGTGACCACAGAGACACCAAACACATACCTTTGAACATACGTGTGTGGGGCTGCAGATCCCTCCTCCTGACCTGGGAACACTGGCAACAGTTTATGTTTCATCCAGAATCTTGACACAACTCGGCCTGATGCCAAAAAACCTCAGCATGAAAACTCGTCAGAGACTTTTGTATCTTTAAGCAGCAAGGTATTTGTTTATTCAGCATTGGGAACAAGCCAGCTCGCACTGGACAAACTTGCTCGACCTGACAGTGCAAAACTAAGCCATTTTATACACTTTAGATACTTGGTTAGATCATCTGACATACATATTAATAAGTAGGAGAGTCTCTGGGCAGAGTCTTTCCAGACATGCACAGTCTTCTACTGTGGGGGTCTTCTCCTCCAGCCTTCATCCCTCTGGTGGTCACCATGGACATCTTCCTCAATTTGACCTCTTCAATTAGGTGACCTGAATTCTTCAAGCTTGCAAAATCCTGGCTCTGGGCCTTCTAGATCTTATTCAAATGTCTAGTTAACTTATTTATTACTGTGTGTATAGTACTCCTTTCTATACTAATGCCTTTGGTCCAGTGAGCAGAACAGAACATGATATTAAGCAGGGCTCCTAAAATGTTCTTCTAGCAAAACCGGTAGAGCAAAGAGGACAAGGTATACCAGCTGAATCTTTGTTAACTCTTTTTTTGTGCCCTTTTGCCATCAGGAGACACTGGCTGTAGTCTTAAACCAGCAGGGTTTCTGGTCTGACCTTATTCACCGAAGATAGAAACTGGTTGTGTGTGAATAACTTAGGAATTTTAACTCTGGTTTGTTAATAAAGGAATACTGTTAATAAAGGAATTACTAAACAACCTGGCTTTGAATTTGACATTATTGGGAACAACAGCCCTCCCACCCTTTGGGCTCTCTGAAGTGAGAAAGAACAGGTCTCCAAACACTCCCAGCAGTTGCTGTGCTGGCCCTGGGCCCAGCTCAGCTGTTCTGTCCTGCCTGACTCCCAAACCAGAGAGCCCCGTGTGACATGGAGAGATCCACCTCTGGGGACTGCAGCTCTGCCAGGCAGTAGGTCCTTCTCTGAGGAATTGTGGCCAAGGGAGGAACAGGGGAGGAAATCACACCTTTAGACAGCCCAGCACAGAGGAGCAGCTCTCTCCAGAGCTGCAATTCCAGGGCCCCTTCCCCAAAGCACAAAGCCTTTGATAAGGGTGTGACCCACTCACAGCCCTCACTGAGCCTGGAAAAGCCCCCGGAGGTTGAGTCTGACCATTCACCCAACACTCCCAGGGCCACATCCACACCTTTCTGGGACACTGCCAGGGATGGTGGTTCCACCTCTGCCCTGCACAGCCCGTGCCAATGCCCGACTGCCCCTTCAGTGAAGAAATGTTCCCTAATTGCATTAATTAACAAGTCACTTCAGCACCACCACATGAACCCTTTGTCCCAGAAAGGCAGCCAAGGATGGAGCCCCTTCCCTGCCTCCTGAGGGAACAGGGCAAACAGGAGTGAGGATCAGAATAACCCCAGTGCTGCTGAACCCCCCCAGGGCTGGGCCGGGGAAAGGGGCCTTTCCCGCTCACCCGGAGCTTTGGAGGTGGGTTTTCCCTGGACTTTTTATTCTTTTGAGCCGCTGCAGCTCCTGGGCCAAGATCTTCCCGTCCCCAGCAGGTCCTCGAGGTGCCTCCGAGCCTCCTCCGTGCTCACCAGAACCTCCACTTCGTTCTCAGCCCCGGAGCCGCCGCTGCGCCTTCCATGGCGGCGCCGCCACGGCCGCGACTCAAACCAGCCAATCGGGGGGCGGTGCGTCACCGAGGGGCGGTATTCGAACCAATCACGGGGCGGGGCGTCACCGAGGGGCGGGGCACAGCCAATCGTCGATCAGAACGCCAGGAAGCGGCGGGGCCGGCAGAGCGCCGGACCAATGGCGCGCCGGTGCGTCCCCCGCGGCGGGCGCGGCCCGGCGCAGCCAATGGGCGCGCGGTGCGCGCCGCCCGAGCCGGCCATGGAGCCCCGCGCTCCCTACGACGACTTCCCGGTGGTTTTCCTGCCGCCCTACGAGAGCCCGCCCGCCTGGGTCCCGCCGCACGAGGTGAGGGAGCTCGGGGGACCGCGCCGGCCCGGGGGCGGTCGCGGGGTCGCCTGGGCGGGGGCCCGGCCCGGCCCCGGCTGAGCTGGCGCGTCCCCGCAGCGGGTGTTTCACCCCGACTACAACAACGAGCTCACGCGGTTCCTGCCCCGCACCATCGCCCTGCAGAAGCCGCCCGGGGCGCAGGTGAGAGCCCGCGGAGGCCCGGGGGGCCGCTCCCGGCGCGTTTCCCGCAGGAGCCGCCCGGGATCGCGCTGGTCCCGAACCGGCCCGTGCAGGGCGGGGCCCGCGGGATTCCCGGGGCCGGGAAGGGGCAGGGACGGGGGCCACGGGCAGGGATCGCTGCTGGCGGGATATCGGGGAGGTGGAGCTGCGGAACGGAGGGAGCGGCGGCCCCGCGGGGGTTCCGGGTGGGAGAGAGGGTCTGGGGCTGCAGGGGGGCTGGGAACGGGAACAGAGACCGGGATCCGTCTGGGAGAGAGGGGCGGTACCTGGGAATGGGAAGGGACCTGGAAAGGGTAAGGGAGCTGGAAAGGGTAAGGGTCCTGGGAATGGGAAGGGTCTTGGGCCAAGGGAAGGGCCCTGGGCCAAGGGAAGGGCCCTGCTGTTTGCCTTTCACTGCTGGTTTTTCCCACAGTTGGGCTTCAACATCCGGGGAGGAAAAGCCTCCCAGCTGGGGATCTTCATCTCCAAGGTGTGTCCATCCCTGTCCATTCCCCCCTGGATC
Source organism: Neopelma chrysocephalum (assembly GCF_003984885.1). Classification (NCBI taxonomy): domain Eukaryota; kingdom Metazoa; phylum Chordata; class Aves; order Passeriformes; family Pipridae; genus Neopelma; species Neopelma chrysocephalum. Next base: position 2,705,787 of record NW_020897743.1, read on the forward strand.
CTGCTGTTCCCTGGGGAGCTGCTGGGTGTGCAGGGGGCTCGGAGCTGCCCCATCCACTCCCCAGCTCAGGCTGGGGTTTCCCACACTCGGCCCCTCCTGTGGCACTGGCGGGTCCCTTCCCAGCCCCGGGAATTGCCAGGGCTGAGCCTTCCCTGCTCCCTGTGCTGCCCGGTGCCCTGTGGGTGCTGAGGGTGCCGTGGGAGGTGCCCAGTCCGTGCCATCCCCGTCCCCAGGTGATCCCCGACTCGGACGCGCACAGGGCGGGGCTGCAGGAGGGGGACCAGGTGCTCTCGGTGAACGACGTGGATTTCCAGGACATCGAGCACAGCAAGGTGAGCTGGGGCAGGGGGAGTATCCAGGCCCTTCCAGCCCCTCCCCACAGGGCCAGGGAACGCCCTGCCCTGCCCAGCCCTGCCCAGCCCTTGTTTTCCAGGCCGTGGAGATCCTGAAGACGGCCCGGGAGATCACGATGCGCGTGCGCTACTTCCCCTACAGTGAGTGGGGCCGGGGCTCCGGGGGCAGCACGTTCCAGCCATCCCTGCCACCTCCCCCCGAGTTTGGCAGGGCACAGACGGGGATCTGGGATCAGGCACCACCTCAGGACAATAAGGGAAACTTGGGGAGCGGGGCTGAGCCACCCCGTGCTGGAAGGGGGGGATGGTGGGGAAGGACAAAGGTAATTTAGGACTCTAGAAGCAGCTGATTATCCTTGGATAACACAGGAATGAGCTCTGGCACCAGTGCCAGTGGTGGATGCCCCTCCCAAGGGATGCTGGAATGGTGAGGGAAGGGAAGGTCTGTGCTCACTCCCAAGTTCTGCTTCTGCTCCCATAAAGTTCAAAGATTTAAGGGATAAGAAAAGAGATCAAGCCAAGTCAAACAGGGATTCTTCCTGAAATGGAAACTGGCCACAAAAAGGAAAACATGGAGTGGGGGAAGAGAGGGTTTAAAACAAGCTGTTGCTCTTAAATGCCCTGAAATGAGGGGCTGGGATGCAAATGTGCAATTCCAAAGGCAGAGGGGCCCGAGCTCTGCCTCTGCCTGGGGAGGTGTGGCCAGAAGGTGTTTTCCTGCCCCTGGGGGTGATTCCCCCGTTGCTCAGGCTCTGCCTCTCCCCCCAGATTACCAGCGGCAGAAGGAACGGACTGTTCACTAACGGGAGCTCTGCTGGGGCTCCTCCTGCACAAACCTCTCCTGCTTTCCCACCCCCCGAGATGGCCCAGCAGGCTCAGCTCCCACTGCAGGCACAGCTGTGCCCTGCCTGGAGAGATGCCCAGAGTGTCACCCAGCTGGAGGCTGGAGGGGACTGAGCCTGTGCTCCTGAATGGGGCTGGAACAACTGATGGGAATTGGGGACTGGAGGGAGCTGCTCCAGCACCATCCCTGCTCCTGTTTCAGCAGGACTTGAGTGAGTGCTGTGCTGGTTCTGGATCCCTTGGTCCTGGAAGCTTTGTTGGGATGGAAAAGCACGAGGGGCTGAGGCTCCTGAGCAAAGCAGGGGCCTTGTCCTCCAAGAAATCCCCCCGTTCCCTTCTCTCATGCCATGGAATTCTTTCCTTCTCCTCTGTGCCACCTCTGCTCTGGTCTGCTGGGGGATCCAGGAGTAAAACCCACTCCTGGGGGATCCAGGAGTAAAACCCACCCAAACTCAGTGCCCAGCTCTGGCTGCACTGGGCTCTTTGTGCCTCTGTGCTGGGAATGACCCCGGGATACAGGGCTGGGGTGTTTGGAAACCTCCACTGTGTTGTTTGGCTCCTGAGGGAAGAAAGGGACAATGGGAATGCCAGTCAGGAACACCAAGACATGGATGTCAAACGGGAAAAGAGTGATCCTCAGAGGATTCCCTGGCATTCCTGAAGGGGCTGTGGTTGGAGATAAAAAACAGATCAAAAACACCTGCCACAGACCACATGGGGGTGTGCACAAGACACAAGGGCCAGGTTACAAACACACTCCACTTTATTTCCACATTCCCACCCCCCTGGCCAGAGCACTCCCACCCCCTGTGAGCCCTGGGAAGGGCCCCATTCCCATCACAAGGTGTCATAGTCATCCTCGTCCTCGTGCTTCCTCTTGAGGGGGTTGGGGTCGCTGGCTGTGCCCTGGGACACCATGTTGGTGGTGATGAGGATGTTCTTGGGGCCGATCAGGGACGGGTTGATCAGCACGTTCTGCACGGTCGGGGTGGTCGGGGTGGCTGTGGCAACAAAGGGAATCACTTAGTGAGAGCTTGGAAAAAGGACAGGGGATCTTCCCAGTGAAACAACTTCCAAGGCAATAAAGCAGTGTGCTGGCTGAACATCCCGGGCTGAAAACCCTGGAATGATCCCCAGATGGAAGTGGAGAAGGTGGGGAAATGCTTGTGGGGTCAGGACAGAGGAGTGAGAGCACAGAGGTGGAGCCAAGGCACGAGAGACACTGATGCTGCTCTGTGGCTGTCACTGCTGTGCTGGGAATGGACACTGGGAGTTACTGGAAAGAGGGAGAGGGGAGGTTACTTCCCACTTGAGGCTGCCCAGAGAAGCTTTGGCTGCTCCATCCCTGGAAGTGTCCAGGCCAGGTTGGAACAACCTGAGATAGTGAAGGTGTCCCTGCCCATGGCAGGGGTGGGACTAGAGGAGCTAACCCAAAGCACCCTGTGACCATCCCTGTGCTCCAATCCCAAGGCAATCCCAGCCATACCTGACTTCCCAGCAGGTTGGGAGGACGGGATCTGGACGGTGAAGCGCTGCCCAGCCAGAGACACCGGGGCCCCCACCTTGGCTGACACAGACACAGTCTGGGCTGAGGGGGTACCTGGAACCCAACACAACCCCTCAAAATCCAGCAAAATACATCAACAGACGCTCCTAAACCTGCTTCCAAAATGGAACGTGTGGGGATGCACAGGGACACACTGGCTATAAGGAGTCAGATTCCCAGGCAGAACCACACATTGACTCCTTTTCCCACGTTTCCTCCAGCCCTACACAATTCCAGGCTATAAACACACACTTATTTCTAAGGGCACGTGCTCAGCCCTCAATTCTGTGAACATTTTAGAAATGGTTCTTTTTCAGTTCTATTTAGTTCAGTGTCACACTGATACTGAGGAAAAACCCTCACACTTCATAAATTTCTTGAATAGTCTCTTAAATAAAGAATTTACCACAAATACAGTGAATTTGTAATGCCAATATGTATCAAACATCATTGTAATAATAAAGATTAATTTAGCTGTCAAACAGTATAAGGTCAGGTGGCCACTGACAGTCCCCCAGTGGTTGAAAAGTCCTTTAAATTATTCCTCTTTATTTTCCCTCCATAAAATGAAGGTGGGAAACTCCCCCTGAAACTGTTTCCTACCCAGAGTGGGAGTGCTGGGTCTGCTGCTGACGGCACCCACGCTCAGGCGAGGGACTGTGATCCTGCCTGCTGTGGAGGAGACCTGGGGGAGAGAACCAGGGAATCAGGGAATAAATAGGAAATCCCCCCACTGAGACATTCAGTGTTTGCCAGCAAAGTCAATCTTTTCCCTCTAAAGCAGAAACAACTGAGATGGAAGTACAAAATACCCCTTAATATCTACACCAAAGCCTGGCTCGTGCCTTTGACAACCTGATGTTCAACCTGACAGTTCCTCCTGGACATCATGAGGAATTTCCTCATGGAAAGGGTGGTCAGGCACTGGAAGGGGCTGCCCAGGGAGGTGGTGGAGTCCCCATCCCTGGAGGTGTCTGGACGTGGCACTCAGTGCTTGGGCTGGGGGACAAGGTGGGGATCAGGTTGGACTCAATCTTGAAAGTCTTTTCCAACCTCAATGATTCTGTGATACTGCTAAAATGCTACAAAATTCCCAGATGGATTTTATAACACATTTTGCATTTCAGATTAACTGGCCATAATAATATTTGCAAATGCAGGCTGGAGACAGAGGGTGCTGATGGTCCTAAATATTCACTGATGGTTCCAAACACCCACTGACATGCCCAGCTCAACACATGCCCACAAGTGCCTTCCAGAGGTGTGGAAAACCGTCATCCCAACCCCACTGCTGCCACCCCAGGAGGAGCATCCTCAGATTCCCCATTCCCAGAACCCTCACCTTCTTCTGCAGGGCCTTGAGCCTGTAGTTGGGGGCGGTCAGGCAGTACCTGTCGGGGGGCAGCCGCGGCCCCGAGTAGGGTTTGATGAGGGGCAGCGGCGTCTGGTTCTTCTGGCGGGCGATGTCCAGCAGGAACTGTGGACACACGACAGGCCCATGTCCCCCCTGCCCCCTCCCCTGCCCCGGGGGCAGCAGAAGGGCTGTGGGGGCAGCAGGGGGGCTGCACTCACGTCTCTGGGCGGGGGGGAGGTGAAGGACTGGTCTGTCCTGCACTGGATCGCCAGGCGCACGTCGTCCGCGTCCACACTCGACTTCTTGGCGTGGCTCGAGTAGATCTTGGCGTCCTCCAGGATGGTGGTCACGTACCCTGGGGGGACAGCTCAGTTCAACCCTTCCCTCCCAGCCCTGGCACTGGAAATATGACTCCCTGCAGGGTTATTGCTCACACTGCCAGGGCAGGGTTCGATGGAATACTGGGAAGGAATTCATGGCTGTGAGGGTGGGGAGGCCCTGGCACAGGTTGCCCAGAGAAGCTGTGGCTGCCTCATCCCTGGAAGTGTCCAAGGCCAAGTTGTACGGGGCTTGAAGCAACCTGGGATGGTGGAAGGCGTCCCTGCCCATGGCAGGGGGTGTAATAGGTGGGCTTTAAAGTCCCTTCCAACCCAAACCATCCTGGGCTTTGTGACTCTGTGATAACTTTCAAAGAATCCCAGAATTAAGGCTGGAAAAGATCTCCACGACTACCGAGCCCAGTGGTTAAAGTCTGAGACGGGAAACCCCCAAGTGAACACGGATACAGAACTGCCCTGCTCCCCCCGGCCTTTCCCCGCGCCCCTCCCGCCCCCTGCCCCGGCCCCGCTCACTGTAGGCGAACTCCAGCATCTGGTTGATGACGCGCGGCTCGTACTCGGTGATGCCCATGTCCTTGAGGATCTGCGCCATCACCTGCGGGGGGAGAGGGGCACGGCTCAGCCGCGGGGAGCCCCCCGCCGCCCCGCTGCCCCCGTGCCCCGTGCCGGCGGTACCTGCGCGTCTTTGGGGGCGCTCTTGGGGGACGCCATCTTGGCCGCCTCCATCGCTCCCGCCCACGTGACCGCCGAGCGGCGCGCGGGGCTACGGCGGCCGAGAGGGCGCTGTTGCCATGGAGACGCGGCCCGGCGCGGTTGCCATGGAGACGCGGCACGGCGGGGCAGAAATTCCTTGTAATATAAATATTCCTGGAGACCAAGTGATGCACAGAACAAATGTGGTGGATCCAGGGATCCGTCCCCTGTCCCTCCCGCTTCAGACAGTCCAGTGCCCCCTGTCTGCCCCGTGGCACAGCAGGAGGGGATGTTTTGTTACTTCTTTAACGGCTTTGAAGCCACTTTTTAAATTGCTGGCATTCCCAGGGTTAGATAAAAATGAGAGTGTGTTCTTGTGTGTTTCCACTGCTCTGAAAATAACTGGTTCCACTTAGGAAGCAAATTTAAAAGCTTTTTCCAGTTTGTTTTCATGGCAGTTGGATGGATTTGAAAGTCATTTAGAGCACATTCCATGCGGGTCTCATCAAAGTTTCTCCCTTTCAGAGACAAAACAGAACCAAAGATAAAGTTTCCTTGAGATTTTGCCAGACAGGGATCAGCAGCATTCCAGGAGCAGTTGCAACATTTTGTTACTGCCCGTGATGGTCCAACTGAAGCAAGGGCTGGAGGACGAGGATGTCCCAGGGACTCTCATTGAGCCTCCCCAGAGAGAGGGGGAAAGGAACAGCAGCTCCCTCTGCTCCACCTTGTACCTTACTGCAGAATGTTCCAGCAGCTGCCACATTCCATCTGCTCCCCATCCCCACCCAGGAAGGTGTCCAGCACCTGGATCAGCCAACTTGGATGGAAACACATCCCAAAATTTGGGAGTGCTGGGCTCACCTTGATGGGAGGCAGGAGCAGCCCCGTGGCTCCGGCAGTGCCTGCAGGGGCTGGAAAACCCTCACCCAGCACGAGGGGCAGGCACAGAATTCCTGAGCCGAGGAGCTTGGCCGGAGCGCTGCAGCTCCGAGGCCAAGTCATTTGACTTCCATGAGTCAGAGAGTTACACAAAAACATCCTGCGAGGAGGAGGGAGGAGGAATTCCAGACACTGACCTTAGACAACAAACAAAATCCACTTTTTTTTCCCTGGTTCTAGGGAAGGGGGGGGGGGAGCTCTTCCACCGCGGGTTCTGGATCAGGCTGGAACTTGGCACGTGGGGCTATGTCCGTCACTCCATTTGTTCCTGAGGCAGGAGAGAAAATGATGTTTGAACTGCAGTGGAACTCTGGGTTTACCCCCAAAACCCCCTGGATCCGTGCTGGGAAACCTTCCCCACCCACCCACAGGTGATATTCCAGGCTGGGAAGCACAACCAGGAGCTACCTGCAGGATTTCTGTGGGAAACCAGCAGTGAGGAAGAGACACGGAGAGCCACCTTCCACAGGGGAGACAGTTGCCCTCGAGGCCACAAACTCCTTCCTGGTCATGGAAGCTTCTCCCCATGGCCAGTCCTCAGGGAATCATGGATCATCCTAGATCATGGAGTCCAACCTGTACCTGATGCCCACCTTGTCCCCCAGCCCAGAGCACTGAGTGCCACGGCCAGTCCTTCCTTGGACATCTCCAGGGATGAGGACTTCACCACCTCCCTGGGCAGCCCCTTCCTATGCCCAACCACCCTTTCCAGGAAGAAATTCCTCCTGATGTCCAACTTGACCCTCCTCTGGCACAGCTTGAGGCCGTTTCCCCTTGTCCAGCCCCTTGTTCCATGGGAGCAGAGCCTGACCCCCCCCAGCTCTCCCCTCCTGTCAGGGAGTTGCAGAGAACAAGAAAGTCCCCCCTGATCCTCCTTTTCTCCGGGATAAATGGCTGAATTCCACATTCTGTGGGCACTGAGCATTGCTCCAATGGAAGAGCATCCACCCTTCCTCTTCACTCAGACACCAGGCTTGTTTTCAGCACTGGAAAACAGGAAATGGGGTCATGGCGTGTCCCGGACGAGCTCTGACTCCTCCATCTGCCACCACCGAGCCGGGGTCGTTCATCCCAGGCAGTGTCTGCCAGCTGGGAATTATCTGCTCCGAGAAATCCGGAGCACAGCCCGGGCGAGCACACGCCAGGCACGGCTCTGCTCAGCGTGCACAATTTAAATCCCATAAATTTTAAATCCCTGCAAGTGTTCAGGGCCAGGCTGGATGGAGCCCTGAGCAACCTGGTCTAGTGGAAGGTGTCCCTGCCCATGGCAGGGGGTGGAGTGGAACGAGATGAGCTTTAATGTCTGTTCCAACCCAAACCAGCCTGTAATCCTATGAAATTTAACTGGGAATTTCTTCACAGACAGGAGGTGTTTAAGGTGCAGCCAAGCAGAGCTGTGGCACACACACAGCTTTTCTTGTTTAGAGGTGTCCAAGTGCTTAAATTCCCTGAATAAACACCCCCAGCCAGTGCTTCTGCCTGTTGGAAAGGGCAGCAGGAATCTCCCCAACGTCAGAACTGGGATGTGCTGGACAATGCAGTGACTGTGCTCAGCACTGACCTTTCCAGCCCAAATCCCACACTATTTGGCTCCACAAAACTCTGGCTTTTGAACAGCCATTCAGAGTAGAGAAGCTGCAAGAGCTGAGCTCCGAGGAGGACGGGGGAGGTTTGTGTTGTACCTGATACCCCTCTCACTTCTGCCAGCGGCCCATTCCCGGGTTATGGAGGAATTCCTGAGGACTGTGGCTGGGCAAATCCTGCTGCAGGGTGTCCCTGTCCCTCTGGCTGTAATTCCAGCTTCCCAGAGCCCTCCTCTGGGTTTTCCCTCATGCTGGCCCCCATCACCCTTACCTCCTCCCTCCTGGCACTTCCCAGCTCCTCATCCTTGATCTTTTCTCAAGTGGAAAGTAAATCCGGGCTGAGTGTCCGACTGTCTCATTTGGAAGACTGGTAGTCAAATAAAGCCCCTCCCATCCTCTCCTCCTCACCAAGCTCCTGGGAAGGGATTTGTCTGGTTTTCAGGACCTTTCTGTTACTCACGAACCTGGGAAACAGAACTCACGTCCCTTCCTTCCCACAGGAGCCAAGAGGTGCAGTGCAGGTTAAGCCAGGCCAGCTCTCTACTCTCCCAAGTGGAAGGAAAACAACCTGTAAAGTGCTGGAAAAGAAAATGGCAAGGAATTCCTCATTTTGTGGGATTATGAACACATTCCCTTCTTCCTAAAGGTCGAGTCAGTGCTCAACCCTCAGGTCTGTCCCAGCACCATCCTGACCTCACACAAAGGGGTTCAGGAATTCCCACGGCTGACACAGCTCCAGGGGAGGAAAAGGACAGTGATATTCCAAGGGTCTCACAAATAAAAAAGTCTTTACAGAAGAAAAATTATTTCAGCTCCTAATGCCACTGAGCATGTTCCTTCACCTCAAATTCCACATGGCACAAACGAGACTAAAACCCACAAAATCACACGAACCCGGAGTCAAATTTGAATACATTTGTATTATTTATTGGCTGTATTAAATATATTATCTATTTGATAGTTACAATTTAGTAATATAATGCATGGCAGCTTTAACATACGTTTGAGATACCTCAAAAATGACAATACAAGAAAACTGAAGATACCTAAAAACATTAATGCCACGAGGGTACATCCTTCTGGAATGGACAACAGCTGATGGAAAAATCCGTATTGCAGTGTAAATCCCAGTTGTTTCTGGAATTATGAGTATTCTGTGGCAATTACAAAAGGATTTTATTTTGTTTTTAGCAGTCATGACTTGTTAGTATTTACTCTGCGCTCCTAATTTCTCTTTTAAATGATCAGGAGTATTATTGCCAAATAACCCTCTACGAGTTGGTTCAAGGAGTTAAGAAATAACCCTTTGGCAACAGAGATTTCTGAAGGCAGTTTATCTGGGTTTTTTTATCAGTTTATCTGCTAAAGGGAGGCTATGAGGAAAATAAAGACAGATTGTAAACTCTTCTGCAAACTAAAGACTAATATCTGTATAAAACTCTTTCCGACACTGGAGGGAGAGATTTCTATGATATAATAAATGATTAACTTAAAGTTCTGCTACAAGTAGAACAATACATTCAAACATACATTTTTTTTTCCAGGACTTTTAATCAAAATAAATAGAGTACAAAATGAAGAGTACGTTTTGAAAAGATTAATTTCAGATTGCACCATAAATCTACTGTGAAGAGGATTAAGCATTACTAGGCCATAATTTAGGTTTTCCACATCTGAAATACAACACAATGCCTCAAACTAACACGACATTATTCCTCAACTGCCGTAGGAGAAAGACCCTCAAGGTGGTGAGTTCATGACTGGAAACACGGCGCCTGTAGCTCTGTCACATCCACCCTCCCACGTCCAAGTGCATCGCTCTGATGTACAAAGTGGAGCCACAGACTTTGCAAAAACACCCTAAATCCACCTTTCTGTGGCATATTCCAAACGCTGTTGGCAAGACCCATCCTGAAACATCGGGAATTTGTGAGTTCCAGCTTTCCAAACCTTTACCCAACGGAGCCAGGAGCTGTGAGGCTCCTCCTCAGGGATTCACAAGCAGATGGAACACAACAGTCAAATGTAGTGCACAGTGTCCACAAAAATATCCCCCCAGCCAACCAGGACGAGTTTCAGACAAGTTCATAGCAGGCTGAACATTCCCAACAGGAAAACCATGGAATGTGAAGCTGCTACCACTGGGATAGCAAGTCGTTTAAAACATCGTATAAATGTTATCTAAAAAGAGCTCTCTCGCGTACAATTTGATCGTTGGGGTTAAGTTAGAAGGGCACCCAAAAGCAGGCTGAACTTTTTATTTTTCAGGTTAATAATAGTACAAAAATTGCTCAGTTTGAGCCAAATAGTGTAACATTTATCATAAATGCACTCTTTCTCCTTGAAGACAACAACACCTGTGCTGTTCTGAGCACGCTGCACAGGGAATTACTTTTCTCTCAGGCACTGAGAGTGAAATGTGGATTGGGCCAAAGCTGCTCAGGACAGCAGGAACGTTCCGGTCACAACAGGGGCCTTTCCTCCGTGTCCTGCTCACGCTCCAGCTGGCATTGATTTGGATTAAAACTCTAAAAAACTGGCACCCTCTACTCCAACACTTGAAATGATTATTACTGAACCCCAAATATTAAAATAACTGTAAAGTAGTAATATCACTAAGTCAATATTCTGCTTTCCTTCTACAGTCTAGTAAATGTGGTATGCTCTAGTAGGCTCTGCAGTTCTGCTCTAAGCTCAAGCACTTGTGCTGCTGGATTTCATGGATATCAACTACAACAAAACCTGATGGAACAGCGATCGCCTCCCGCTGCTCTGGTGGTGCTGGCAAAGGACTGTTCTAGCAATGCCTTCCCTCTCCGAGTGGCTGGAATTGGGAGAGAGGAGGAGGGTGCACACCCCCAGCGTGCACCATAAGGCAGTTTAGCGCTGTTCTCTGACAGCTCACCCTGATTGCAGAGGACCCAGAATCACCCTTTCTACAAGAAACGTGTGCTCAGCATTTTGGAAAGGATCTGCCAACCCAGCCTCAGTGGCAGCCAGCAGCAGGGCGGGAACGCATGGGGCCGTCCCCAGCTAGGATTTTCATTAGGACTAACCATAAATACCCGAAAGAGCTTCTGTACAAAGGGCTGAGCGGGGCCGGGCCCAGCCCTACTTGATGACGAAGTACTGGATGACGACGGCGAAGAGGATGGCGACGACGGCGAAGCCACAGAGCAGCACGATGGCGATGAGCCGCTCTTCGCGCAGCCGCTTCCCGCTCTGCGCCAGCTCCGGCCCGGCCGCGGGGCAGGGGGGGCCCTGCTCCTGCCGCTGCGCCGAGAACACCGTGCTGGGGCTGTAGGGGCCCAGCAGCTCCGGGGGGCCCGCGGGGTCCTGGCTCTGCCGCCCGGCGCAGACCCGCACTCGGTACTCACAGTTCGACTGCACCCCCGGCAGCCGGAACGACGTCTCGGGGCCCTTGTACACCTGGGGGGGACATGGGAAATCACACAGGAGCCACCCCACACACCACACCGGGACCTCCTGCTCCTCACAGAGGGGTGCAGTGCTGGGCACCTCCTAGAGTCACAGAAGCACAGAATGTGCTGGGTTGGAAGGGACCCACAAGGATCATCCAGTCCAACCCTCAGCCCAGCACAGGCCCATCCCCAGGAGTCACACCATGAGCACATCCAGAGGATCATCCAAACTCTCCTGGAGCTCTGGCAGCCTTGGGGCTGTGCCCACTGCCCTGGGGAGCCTGGTCAGTGCCCAACCAGCCTCTGGGGGAAGAACCTTTTCCTGAGATCCAACCTGACCCTGCCCTGACACAGTTCCAGCCATTCCCTGAGTCCTGTCCCTGGTCCCCCCAGAGCAGAGCTCAGGGCCTGCCCCTCCTCTGCCCCCCATGGAAATTGTAACTGCCATGAGGGACACCTCCCACACCTTTTTGTTTGTAATAATTTTTCCAAGTAAAAACCCCTCAAGTGCCTGATGTTGCCCAGAAGGTACCTGATCAAACTCTCTGCCAGCAGCAAGCTGAAGGATGTAAACAATGGAATCTCCTTTCATTGGCTGGAGAGGCTCCCATGTGATTTCATAAGTGTTTTCTTCCAGCTGATTCGCTTTGGGTGCTGTGGGAAAATAAAGGGATTTGTTGGTGTTTTCAGAGAAAAAGAGCAACGGTTTCTATAAATGTAGAACCATTATGCTTAGAGGTAACTCATTCCAATAATTTTAAGCAATTAAGATTTGTTTGTTTATTTCTTTTTCTTCTATTTCATGACATAAGCTTGAAAAATGATCACTGAGTTACACTTGTCTGTCTTTTAGAGCTCACAGATGCCTAATGCTTGTAGGGAGGAGCGGCACTTTCAAATCACTACAGAAACCAGCATTTCTGTCCATGCCCAGAGGTGAAATTACATGTTATAAACATGGTTCAGCCAATTAATTTTCCTGCAGGCCCCCAGCACTCTGATCTTCAGAATGACTTTACCAAGAACCTTTGAGGTTCAAGTAAGAAAGCGAAGACCAGAGGAATTATTTGTGCTCTCATTTGCTACACACTCTTGTAACTTACACCAAATGATGGGTAATCCTGAAAAATGTCTTTCCAACTGAAAAAAGGTTGGAATGCTTAGTTCAGGGGTAGAAGAGCTGCAGTGCAGGAGCCCTTCTCATACCCACAAAGCCCCTCACAACCAGTTCCTGTTCTCTGTCCCTCAAGGGCCTGGAAAGACTCTGGGCTGGGCAGTGTCAGGCTGTAGGAATCTTGCACAGAAGTGGCTTGCAGAGGTTCCTGGGGCAAGGTCAGCTCACCTTTAAGAGATGCAGGTGGAGATTTAGTTGTAGTGAAAGCGTAAACTTGGGAAAAGCCTCCCTCTCCAGCGTCGTTGTAGGCCTGGATCCGGAAATAGTAGGTAGTGGATTCACTGAGCCTCTGTACCTTGTAGGTGTGACAGGGACCATTATAAACTGTAACAAACCTGCAAACACAGAGAACACACACAGATCAGTTACTCAGCAATCACAAACATCTAGCTCAGTATCAGAAGTGGAACACTCATTTTAACATAAGGACAAGGAGGTGACACCACAGTCTGGGTGTCCCAGGTTTCTCCCCATGTGCACACTGGCCATCCCACTGAGGCTGCAGGACCCAACTCCTGCTCTGAATCAAGAGAAGAACCCTTGAATGTACCAAATAAATTGAAATTTCAAGTTAAAGAACAGCTGGCCACCCTGTGTTTCTTTTATGCAAACTGCAAATTGTTTTAGAATTTCCAAAAAATAAAACCCCTGCCAATAATGTAAGATGTTTATTATTCAAATAGTAAATAGTATTTACTGTTAAAAAAAACAAATAGAAGTGCAAGGTATCGTAGAAGTGCAAGTTATTTGACAGCATTTCTGGTTGAAAGACGGGATGCAAAGCTGCAAACTAAGGGGAAAACTCTGGGATGCCCAAGTGACTCACTAGTGCAAGCAGAAGGGAAAATACCTAAAATACCTTAAAAACTTGACATGAAGTAGTAAATCAACAAGAACTTACCTGCCAAACCTGTCCTCCATCTGCAAGTTGAACTGTGTAGGGTTGGTAATTAAAGCTCTGCTGGGCCCTTCTCCCCATTTGAGTTTAAGGCTCTGGTAGCTGAAGACCACACATTCCAGATGAGGAGGGTCGGGAGGTAGTGGTTTGGTTTTGGCTTTCATGGAATGACTGAAAGGACCAACTCCAAGGCTGTTTATGGCCTGTATTCTGATTCTGGGAATGGGAGAGAGCAGCTATGTGGTCAGGAAAAATGCTGGGTAATAAAGCAAGAGTTAAAAGGTACAGAATATAACTGCAGACTATAAAGCAATTAAAATGCAGTCAGAAATTAAAACTGCAGACCCCTAATCTGAACTCAGCTTTAACCAAGACTGAACACGTGACACAGGAACACTTATTACCTGTCCATCCATCCTCCTTTGGCCACACACCTGATCATCCCTTTACATGCTTCACAATGAAAAATTCTAACCCCAGAAACCTCAGAACTAGGCCTTGGCTTTGAGACAGAATGTGAATTTAACACCACGCTCTAACTCCTGCCAATATCATGCTTTGAGTCTGGATAGGACAATTTTGGGGTGATTTTTTGGGGTTGCAGGGTGAATTAGGCAAATAGTTTGTGAGCTGAATGAAAAACTGCTCTAAAAATTTACACCACTACCCTCAAAGCTATTATTTTAAATCCTACCAGTGTGGTTTCAAAACAAACCAGTTATTACCTGTACAGAGTGTCAGGCAGCAGATTCTCCAGGACATGAGTTGTGTTCCTCCCCACAGTGACCAGCTGCTTTTCCCCATACTCTATGTTGTACCCTGTGATCTCAGCCCCGTGGCAGCAGGGCTCTTCCCACTGGATTGCAAGGCACGTGGAGAAGGGAGCAGAGATCTCCAGCTGCTCCTCCTCCAGGAGGTGCAGCACGGTCACGGCCGCGGGCACCGACGGCGGGGTGGTCACCACGCTGGTCTCCCCAAAGAGCCCCACTCCAGCCACGTTCACAGCCTGAAAAACACACCAGGGACACTTCACCAAAGCTCTTTTCTACCCAGGCGGTCACATCTATCACACCCTTCCATGTGTTCTTAAAGCAGCATGGAAGAGAATGGAAAATCTCCCGAACAAAATGGAAACACAGCAAAGCGTCTGGATTTCATGGCACATGGCTGGGTCTGACCTCTCTTCTAGATACAGGGAATTAGGAGGGACTGGGGGAGAAGGGGAAGTATTTTTCCCAGTTACCTTCTAGGTGACAGCACATGGCTTTATTCCTCTCTAGCTGGTTTTCCTCCAAACTGCAAGAACTTGATGGTGTGCTCAGTGACAGCAAAAGGCTTTTCCTACCTGTACCCTGCAGTAATAGGTGGTTGCAGGTGTGAGCCCTTTGACTTCATAGCTCTGGCAAGGGCCAGTGTAGATGATGTGCATGGATCCTTCCACCTGGCCCCAGTCCAGCCTGTATTCCGTGATTTCTGCACCGTTGCATGCCGGGCTCTGTGGGGTTAGAGGAGAAATTCAGTTCAGCTGTTGCACTTCCACACTCACCACACAGATGGGATCTACTGCTACACTGAGCAGAGACACAGAACTGTTAAGGCTGGAAAACACCTCCAAGACCACGAAGTCCAACCTTTGGAAGCACTGGGATTGAAACCTGAGGTCTCTTCCCAGGGATTTTAAGTTCAGCTTGTTAAAAGGTGACACGTGGCTGTAACACCACCACAGTTCAGACCACAGTTTTCACTCACTCACAATCTCTTACCAATTAGATGAACTAATCTATTACATATTAGTTACCATAACATGAGGAGGATTAAATGTCACCCAATTTGTCCAGTTAAGACTGAAATTAGTAACTCAAATCAAGTTTACAAACCCAACATAAACATCTATAAAGAACTGGGCTTAAAATACTCCAGCTCTACATATATTATTTCTCCCATTTCTGTGTACCACACGAGTGTCACTACAACTCTAAAAGCCAAACACCAATCTGGGGGTTACTGAGAGCCATCAACACCTACCTCCCAGGAAACCACAGCACAAGTTGCACTCTTACAGGTTATCAGGGGTTTGCAGCACTGCTCGGGGGGGCCCGGAGCAGTGGAGAGCTCTGCCTTGTCAGAGTAGGGGCCAAACTGCAGGGAAACACAACTGCATGAACACAACAACAGCACCAGAGCAGGAACTGATGTGCAAGTGAAGAAAACAAACGATTTTTAACTTGACAGAGCAATAGATAGCAGAGCCCAGTGCTCAGTTCCACAGCACCACTGAAGATCCCTTGCAGGTAGTTTACTCTAAGCTGGCCCCATTCCCACAGGAATCTGAGATCCTCCCACTCCAGGGTTGTGTAACTCCTCCCTCCCCCAGCCAGGATCTGGCTTCCAGAAGCAGCTGGGGACTGTTTCACAAAGACTTTTATGCAACCAACATTTCTCCCACCCTTTTTTCCAACCTGGCATGGCTTGCACACACCCCTCTCCACACAATGCTGTTCCCACACCACCAGCTGCAGAGTGTGAGCTCACTGGAACACATCAAACAATTTCTTAAGGCATTATTAAGTGGTTCTTCACACAACACAAGCTACAAAATATCCTCAGACTTCTCCAGCAGCACCATCACTGCACACTCTGGTGAAGAAGAGATGAGATGTGGTTTGGCAGTGGTTACCCCGACTTTATTCCCTGCCCGGATCCAGAAGCAGTAGGTTCTCCCTGGAAGCAGGTTGGTCACTACATACTCAGCTGCTGGGCCCTGATACACAACCCTGTGTTCATCCTGTTCAGAGTTTGCCATCTCCAGAATATATTCTGTAATGTCAGAACCTCCATCTACGACTGGGGGGCCTAGGAAACAAAAGCAGATTGGTTTTTCCAGTATTAATTGTTAAATTCTAGAAGTTAGGGCAAGTTTTTATCACATATCTGAGCAGAAACACTTCATGGGGCTTGCTTTTCCCTCCAGATATTGATAGTTTAAGATGGTCCTCACCAGTTTTTTTCCCCAGGTATTTTCCCTGTTTTCTTCATAAAACAGTGTATCTTTGATTATCTCCTCTACTGAGGTAACAATAAGAAAAGAAGAGCTGATTTTTAAATTGCCAAACAGGAGTCAGTCATGGGCAGGCAGGAAGATTTCTCGCTGGCAAATATTTATGTCTGCATAAGTGTCACTGCATCACAGGCAGTCTTCTTAAAAAAAAACCAAAAATACCCCCCAAACCTAAAAACCACCTGAGGGCACAGCCCGCGTCTTGATATTTCTATTTTTACTTTCTTCCCTAAGAAGTTCTACAGCTTGTTGTTATTTGGACAGTTGAAATCAGAGAAGCATTTTGCTCAAGCACTGTGCTCACCCCACTGCAGAGGGATTTCCTTGGGCTTGGCTTTGCCTGCCAGGGCTGGAGCAGGACAGGGGCCGGGGGGAACCGCCGACGTCGTGACCGTCGTGACATCGGAGGCCTGGCAGTGGGACAGGTTAGTTTAGAGCAGGAACACAAAACATCTCACTAAAACATAACCAGAAATGGCTTCCAGATGCCCAGTTATTGTGATTTTGCTCACCTGGCTTTCCCCACCTTTACTGACACAAGACACTCGGAGTCTGTAGGAGGTGCCGGGCCTGAGGTGGTCACACACGTGCTCTCTCTGGGCCCCGCTGTAGATCGTGTCCCATTTCCCTCCTGAGCAAAGAAATGAAACACTTTGCACTTCAAAACCTCTGCAAAATCCTACGTGAAAATTCTCTCACCCAATTACGACAGTCGAGCCACAGAATCGATTTTAAATGACTGATGACACAGAGAACATGCGTGACGTGTGACAACTGACTGCTCGAGCAGTGAGGAAAGATTCATTCAGGTTGGAAAAGATCTCCAAGATCATCAAGTCTATGCCATGTGCCCAAGTTCCACATCTACATGTGATTTAAATATCTCCAGGGCTGGAGAGTCACTACACTCAGTACCCAAAGGTGATCCCTTACCAGCTGATGCTTCCGAGATTTCCAAAAAGTATTTAGAGATGTCTGATCCTCCGTTATCTTTGGGGGGTTCTGAAAGAAACCAACATCTTAAATCATGGGAGATTTTAAAACCAGCCATTATTTTGTTATCAGCTTGTTCAGAGAACATACTCACTGATTGTAGAATACATTCAAGTAGAAAACTCCAACAGAAACAGAAATCAGTGTTCTTAATTATTCATAACATGCTTTTCAGAGCAATTTTTTTCCTATTATTAATCATGATTATGCCAGGAAGAGTAACTAGGAAAATAGTGCCAATTGTAGGTATCAGCTCTTACTTTTTAAGAGCACGAGAGTTCCCTAAAATGAATGAAGAAAACCATCACTTTTGTACTACAGCCCCCAAACAGACCATTTTTTGGTAATGCTGAGTATTTCTCCTGCAATAACAGTATCTACAGGAATGAATAAACAGCCTGAGTTCTCCTCTGATTTAATCTGCACCCCTGAGGGACTGCACATACACAGTTCAGTGCAGCACTGGAATACCAAAAGGCACCTACCCCACACAACTTTCACACTGTGGGAGTGGATCTTGCCCTTTACAACTGGTTTACTCGGGGGTCCAGGTTTGTCAGGATTGGTGCTGTGTTCCACCACCTCACTGGGACTGCTTTTTCCTTCACTGTTGTAGGCAAAGAGCTGTTTCGGGAGTGAAAAGAATAACTTCTTTATTTAATGACAATAATACCTATTGACAACATAAAATGACAGTAATATACTGCTGATTTACAAAGTTCTTCTATTAAAAAAGCAACCAAAACAAAGACAACAATTTAAAGAAAAAAGAACTAGCTAGTGCAGAAAATCTGATTTGTTTTAGGATTTTGCCAAAACCTGTTCCAACAACAGATAATTTCCTGCTGTCTCCATACAAAGTGTCTGAGCTGTATGAAAATGCCAAACCCAGAAAAGCACAGTCATCATTAAATCAGAATAAAATACAAACCCTGAACTTATAGGATGTGCTCCTCCTAAGGTTTCTTAAAGTGCATGAGAGCTCATCTCCGTTGTACTGGGGCTGGAATCCATAACCCTGGGAAGGAGGGAAAACAAGGACAAACACAGTCACTCCTTTTTAAGGCAGAACAAAAAACCAGAGTAGGTCCATCACGATTTTTTAGCTTCAACTTCATCTCTTTATCATGAATTATGTGAAATACTTGGCAATTCAAAGGTAAAACAGAGTTAATTTTTTATTTCAGCACCACAGAGGATCAAGTATTTTACACGTGCAACAACCTTGGCACTTACAGAACCTTCCTCTTCCATGTCCAAGGTGTAAGTGAGGGAGTCATCTGAGGATACCCCAGGGGGTGGGATCCACCTCAGGGCCATCCAGGTCACTCCTGCTTCCAGCAGCACGGGAGGGGCTGGGGCTGGGGGCACCATCCCGGCCGTGTAGTACGACACCGGCTCGCTGAACCCACTGGGGAGGGATTGGACACAATATCAACAACAGCACAGGGGGCTGAGGAGGAAATAAATGACATCACGCATTTGGGTCGTTACCTCATTCCAATATCATTTTTAGCAGCCAATCTCAGCGAGTATCTTGTGGAGGGAGAGAGTTTGGTGAGTTTGTACTGCTTCAGGTGCCCGTAGTAACACTCCTTGAAGGGTCCACTCTTCCCCTGAAAAAATGAGAGCCAGAGTCACTTCTTGCGCTGGGGCTGCATGGACCCTGCCAAGGGTCTGTCTGATCCCTGCCAAGGTCACCCTCTTCACTCTAAATCTCCTAAATCACAGCATTCCACACTGGTTTGGGTTGGAAGGGACCTTAAAGCCCATCTCGTTCCACCCCCTGCCATGGGCAGGGACACCTTCCACCAAAAATGTCATTTCATCATTTAATAATAATGAAAAAAGAAACGAGTAAACCTAAAGAATGCAAAATCTAATGTCATCATGGTCATACTGAATATGCTGATGGTCATTCTGAGCATTCTTGAGAATAAACCACATTTGGATTGAGGTATATGTTTGTTTTGAGTAATGTAGATTTGACACAGTAAACAACTGCAGTTGAAAACAAAACCTATTTTTGACATTTTTTATCCTTTTGAAAACATCTCAGTAAGAAGGCCAAAATCTGAGGGATATTTGTGACAGCTCCCAAAGATACAAATGCTCATCCATTTAAAGAGAGCACAGGAATTAATGATGCTCTGAAAGACAACTGAGGCAGTTTTACACTGTCCCCTCACACTGATCATTTGTCCCTTTAAACTGCCTGGACAGTTGCACTCAAAATAGCTGCTGTACCTAAGCAAAGAGTATTTTTAAATATAATTGCTCTACAGATGTCATTATGATTTTTTTTTGGTACTAGAAAAGGTCTTACCTCATCCCATTCTAAAAGAAAATTAGTTATTTTGGAACCATTGTCATTTGAGGACTGAAAATAAAGAAACAAAGAAAAAAGAGTTAAAATCAAATGGTTGTACTTTTATAAATATTTTTACACATTAAAACAACATTTTAACAATTGAATACAATATACTCCAACTGCCTTTTAAAACAAGGCTCTGGGCTGCTGTGCTACTTCTATTAATTCTGAGAGTTTGGAATATTAATTTATGAATAGTTTTATTTTATGAATAAAGCAAGTTATATGCTTAGAACTTGTTTCCTTGTGCCTTGCCCTGTGTGCTCACCAACTGAGCAACCTTAGTGTTCAGATGAACAACATTTGTGCTTGTTATGACATATAAACTGGGAACTTCTTCATCTTCTAAGTACAGATTATACAAATAATTTAACTGAAGTCATTTAGCTGTAACCATTTTCAGCAGAGTCAGAAGAAAAAGAAAACCAATAATAAGACAAGAAAACACAGCTACCAACAAGTCTTCACAGGTACTGTATATCCTCAAAAGTCAGATTAAAAAATGTAAATCCACAAAACCAGTCAAAGAAATTTAGTCTGAATGGGTCAGGATAACTATAGGAATATTAAGTTATATCTATTTATCATGTAGGAACCCAAGCAAAACCAGTTGCCAGTTGAGAAGAGAACTTTCCTACAGAACAGTTCATAAGAGACCTGCTACCAACTCTGCCACACTAAAGCTGCAGGCAAGAAACTCAGTAAATACTGAAAGAGGAAGAAAATAATCATTTCATTATCAGTCTTAACTGAGCAACTTAAGAGGCAACACCTAAAGTACACATTAAATTATTGACCAAGCTAATTTAAACATACTATACATGAATGCAAGCAGATCCCACTGCACACCCAGCTCTGCTTCTCACCTTCCACTGCAAGCTCAGGCTGTTTTTGGTTCTGTTAATCAGCTTTGGGGCAGCAGGACAGTCTGGCTCACAGCTCTCTGTAGTGAAGCTCACCAACTCTGAAATGGATTCCTTGATGGAACTGCTGGTTGCTGAAACTCTGAACAAAGGAGAATTAATGATGTTGCTGTTGCATGAGCACCTGGGAATTTCAGGAGAGAGCTGTTGGCTTCAGAAATGCATTTAATCCCAAACAGAGGCTGCACAGGGTTTGCACACAGAGCAGGGATGGGATCACACCAGGATCACACCTGCTGATCCCAGACAGAGCAGGGATGGGATCACACCAGGATCACACCTGCTGATCCCAGAGACCTCCTTTGTCATCTTCATTTACTTTACAGTTACTCTCTGTCACAGTGGACATATTTTAGTGCTGAAATACACGTGGGATGCAGGATGAAAACTGAAGGTGTTCCCAAATGGTAACAGAACCCCTGACTGGAAATGAGCCTTTTACTAGAAAGACCTTGAGATTCAAATACAGCCAATACTTGTGCAAGAGTACAGACACTAAAATGGGCTGAATCAGCTGCTCAGGCCATAAAATCGTGCTTTTTAGGGTAATTGTTTAATCTCCACAGGATCTGTGCTCATTTCTGTGTGTTTGGTTGGCCTGTATGGAAAACAACCCCCCAAACCACACATCCTCTGTGCAAGTGGAGTTGTGCTGAGTATTCTACACACTCAGAATGTTTCTGCAGCTTAAGAACAGGACTTTGCTTCAGCAAATCTCAAGGCTGCTTTCCTCCTGTGCCCCAGCACTGACTCTTCACACGTTCCCTGGCTTGTTTAACCAGCTGGGCTCTCCCTGACCAGTCCCACACCTCCCTCAGGATTATTTACTGTGTGGCAATTCCTGAATGTCATGTCTCGTTCCCTGGTCACATCTGACTTCCCCCTTCAGCCAGTTCCCCCTTCCCTCCTTGCACTGCTGCACTTCACACAAGCTACTCTGCAAATCAAGCTGACAAGTCAGACTTTTCAGATCCAATTTCAAGGCTAAGTCATTCCATTTACCACTGCCTTCAGCCTACAACAATCGTCTCACTCCGTCCAATCTTCTTCTAAAGATGGAGAATAACACGGAAAAACTTAAAGTTTGCATGTGAGAAACACAGAGAAAATGGTAAGGAGGAAAATGAGGTGACATTGTAATGAAATTAGAAGGTAAGTGGGAACTTAGACAGCAAAACCAGTGTCCAGCCATGGTGTTTTTTCAGAGTGTTCCTCGAACTGTTTGGATCACACCTTTTTTCCATGAAGCCACAGTAATTCTGTAATTCCCCCAGCATTAATTATTTCCGTCCCAGCAGCATACCTGGCATGATAATCAGTTGCTGGTCTGAGATCAGGAAGTGTAATTGTTAATTCCTCCCCACTGTGAAAAGGCAAAAACAAACAAAAAGCAGAGTTACAGCTCCTCCTTAAACCTTCGAGGCTCAAAGCTCATTGAAAAGCAAAACCATGTAGAGCACATTTAATTTTCCCACTGTCCACGTAACTCTTTAGTGATATTACTTAAAATTTATTTCATGTGAAGTAGGAAGGTCTGCAAGTCAACAAACAGCTCCTGATAGAGAGATTGCTGATTGGTTAATGGTTTAAACATGGCAATTGTGCTTAAAGGAAGAAACTAAACTTACACATAGACAGATTTAAATTTTCCATTTTTACCACTGTTGGATATTGCTACTTCAAATGTAAATGCTGCTGGACTATGACTATGGCTCTCTCCATTCTGTGAACTAACTGGGAGATTCCAGGACAGAACGGCTGATCTTGCTTGTATATCAGAAACCTATTAAAAGCATAAATAATGCAAGTAAGTTTGCTTTCTGCAAGAAAAGGTTTGTTAGTCAACAACATGGTGTGGCTAGTTTGCCTATGAAGCTCCTCACTGGAGGAATTCTTTACCTTTGTAGTGGAAATATCGAGGCATTATTTGAATTTCAATTATTTCCTCTTTTCAGTTCTAAACCAGCACAGTAAAGGCTTTCCCTTCAATCACCAAACAAGACAGACACATCACACTGGCTTGGGGCAGGGAGAGAAAATTCCTGTGTCACTGTTTGCATCACTCATTTGGAGCAAATTCTCAGCTGTGGAGTCTTGGACACTGCCACCAGCTCAGTGTTCAGGCACAGACACCTCATTTTCTTACAACTCCCTCACGTAACATTTAACCACTAAGCCAAGGGACAGCAAGAGGCTCTGATTTCAAGACTGAAATTTCTTAAGTTTTTTTTGCTGTTGGATTCCCACACTCCAAATTCCCTCTGACAAAGGCAACACAGCCCTCTGGCAGCATTAAATACAGATGGCAGAGGAAGCAATGAAAAAATAATAGTGTAACAAAAAACCCTCAAAAACTGGTGTGAAGGAACACAACCTATGTTTGCTGTATAGATAATGCAGAGAAGAGCTCAGTAAACATGCTCAGATCAAAAAGAGACATTTAAATTAACCTCACCAGACTCCAACTTCCTAAATAAGTCTGTACATACTCAAATATTTGCTCCAATTTCTCAATATAATATAAAAAGAGGATCTATTTTTGTCAATTTTATTCCCCATATTCTTAAATCCTCTGTGCTGAGCAAAGGAAGGTTCCAAGAGTGGACAGACTTGCAACAGTTTAGCAGGCCCTTGGTTTGCAAGGCACTAAAGCCTTGAATACACTAGAAAACTTCAACAGTGGAATATTCTGGGATTACAGACTGGGAAACTGAGTCAGAGAGTTTCAGAGAGCTGAGAAATAGTGAATTTCCACAGCGTGGCTGCCCTTTGCCAGCTATGAACTCTGACAACTAAATCATATTTATTTTCTCTATTTAAAAAATAAACCATTAAGAACAAAGAAAAAGGGATCAATAAGACACAAGTTATTATATACAAAGCACATCCACAGAAAATAATGGGATTTAAGGGTAATACTTACGACTGGTTTGCCAATGCTCAAGTGAGTATCACATTTCTTGGATTCTGTGTCAGATTCTGAAATTTAAATACAAACCAGATTAATCCCAAAGCCTGAGAGCAAGCCAGGCTGTTACCAAAAGGCCACCACGAGATGGAGTTGGCCTCATTAGGACTTTAACAATGGTACTTATTGTGCAAAGTTCATTTCCCCTGTTTGTTTTGGCTGCGTGAGGGGGAGAAACATGAACTGTCCAAAACTAACAGTGTTACAAAAACCCTTTTAGTACATCCTGCACAAAGGGGATCTTTTCCTAATCTGAGCGTAAAGGGGTTTTCTTTGACAACAGAAAAAGATTCCTCTGAAAATGAAAGGTGTTAAAAAAAATGACAATAAGATCTTATCTCTGCTTTTTGTGCTTTCCTGGAATTCCTACGGCAAAACAATCACAATCTGGAAGGAGCCTGACACTGTCTCAAACCAACAGCAAAGACAATCATCCTTGCACAAGGTATTTTAGCAGCCAAAGCTGAAATTACAACTGATCAGTCAGCAGCCTGTGCAGATACTGCTCAAATCTTATTTCTTGAAGTATTAAATAGCATCTACTCGGCCAAAAAGTACCACAAAGAATGACACCACAAATCTTAAGTACCTACAGGTCATCCTCACTTGGAGTATTGATCAGTCCTCGTCAGAAATGGCAGGGAAGTAAAAAGGTTTAAAATTCAATTTTCCTCGGGACTTATTTGGTAAATCTCAAATGAACAAACTTGATATCACTATTATTTCTAGAGAAAAAAAATCTAAACCTAGTGAAAAGCATTCTGGGCTTTCCCTAATACTGAACAGCCAAAGAAATTTATAAATTTAAGAGCTTATTTTGCAATGAACTTACAGACCTGTTAGAAAAGAACTCAGATTTCTTTTCCCCTTTCAGTGCAACCTACCTCCCATCTCTGCCTCTGGACTGCCCTTTGTTTTTCCTATCTGCTTCTGCTTTAGTGCTCCTCCTGCCCCTTGCTGTCCCTTCCCATTCCCATTGGGAATTGTGGCATTGGAAGAATTAACAACTTTGTGTGGTGAGGAGGGAGGACTGTTCAGTTTATTGTTGGTGTGACCACTGGCTTGTCTGTCTTTTAGTCTCTTCTTCAGGTGTTCCTGCATTTTGAGACTCCTTTCGTCCCGCTGGATGAAGTTTGTCCTTCCATGGGAACGAGGTTCTAAAAGGGAAAGAGAAATTAATTCACTGTTCAGCATCATTTACTTCACATCTGACAAACACTCTGCAATTTTGAAGAATCACTGCAGTAAAACCCAGAAGTTGAACCCCTCAGGAACTTCCCTGTGCTCTGTCAGTCTGGAGGGACAGGGATTTTTGAGGTCTTTTTAAACTGAATTCTTCAGGCCCTTCTCCTGTCAGCTGCTCCACATCCTGCCTTACAGCTGCTTTTCTTCCCTGCTACAGCCCCACTTGCAAAAAAATTAGCAAATTTAGGACCCAAATTAACTTTTTTAAAACACAGCTTGGGGGCTACTGAGTATTTTACCCTAGACATGAGTCAAAACACCTTAATCATCAATTTAAGTTTGAGAGAGAGATAGCGAATGGTCTTACATAGTTTAATTTCTGTTTTAACTCTTGATCATTTAACAAGGTGTATAATAACTCTGAAGTGTGTAAAAGCTTGGTTTAATTCAGCATGACCCCAGTCCTTCACTGAGATATTGATTCATTAAGTTTTTAAATACAGAGTGGGCTTGCACTTCACTCTCCAACATGGATAACTATGTTTTATGGTTTATAGACAGTATTTTTATTCT
The DNA here is from genome assembly GCF_003984885.1 of Neopelma chrysocephalum. NCBI lineage: Eukaryota > Metazoa > Chordata > Aves > Passeriformes > Pipridae > Neopelma > Neopelma chrysocephalum. The sequence goes on from NW_020897743.1 coordinate 2,731,004, forward strand.
CTTTTTTGTCATATTTGGACTCAAAAAAATACGTTCATGTATCAAATCAAACACAATTTCAAGCCAAGGCTGTGACAAAACACAGCAGTTTTGGAGAGCACAGTTTTAGGGAGAGGTAGAAGCCACCACTGTGGGATTTACAGCGCCAAAAGCAGGGATCTGTGGAAGACACACAGGATCACAACACTTCCCAGGCACTGCCTTTGCATTAAAGATGTAAAAATGGAACAGCAGCAGATTGAAGGTTTATACAACCCCACTCTGCACTGGTTGAGTGCAGACCAGGCTCCTACACACCCACCCTCCAGGGCTGCTTTAACATCCCTGCTCTGCCAATGGCCCCAAACCCATGGATAGAGCCACGGACAGAGCCAGGAACAGCCCCTGTCCCACCTGGCTGCCTCCCAGGCGCTCCCTGGGCCTCACCTTGCTCCTGGAACACCCCCAAACCCACGGACAGAGCCCCGGACAGCTCCTGTCCCACCTGGCTGCCTCCCTGTCCCACCTGGCTGCCTCCCGGGCATTCCCTGGGCCTCACCTTGCTCCTGGAACACGTGTGGAGGCGGGTGCTGGTGGATGAACTGCGGGGGCAGCTCCCCTGTGCCGGGCACGGGGGGGAACACAGGGTGTGGGGGATGCGGGAGCAGAGCGTGGGGGTGGTGCATGTAATGGGGCACGTGGGGGGGAGGGGGAGGAGGGGGATGCATGGAAGGGTGGAATTCCGAGTGGGGCACCACCACCACCTTCCGGACTCCGTTTTCTTCCACCACCTGCCACAGAACGGGAGAAATCCAGGGTCAATCCAGAGACAACCTTATAAAGAAATATTTACGCGTAATAAGGAATTTCTGTGCTCGAGTCCGTGCCCACGACCTGCCAGGCAGGGATTTGCACCCCAAACTGAATTCCAGGGGAAACCAAGCATGTTTCACTAGAAGGAAGAAGAGTTGGAGGGTCAGCTGTAACACCCCAAAGTGCTGAACAATCACAGAATTCCAGGATAGTTTGGGTGGGAAAGGACCTTACAGCCCTCCAGTGCCACCCCCTGCCATGGGCAGGGGCACCTCCCACCAGACCAGGCCGCTCCAGCCTGGCCTTGGACACTTCCAGGGATGAAGCCTGTTCACCACTGAACCATTTCATCCCACTTTGGCAGAGTCCAAAACAATCCCTGGGCTCCTCCAGACACTGGGGACACAAAGGTAGAGTCTCATCTCCTGACAGGAACAGTCTGAGTGACTCAAGCTCTGACTTAGAGTTCATTTAAAACTTGTCAATCCCTGTCACAACAGCCGAGGGAAAACAAACCAACCCTCCTGGTTTCAGGTGACAGCAAACACAGAATAAATAAATGTATTTTTCAGGTTGTACTGCCAGGGCTTTGCACTCTGTTTGCTCTGATGGCTCCATTTCAGAGCAATGAATTATATAATCTGGAGGATCCTTCTTCAGGGTTTGCATGAAAGTACCTACTCAGAACAGCAGAAGTCCAAAATGCACCTGTGTGCAAAAAACACAACCCAAGAACACACAGCTACAAGGTTTCAGGCCTACTGAAAAAACTCCTGATTTTAAATATTACCAGCAAAAGGTCTGCAAAACCAAATTAAACTATTTGCTTTTAATTATTTCCCTTTCAAATGCATTAATTTAGAAGTAAATCAAACTGGTCATTTGAGCATCTCTGGTAACAGCTCAAATACCACACACAGGTCTGATCTGCTGTGACTTAACAACACCCAGGAGTGGAAAATCCATGAGAATGGAAAAATAAAGCTGGGAGAGCCCAAAGCCCTGCTCATTTCACAGGCACATGTCACTGGAATTAGTGTTTCCATCACGAACATTCCCTTCACACTCTGCTCCAACAGTGGGGTTTTGCTGGATGTTGAGGAGGTCAGGGACAGTGAAAAATCTGATTATTTATGACTATTTAGTTATAATAAAATACAAAAACCTGCAGCCAGCTGGGACTGTTTGCATGACCCAGGCACCCACCCTCACCTTGTAAACAGGACTGATGGAAAACAAACATGTGGATCCTGTTAAGGATCAAGACAGTCAACTCAGAGTCATCTTTCTTACTAAAAGTATCTTTTACTGCCTAAGAGTATTTAAAGAAAATCCTGGAAACCTGTTCAAATTTTACTCAGTGAACAGAGGTGACAGAGCCCACAAAGTAAAGTGAAATAGTTGTTAAGTTCAATGGAAAAAGTAGGAGAAATGCTTTTTTCCCAGCTAAGATAATCAATAAATAAGATAAACATTATTAAACCCACACAGAACATAAAACTTAAATAAAAATCTATAAATGATATAAAAGCATGCAATATAAAAACATGAAATAGGAGGATGAATGAAGTTTACCTGAGATACATAACCGGGAGGCACAAATATTGGTGGCATGGAACCATTTGGTGACATCAGAGGGACATGTGCTGGACCTGGGGAGGAACAAGGGGCCACTTTTTAACAAACCAGGTTTTTCCCATCTGGAAACACCTTTTTCCAAAGGTGGGAGCTCACCCTGGGGCCTGAAACACCAGCAACTGCATTTGACTCGGCCCTGGATTATTGGCTTTATCCCAACCACCACCCCCAGGCAGCCAACAGTGTTTGTTTCACTGCACAAAAATCAGTATAGATAATTTTAGCTCTTATTTTGTGGCAGCTAACAGTCTGTAGTAATGCAGACGGCTGGTCTAGTAACTTTTTTTTGAATTTTAAATTGGAAAACATTGTTTTTCACATCAAGCTGAAAGGAAGTATTCCTGTGTGGGACTTGATGAAAGCAGAATGGACACATTTTATATAATAACATTTGAAATGGTGAAAAATATGTCCAAAATAGAAATACTGATAAATTCAACTTGACTTACAGGAGATATTTTGCCCCAACTCAGATGTTCTGTCACTTACCCAGAAGGTAAAAAGGAATTTTCAGGCACAATTGGGAGCAATAATTCCCCCAGCACCTGCCAAGGCTGTACCTGACAGCACAGTGAGGTCACACGGGCTGTTAAATTTGTTTAGATTATTGTGGACTAAATCCCATGTAAATTCATTCCCAGGATTCTGGGAGGACAGTTATTCAAGGATCACTGCAAAACCAGCTTTTATAAATTAAAGTCTGCAGGATAGGGGGGATCCTGGCAACTTCCCAGGGCTTTAACAAAAATCTGATGTATTACACTGCAAAACATACAAACCACATTTGATAGCACAGAAACAAACAGGAACTTCAGAGCCAAAGTATTTGGGTTCACAACTCTGGCTTCCCTTTACCTTGAATACACTGCATGTGCCCATCTTCAGTTGTAATTGTAAATGTTTCACCTGGGTTTACCTGGACAAGAATAACCTGGAGGAAACAAAACACAAGAGGTGTTGGGGTTTTTTAATATTTTAAGAACTATTTGGGGGGGGGGAAATCTCTTCCTTCTCCCCACATGTGAAATTAAAACAACAAAGCTCTGGTAACCTTGGAGCAGAAAAGCAGGATGAGACACTTGTGGGTGGAATGAGATTTCTTTATACTTTGACATCAAATCATTATTTTTTTTCTCTGATTACCACCAGAAGTGCTTCCCTTGACACACCTGAAATAATTAACTAAGCTTTTCATTTCCATTCTTTCACACTGCTTCTTCTTCTCTTACTGAAGCAACACATGACCTGAGCTTCACTTTGTTTTTCCAGCTTTTCCCACCCCCTCTGCCCTGGATCTCCCAAAGGATCATGTGTGTATTTTGTGTGACTGTGCAGTTAAAGAAATACAACTAAATACAACTCCCAGTGAGATTCTGCAGGTCCCTTTGGACATGACCACATCCAGCTGCACACAAATCCATGTGGAAATGTGCCAGTCACCCCTCAGGCACCATCATGTCCCTGTGCAGGGTGTCACAAACCATCACCTCGTCCTGCCCCGTGCACAGAACATGTTTCAGGCTCAGGGAAATATTGGCAGCTGCAGTTTTATTGTAATTTTACTGTAACATGGCAAACTTCTGCAGTGAATTTTATGGTATTCTACAGGCACAGGTCTAATTCTTCAGTAAAATGAGTGTTTGGTCAGGTAAGAACTGCATTACACAGTCAAAATTCCACCCTGGTGATGGCCAGCACATGAAGAAAGGCCAGTGTAAAAACAGAAATAAAATATATTTGTTAAATTAGGTATGAAACTCAAAAAGTCTAATCTTCTTTCCTTCAATTTTTATAAAGTATTTTTATACTATTCATGGAATAGTTCTATCAAGTAAATGGGACCTGAAGAGACCACCTGGTCACCCAATTCCTGGTAAAATGAGCTACTCATGACATTAATGAATAAATCTATTCTGTGCTGCCACATCTCCAGTGATGGAGCTCCTTAAACTCCCCAGGCACCTGCACCACACTCACCTTTCACCATCCTCAACAGTAGAGACTCAAAGGAACAGACTGAAAAATGCCATTTAACACTGATTTTGCAGCTTCTGGATATTGGTATATTAATCTTGACTTTATTATTTGTAACATCCCTTGTACAGGAGAATTGATGCTCCTTGTACAGGAGGATTTTCCTGTGGGTAGATGAGTTGTTTCTGGGCACAACTAAACCACCAAAAGCCCCTGAAAAGGCCATTTAGCCAGTCAGCAATACTTATTGTGGTTCCAGGAGAAGGAAAGATGGCAGAGAATACCTTTAAAAACGGCAAATTAAAACACTGGAACTTCAGCAGATCTGTCATTTCAGCATATGAGTAAATTTGACTTTAATGCTACTGAATTTCTCAGAGCAAAGAGAGAGAAGTGCTGTTAATTGTTTAAAGCAAACTGACAATAATGGGCTGGGGATCTGCCAGAGCACAAGGAACCAGGAAGAGGAGGTTTGCTGGGGATGGGATCAACCCTCCCAGCAGGGGGAGGAAAGGGATCCTTGGAGGGATTCTGAGCCTCTGAACGTGGTAGATCCTCAGTCCAGGTTTCAGTGAACTCCAGTTCTCAGACCCAGCTCAGGAAACTCTCACTGAGCAAAGATCCCCAGTCAGGGGTGCACTCACAGGCTGCAGCAGCTCCAGACTGGAATTCCAGGAATGCACAGGCAATGTCTTGGAGGAATGACTCACTGTAATTAATGAAGCAAATGCAGTCCCATCCACCTTCCAAGGAGGCACATTTCCAGGAAGCTGGAGCCTCTCTAATGAGTGGATGTGAGCCAAGTTCCACACAGGGAGTGCTGGAGCCCAGACCTGCCAACACCTCCCTGTGTCCTGTGCAGCCCCTCAGAGCCAGGGCAGCAGCACAGTGGGACACCTATTGCCAAGCACCAGGCTCTGCTTTTATCCCTTAGCCACACACTTTCCACTGCTCAAGTTTTTTCAGAACAACAACAAAAAAAAAAAAACAACCAACCAAAAACCCAGAAAACTTCCAACTTTTTGCTTTATGTGACATGAAACTAATGATGAGCTGCACTCACTGCCTGAGGGGACTGGGCAAACACACAGGGTGGGTTTCTGAGAACAAATCACTGTACAAACACTTATAACAGAAATTCTGTATTTATATATATGTATTTTTATATTACTTATTTATAGAGAGAGTTTCCTCTGGCAGCGAAATAATTAAAAATCATCTGCATTAACACAGATTCTAAGTCAAGGTTCTATTTAAACTTCAAACCTACTCTTCAAATGCATTTCCAAGATACAACTCTTTTTTCTCTCCCTTTTCTACTCTCACCTGGTGGCAAACAGTCTGCTCTAGGTTCCAAAAATGTCACCTCCTCATGGGTCATTCAGCACACACTGACCTACCCCAAGACATGACCCACACACGGCTCTGGGACAGGGGCCAATTAGATCTACTTGATTTCTTTTCCTTGATCTCTTTTCCTCATGTAACATGAAACACGAGGTTCTGGGCAGGGGCTGAAATTTCACCTTCTAGTGCCAGGACTTCTGACATAGCTCAGAGACTCCACAGCTTTACTTATTTCCAGTGTAATTGTGTAATTACACTCACTGTACTCCCATCTCCAGAGTCTGAGGCAAAAAGACAAAAGTACTTTTTCTTTAATAAACTGAATACAACACAGGCCTCTCCTTCTTCCCATGACAAATTAAAGAATATCTCATTTCAAGTTTTCCAGCATTTATTGTCTATAAATGACCCCCAACAATTCATGGTTATTTTGCTGTACCCTGTTCAGTCACTGTACATTCAAATATCCCAAGGGCTTCATGTCACCATAATCATTCCATGACAGTTATCCCCTGGGAACTTTTATGCAATTTTCCCTTCTGAATTAACCCCTGAATTCCCATTTCACTTGGTGTCAGACACTTGAGGTGATGAACTGATCAGATTAAAGCAATGGGCAGTTTGTCCCTTGCTTCAACAAAACAAGTCTTTCACTCAGGCACAGAAATCCTTCAAATGTCTGTTTTGTTATTAGAGAATCCTTGAACAGCCAAGGTTGGAAGAGACCTTGAGATTACCTGGGAAAGGGAGCCTAGAAAAGATGCAGTGTTAAAAGATCAGGATGGCTGGGAGATTTCTGAGTGCACTGCAAGTCTGTCTCCAGAGGTTGGGAAGATCCTCAGCATTTATAGCACAAGGAACTTGGCTTCTACTGCCAAAGAGTAAATTCACTTCATGTTTACTGACAACTCACACAACCTTGGGCTTCAAAACTCTTTTACTTTCACTTTTGCCTGTATTTCTAATCCTCAGGTACTTCTGAAGGGTTGTGTCCAATAAAACTCTAAAGTTTCAACTAAATGCACTCAGGTTTCACCACTGCACTGTAATTATTAATGAAGACACTTAATAACAGGAAGCCAAAGTCTTTCCTTTCATTTTCCTGTAATAGACTTCTTGCTTTAGAGCCCTGCAACCACTTGCTAATCTTTATTCATTATTTCACACGAGTTTCAAAACCTTAGTGCTTTATTAAACCCATATATTACATTTTCCCTTTGATCCTTGGAGTTTGCAGTGTAGTTTTAAAGCACTTCCATGTGCAGAACAAACACTCCCTTCACCCAGATGAATGCTGAGCGATTTTTTCCTCCCTGTGTTTGCACTTCTGTTGAAGTGATGACATCAGTGCTGGGAACCACATCCTTCCCTAACTCTGCAAATCAGTATCAGAGCTGGGGTTTTATGAGTCTCCTCCTCTTGTAGCCACAATCCAAGCTGTTCCCAGAGCTCCCTGGTGCACAGGACAGGATTTACTTGCCTGCTGGATGCTGTCCCCATTGACCATGTGAGGTAGAAGTGGCACTTCATTCAACAGAGGTGTGGCTTCCAAGGGGGGCGGCTGGTCGGCCATCATTTCTTGGGACCATTCATGGACACATCCACCACCTGCTCCAACAAAAACACAGGGACAACGTTACATCCAGATCTCCTTCCCCAAATAATCCTCTATTTCACTTGACAAATTTGGCACCAGACTCACCAGCAAAGGATCATTAGACATCAACACTCCACAACTCTCCCCTGAAGGTTTTCACATAAACTGATTTTAATTGGACACAAAATTCACTATAAAACATCCCCTTTGGCTTCATTGCACATTTAAAACCTGGGCAAACTGACAGGCTTAAAGGATGGAGGGGATGACATGTCATAGATCCAAGTTCTTCCTTGTGGGTGGGTCCCTTCCAACTCAGAATATTCTGAGTGCCTCCAAGTAGTCCAGTATTATCCTACTTTTCATTTTTAACTACTTCATTTAAGCAACACAGATCCTTCTCCCAAAATTATCCTCTTTAATGATCATGAATATTCAACTTGCCACACGAGTGCTGAAACTGGTACCTCAGTGCAGCAATTACACACTGAGGGAATTTGCATTTATGCAGCACTTTATTCCTAAATTTGCATTTATAATTCTTCTACTCCAGACCCCAAGTGTCAGGCTCAATAATGCACATGCCACATATACATTTCAGTCCCTGTGATGATCAGAAAAGCCCCCAAACTGTGTCATTTCTCCAGTGTTGCAACGTGTCCTCAATGCGGAGTCTGCCATGGTGAAAACAAGGCTTAAGACAACCCCAAAAAAGCATTTTGTAACAAAGTCTTTAACTGAGCCCCACGGAGAAATGCAAAGGAAAAGTGCTGCATAGCTGTGGACTTCCAGGGACTAATCTGTAATTACAGCCAGTCAAAACACAATCCACATGGTAGGGAATTTTCTGTGTATAGTCAATCCAGCATCCATAAAAAGCACAAGATAACAGGATACAGGAAATGCTGACACTTCCTTCTCCCTTCCCATTACCTCCCATAAACCAGAAGGCAAAGTGTGGGCAGGACAGTTTATTCCTTAAAAATAAAAATCAAAACCAGACTAAAAACATCCCCCCTAAATCGGTGCATGAATCAAGTCGGGCTGTGCCAAGTCCTTGTTCAGTCCTCTACAACCTGCATGGAAAGGGAGTGTTTGGGGAAGGAAAAAGAGGAAAACCCCCGATGAACTCTGTACCTGTGGGACTGAATTTCCAGATTTGCAACAGTGAGAGAAATATCACAGCCTGACTTAGCATTTCTGCTGGTTTTAACTCATTTTGTTCAGCAAAGGTCTGCAATAAAGCTGAGATTACAGGATTTCTCTTCTATTACCACGACAAGGTAAAGGAGCTGGTGGAATCCACTGATAAAACCCACATTCCTCCTTGTTTGCAACAGCATCTCAAAATAAGAGATACCATCACACAGCCACAAAATGCAGCACAACAAACTCCTCAAGGTTTCCCAAGAACCCAGAGCACTTCACAAACAACTTGTTTTCCAGGTCTGCTCCAGTCACAATTTTCAGAGGCCAAATACGAAGGTGCAAGGGCTGGACACGACCTCAAAGATTGAATTTCTATCAGGTTATACTTATTATATATATTTAATATACTTAACTGCCTTAGCATGTTATTTATTTCCTGAATAAAATAATCTCCTATTTGGAGATTGGAATTGCCTCTGCCAAGGACATGAACGCAGCTGATGGTATTTAACTATTCCACTTAAAAATTCCTGCATGGTAAAATTGAGGCAGTTTTTCCTCCTCTACACCTCTCCCATTTTTAGATGTTTAGTGGCTGGATTTAAGCCTTAACAGCCATAACAGGAATATGCTATACACAGGCAAAATGAAAATCCTTTATTTTCTATATGCAACAGTCCCAATTTCTTTCATCTCTCAACCTCAAAGACGACAGAAATTAGCACTTAAAATAAAGGGGAAACCCCTTCACCAAAAAAAGCAACTCCAGCTGCATTCAAATGTTCAAGCACCCAAAATGAGCAGCTGCAGAAAAACGTGTTCTGAAACAGGTCCCAAAGCCACCTGCAATTCTAAATGAACATTCTGAGTTTCTATCCTGAGCTTTGGTAATTAATTAATTTTCTGAGGTTTTGTCTTTAGGACAAATTGTAAAGCAGAGCCCCAACATCCACATGGGGTTTAGAACCCTCAATCTCCTGCCTGATGGCTCAGATAGTGCTTAATTCCCATTGACACCTACACACACATTCTACCTGCTCAGTGCCGTGATTTCATTTTTCAGAGGAGGAACTTAATACTTGGAGTATCAGGAAACAACTGTTTTTATACAGTTAATGACAAACACCAAAAATAGCGAATTTCGTGTCTTGGCAGGAATCTCCACGTGGGCAGAGGAAATAGAAGTACTGACACAAATGAAACCATTTTCAGAACTTCTGGGCAGTTCCACCTGGCTCAGGACGTTGATATTTCCCTGTGCAGCTGGGTTGGGGTGGCTGCAAGCGGCAGAACACTGAGGACAAAAGAGGAATGCCCTGACAGATTGGAAAAAAAAAACGAGTTATTTTGGTTTTACAGCACTGCTTCATTCCTCCAACGTCCTGATAAGAGCAGCAAAGACACTGCTGCCCTCAGAGGGAGCCCAGGGAAGGAGGGGGGACTCCACCCCTCCCCACTTCAACAGGTAACACTTTTCCAGGGAAATAGAACACGATCCAGAGTTACCTCCCCAAAGGCTCCATTTCACTGGAGGAAGTAGGTGGTATTGGGGTAAATAAAAAGAGAATTCCTGAAAAGTTATTACAGAGTCAGCACAATTTCCTGCAAAACATAACAAAGACAGGGCTCTATCTTGAAAAGCCATTTCCCAACACCCTCCCACAGCTTGGAGCAGGGAATCCAGCCCTGCCCCACAGCCCTCAGCCACAGGGAAAGGCTGATCCCACGGAAAAGGTGAAGGACAATCACTGCCTGGGCAAGGAGATTGCAGGATCCTGAACCCACCTCCATCCACACTCCCACAAAATCATTCCAGGATGGTTTGGGTTGGAAGGGACCTTCAAGCCCAGCCGGTCCCACCCCCTGCCATGGGCAGGGACACCTTCCACTAGCCCAGGTTGCTCCAAGCCCTGTCCAACCTGGCCTTGGACACTCCCAGGGATCCAGGGACAGCCACAGCTTCTCTGGGCAACCTGTGCCAGGGCCTCACCACCCTCACAGCCAAGAATTCCTTCACAATATCCATCTAACCCTGCCCTCTGGCACTGGGAAGCCATTCCCTGTGTCCTGTCCCTCCATCCCTTGTCCAAGTCCCTCTCCAGCTCTCCTGGAGCCCCTTTAGGCCCTGGAAGGGGCTTTCAGGTCTGCCTTGATCCTTGTCTTCTCCAGGTGAACCCCCCCAGCTCTCCCAGCCTGGCTCCAGAGCAGAGGGGCTCCAGCCCTGGAGCATCTCCGTGGCCTCCTCTGGACTCTCTCCAGCAGCTCCATGTCCTTGTGCTGCTGTTCCCAGGGCTGGAGGCAGCTCTGCAGGGGGGTCTCACCTGAGGGGGCAGAGGGGCAGAATCCCCCCCTTCCCTGCTGCCCACCATCCCTGTGGGATCAGCCCAGGGCACGGGGGGGTTCTGGGTGTCAGGGCATGTCCAGCCTCTCCCCCACCAACACCCCCAAGTCCTACCAAATCCCACATCCCTAAAACTCTGTCAGTGATTCCAGGCTTCCTCTAAACCCTCGGTTTTACCCCAAGGCAAGTCAGCTTGGAGAGGTAACCCCCAGCTGATGGGTTGTTCATGGCCCAAAATGATCAACCCACCCACCGGGAGAACTGTATCAAAGAGCTTCTCGGGTCCCTAAAGCCACTTTGTTCCATCAAATCTCAGGAACGGGGGCTCAAACTGCTTTTGCCATGGTCTGTTCTTGGGTATTTTAGGTTAATCCTCAGTAGTAACTGTCCAAGTGGTCAGGGAAAAAAAAAATACAGAAAAAGTGCTTGCACTGAGGATTGACAGGCTGCACTGACATTAAAGATGAGCTAATACACTAAATTTTAAATTGTAGTCTAAAATAAGCAAGAGTAATCCCATCTGGAAGTGTTAAAGACTAGGCAAATTTTGTAATTTATAGGAATTTACTGCAACTTAGTGAATCATTAAATATGAATCAATAGCAGAATTTCTAGAGGTGTCTCTCCAGCTTTGTCACTGTGTCCTGGAGATTTTTGAGTCAGTATGGAATTAATCAGATTGACTTTTAGAAAGTTTACATTTTGCAAGGGCATTTCTGACCTGATTCATTTCTTTGCAGTGGTTTCCATTACACATCACCTAAAGGTCACTCCCAAACCTAGTTTGAGCTGAGGGATGAATTCAGCCCACGAAGCACAAAAGGCATAAAAAATAAAATAATTGGGATTAATCACCTCTGAAACAAACCTGAAGCTGTTTTAGCTGAGCTGAAACAAGTGACAGTGGAGACCACATTCCTAAGTTAAATAACTTTTGTTTTCACAGATTAATTGTTCGACACACATGTTTCTCAAAAGCTAAAATACTGTCATTTATTGCACATTAAAAAATATTTTAAACTAAATAAAAGCAACTCCTATTGCAAACACGGACCCTGGGACGTGTTCTGGAGTAATTCCACACTGGGCTGGTGTAATATGGTCACTCATGTCAACCATATTCACAGAAAGGCCACATTTTCCACACACAGTCTCGGCCACAAAGGCTTCTAAGAAACGCAGCGAAGCTCCAGGACTGGCCTGGAGCAAACAATTCCCGTACACAGCGGCTGGGCCTGACCTCACTTCCTGACAGAGGGAAAATGCCGAGCCTCTGGAAGGCTGGAACATTGGCCTTCCCTTTCTCCAGCCCGGATTCCTCCCCAGCAGTGTCGCTGGAGCCCGGCCAGCCCCGAGCAGCCGCGCAGGGCTCGCCGATCCCAGCTCCCATTTCCAGGGAAAGCAGCCTCTGTGCTCCTGCACGGAACAGGCAGAGCTCACTGAGGGCTGAATGATACTGGATCATCCTACCAAAGTCTGGAAAACATCAGGGGTTCACAAGACATTTGGAAACTCAAATCTAAAATTGCCTACAATAGTTTCGAAAGTGAAATAACGAGCAATTCCAGGACATGGAATTCCAGTTACTAACAAATAAATGGTGGGAGCTGATGATCTCAGAGGTCTTTTCCAACTTTAATGGCTCTATAAATGCTCAGTAAACTCCTTGTAAGAACTCCCAGCATTACTGACCCTCCCGTTTCCATTTCCAACCCCGCAGCTCGGGATGAGGCGCCGCTTTCAACTCTGGTACTTCCACTTGAATGACACAAGAGAAAATATAACAGCAATATACTGAAAAAAAAAAAGAAGTCATGGCCAAAATAATTGTCCTGTATAAACACATCACTCCTGTTTTATCCAGAGTTTTTGGAGCAGTCACCAGTAAACAACAACACAGCAACCATTTACAGCCGTGTCTCTCTTTAGCCCCTCACAGTGAATTTGCAGGGCACGTAAAAACACAGAGATTGTGTTCTATAAAAAAATAAGATGCATTTAATAAACTGAAAAAATAGCCTTTTCATTGGAATTGCATTCTTTAATCATTAATAGAAGGTGAGTTATCTATTGTGCAAATGTGTCACGGTGTTACGGATTTAGCAAGTTTTGAAAATCCTGTTGGCTCATGTTAAAATATTTTACCAGCACTTTAATATATCCCACAGTCTAAATGGGGGGAACACTGCAGACAGGAATGGATCAGCTTCGTTCCACTGGCCAGCACAGAAAGTGAACAGTGTTCATAAACAGCAAAAAATTAGTTTATAATCCCAGACAGAAGCTATCCCAAATTATCACAATTTTCATTATGGATTTAAGATGAGAAAGTTCCTATTCCAAGGAGTCTATTACTGAAATGCAGACTTTAATTTTTATTGAAATCCAGCATGCCTGAGTTAGAAAGAACAATGTGTCCAGGATGGAGAGCTGGGAATTCAGCAGAAACTTCCTGATTTCCAGGTTCAGTGCCTTATGCAACCTGCCAGCCTGAGCCTGGGTTTTCATTTATTGCAGGAAGCAAACTACCACAATACTGCTATTTACTAAAGGTAGTATTGTATCAAACCCTAAATCTTCAATTATACCTTTTTATACTGACAGAACTACTAATTAGCATTATAAATATTATATAATACATAAAAATATAGTCAACATATTCTCTTTAAGTGGGGGGAAAACTCATGTTCTCTGATAAAGAAAATTACGAATTATTGCCATGCCTTAAAATCCAAATCTCCTGCAAACTGAGGCTTCTGAGTGTTTTACACACATTCCACCCTGTCAGTTCAATTTTCCATCAGTCATTGCCAAAGGTTGTTCAAAGAACAACCACAGACCCAAACAAAAGTCATCCCCAACCTCAGGCTAAGGAATAACCTTGTCCAAAAGATCCAACATCATTTGTGACTCCTAAAAAACCAGATTTGAAATTTATGCCCCACACAACTCAGAGGTGGGAAAAAAAAAAAAGACACAGGCTGCCCTCTGCCACCCACGTTTTTCAAATAAACAGCATTTTTAAGGTATCATCCCAACGCTAAAATAGTCCTCCTGTGCCCCAGGACCACACGTGAGACCTGCTGGGTGACTGGTTTACTTTGAGCAAGACGAAGGCACCGAGAGGTTTAACAAAAGCTCAGTTAGACCTGAGCTCTAGAGGGACCACCACCACTCCATAAATCATCTGTTCTCCCACTAAATACATGTTTGGATTATTAAAATGTTGGGAATCATTTATAACGACACCCCAGTGAGTTTGTCAGCAGCATCTTGTGTGAAGTTTGGCTTCCGGCCAGGAGGGCAACACAACTTCGTGTGATCCTGAGAATGTTCAGGACTGACCCCACGAACGGGCTCAAATATTTGGAACACTGAGAGCTGAGAGCCCAGAGTCATTCTGACCCAGGCAGGACTGACCCAGGTGAGCTCTGGGACCCCAGGAAAACATTAAAAACTCAGTAAAGCTGCACCCCAGCTCCACACACACAGAGGACCAGGTTTCTACACTCTGCTCCAAGTGTTTGCTTCCAGCAACTCCCAAATTACACACGGATTTTAATGGAGTATTAATGCTCATCTCGCAGGGAACTGAGTCCTAAAACTCTCCCTGGAGGAGGAGTAAGATTGGGATGGAAACCCTCATATCAGACACCAAAACCCCTGAAGCCACCAAGAAACAGCAGATAAAGCCCACGGAGACACGTGGGAGCTCTGACCTCAGGGACAGGATCCCCTTCCATCCTCCTTATCCACCTGGATCAGGTTCCTGCTGTGACCGTGCCAGGAAAGCAATAAAACAATTGCTCCTCTCCACCCTCACTCACAAACTCCCCAAGAACCACCCACTGCACTCCAGGATTGTTTTCCAGCCTCCAAGTCCATCCCTGAGGATTCCAGGGGACACAGAGGCCAATGACCGGTCGGGGGAGGTCACAGCCCACCCTCCAGAGTCACGGACTTTTCCAGGGACTGCACAACTTTCTGCTGTTCTTCCCAAGAGAAACTGCCCTGGAAAGAGCTGTGAGCTGGGAATAAAGAACCTGTCACTGCCAGAGCACATCAGATTTGATTTGAGCTCTTATTTAACAATATGCTCACGTGAGGGCCACGTCTGTCCTCGGAATTATTCTTTTATGAGGCCTGCAAAGTTTGCAGTAACAGTTTCTATAATGCAAACATGACATAACTTTTGGATAAATATTTTCCTTCATTGCTTTAGTTATAATTTTATGCCTTTTCTCTCATTGCCAGAAAAGCAGAATCGAATCCTAAGCACTTGTGTGCTGCTTCCTAATTGACCAGTCCCATAAACCCAAACCCAGGAGTTCCTGAAACATCCTAATCCTGCTTCTAGAAGAGAACTGAGCACCTCAAAGAACTGAGCCCTTGAAGTGTTTCATTCTTATTTCAACTTAAAAAAATAATGGGACTAAGGTATTTTCCCGCTGTATCAATGCTGTTAAAAAAAATAAAATAAATGTAAAACTGCTTCTTTCCACCTGTTAGGAAAATTACACGTTCTGGCATCAGCTGAGTTGCTCATTTTAAAGCAAGAATTTTTCAAGCTGATATGAAAAAGCTTTAAATAAATACAACATAACAATGTATTGAAGTCCAAGTGTGAAACTGAATTTTAACTGAATTTAAACTGGTTTTTTAGGCCTTGAAGGAAACCAGTTTACTTAGACACTGACAACATACTATGGAAATTCTATATTCCAGTGGTTATCTAAATCACTTTGAAACTATGGGAATAAGATACACTGTGTGCCACTGAAAAGTAATCCAAAAAAACTTCTGACCAAAGTCAGACAACCCCAAACTCCAAAGAGCAAAAAGGCAGCTGGATTTTACACCTCAAAGTAACACAGCTGAGCAGGTGAAGCAAAGTGGTTCAAAGCATGCCAAGGTTTTACCAGCTGGGAACTGCAAGTTCCTACAGGGACCTGCCCGTGCTCCGAGGCTCTGAAATCCAGGTTAAGGATCTGGATAACTGAGTACAACCCCTCCCAGTGGGAAAAATTTGAAGTGGATTGTAAAATTCAACCTGTTTTATGATCATTTTTTCCCCCAGAAAATAAAAAATTTCTGCTCGTTTCCCAACCTTTTTGAAGTCCAAGGGAAAAAGTTCTGTTTCCAAGACTGGCAAGAACCCAAAGGAATGGTTTGTTGTGTGTGCAGACACATCCATTCCCACAGGAACACATCATTCCATGGCACCTTGCTCATCCCAGTCCCCTCCCTGCAGCGAGGAACACCCAGGAATAAAGGTTCAGGATTTGGAAAAGCTTTTTTTAGAATCTTCACGTGAGGAGCAGGTGGGAAATGGCAAATTTCAGTGCCCCCTGAGCTTGGCTGCTCTGTGTCTCCAGACCTGGGAGAAACCTCCTGGGATTGCACCAAGAAAGCCCCAAAACTCTGCCCTTTTTAGTGCCAGAGCTGGGTAATCTCTATAAATGAAGCTCGAGAGCAATTATGGGATGGCAGACACACACACAGCTGGTGTGGCACAACCCCAAGGTGATCCAAGAGCTCTTTTCCAAACGCCTGCATTCTGTATTCCAACAATTTATTTACTTTAGGCCTGACTCAGGGAGCCCAATCATGCAGATTATTAAAACCAACACAACAAGGCCACTTCCAGGAAAGGCTCCTACCACGGGACTGCTCAGAGCACACAGCTGGTGCCTCATCCAACAAAACAGGAGGGAAATCAGCACTTCCCAGGATGGACACAAGCAGGAGTTTGCTTCCAGGTTGCTGCAAAGGCTGATTTTCCAGCACTTTCTTCCAGCAAGTGCCTGATGCAGCCTGTCAGCACAGCAACACAAACAAGCCTTTTCCATTTAAGAACCCTCCTACAAACCATGACTTCAAAAACAACCATAAAAACCCAGTGAAAGCAAAGGATTCCTTCAGACTGGAAGAGATTATGCAAACTCCAAGCAAGGAAGAATTATTTTGATACACCAACTGAAGACTGTTTTCCTTGTGCAAAATGAGCAGAGGCTCAGGCTGTAACACTTTAGCTGAGCAGTGAAATTAGTCTGGTTAAAACAGGTTATACTTAAACCAAGGGCTAAAACACACCAATAAATTACTTTAATTACCACAGCTGAGCAGTCCCGTGGCAACAGACCATGTGCATTTTTGTAGTTCACGGAAAATGCAAGGGAAAATGCAAGGATGAGGTCACCCACATGAGGTTTGAGCAGGAGCACTTCCCTCAGAGGGTGACAGGCCAGGTCTGGGCACAGAACCACTGACACAGCTCAGCTGATGGATGGCAACACACTGAAATCACTTCCTTCTGCATCAGCTTTAAATATGTATTAGTAAATCAGTTAATCTGCTGCAAATTTAGAAATATAATCATATTTTACATAAGAGCCTAAGTGGAAATTATCAATTTTGAAGAACATAAGGATGACAGTTTACATGTAAGTTTTTATAAAGTTTATGCTTTAAGAATTCTAGGTATTGAAAAGCAAAATGACAGTTTACAATACAAACTGTTGTGTACATAACACCTTCCAAACCTGAATAATTCTAACTAATTCTCACCCCTGACATGGCAATGGACAAAAATACACACATGGGTGAGCAGATTAAAGGTTCTGCTGGGAACAGCCAATCTGCTCAAAACCAACTGCACCATCCTGCAAGTCCTTCAGGAGACTAAAACCCCTCACACACAAACATCAAACTTTGCCTTTATCCCTCCAAGTACCTGTTGGAGGGGAAACCCAAGTGACACATGAGTGGCACTGCTCACTCCACTGCCCTGGGACACTTTAATACCTCACTCAGCAAACTGAAAGCAACTCAGCCCCGTTAAAGGGACACTAATGCTGAAGGTATTTGATAAAGGGCATTAAACAGCAGATAAAACAACTCCATCTGAATTTATAAACCTGTATTTAACCTGATTAAATGGTTTTCCTCCCAAATATCTATTCAGCTGCAGAGAATACAGCATGACAACCACGTTTTTTCTCCATATCTTGTAAGAAATCTATCTGCTGATCATCTTTTGCTTTCCAACACTGCTCCCCAAAGCCTTGTCTTGTGCTACTGTAGTTTCACACCACATTCCACTCTACATCCATCAGATAACACTCATTTTCTAATATAATTTCTTCTGTTGCATTAGAGAACTGTGAACCACTCATGTTTAGGAAGCTGGAGAAACTGCTCCTTGCTCAGTTGAAACTTGCATATTACACTCCAATTTTGGTGCATATTCATAACATGGAAGTGGATTCTTCACCAGAGGAGACTTGACCTCAGCAAAAACAATTCCCCCTCACACAAAAACTAAACTGCCTGGATGCCTTTCAATACAACAAAGTGATTTCTGAGCCACAAAGACTTTATACTGCACCTGCTTGTTCTCCCATGGAAAACACGCTGTGCAGCCAACAGCTCCCAAAGCTCACCTGGACTTTTGGCTACCTGTATTTTCAGGAATGCAATCCCCATGGTTTCACAAGGCTCTTACAGTGCTGTACATTAGAAGATAACTCACGGGACTCCCCATTAAAAAAAAAAAAATGAAGTTGGAGAATTCTTGCTCTCAAACCCTGGCAAGTTCCTGACAGGTTTCTTCCTGCTTTTCCAGCAGATCAGTTCCATGACCTGATCAATTCCAGAGGAGTAACTCCATTCCATGATCTCCAACTAAACCCAAAGGATCTGAGCAGGGCACTATCAGAATGCAGCTGTTCTCCACACAGGAAATACATTTTGCTAATACCAGAATTTACTTGCTTTATCCAAAGCCAATTACGCAACTCTCTCCAAGACAAAACTTCCAGCTAAGGGATGGGAGGGAGAGAAAGAGTAAGAAATGTGAAAATGGAGGTAAGGCTGCCACCTTACAAAACCAGTAGAGTTTCTGTGAAAACACTGAACCTCTTCCTACCTCAAGAACCCAATCGGTTCTTCCTTCCCTAATTCATTTTTCCGTTTGACAATAAATCATCCAGAAATTTCTTCCAGGAAAAGGAGTCCTAAGTTTAAAAGTCTGTCAAACACATTTCTTTCAACCTAAAGTGTTACTTAGAGACTTAATGAGAAAAAAGTGCTTCAGAAAAGAACAGTAAGTTGTGTGTAATTACCGTTGACACTCTCCTGCCTCGGAATTCCTGCTGCTGGTGAGTGTCCCAGGGCCAGTGCTGCCGAGGGAGACACGTGTGCTGCCCTCAGTCCTCTCTCTGTGGGCAAGAAAAAACAGTCATTTTCATTTTAGTGCCTTGGCAAGTCACAGAAGCACAGAATGTGCTGGGTTGGAAGGGACCCACAAGGATCATCCAGTCCAACCCTCAGCCCAGCACAGGCCCATCCCCAGGAGTCACACCATGAGCACATCCAGAGGATCATCCAAACCCTCCTGGAGCTCTGGCAGCCTTGGGGCTGTGCCCACTGCCCTGGGGAGCCTGGTCAGTGCCCAACCAGCCTCTGGGGGAAGAACCTTTCCCTGGGATCCAACCTGACCCTGCCCTGACACAGCTCCGGCCCCTCCCTGGGTGCTGTCCCTGGTCGCCCCAGAGCAGAGCTCAGACCCTGCCCCTCCTCAGGAAACTGGAACTGCAGTGAGGTCTCCCCTCGAAGTCTGAAGAAAAACCAGGTGCAGAGAACAGGGCAGAGCCACTAAAGGAGCAGGAGCCATGAGGGGCCAGCCAATGGCTACAACTTCAAGGGAGCAGCAAACACAGCTCAAGGAAGAAGGGAAAAGCCAGCAGAGCTGTCATGGCATTCCCGGGGTCACCCAGCACGTCCTGAGTGCCAGAGCTGACACTGCCCAACACTGCCCAGGCTCCAGAGCACTGCCAAGACATTGCCCTGCTCAGCCAGGAGTGTGAGCAGTGGCTGAAGGACAGGCAGTGTGAACAGTGGGATGAGACATGTCTTTGGATAGTAAGTGTTATTTACTTAGTTATCTGCTCTATATCTATCTCTGCTCTACTCCTCTATATGACAATAAGGATGAAAAAAATCCATTTCCAAAAAGTATGCAAATACATCCACATTTAAACTGTCACACACATATTTATCCTCTGGTAAGGTGCATAAAACGATATAAATTGTACATAAATCTGGAAATACAATCCCAGTTTGCTGTTATGGGGCAGTATGGCTTTATTCTAGAGACTGCTCCACTAAAGGTAATTAAAGCTTCACTAGTGGCTGAAGCCATTCAAGATGTTATATTTAATGATATAGAAATTATCACCTTTCTCAAGTTACTGCATCCAGTACCAAATTCCAGTTCCTAAACCGTTTGCACACTGAGCCCTGCCCTGGCCCTCCAAACACAGGAAGTCTTTGCAGATATCAGTCAATTCCCAATACAGTTTTTCACAGAATCCCAGAAGCACTGGGGTTGGAAAAGCCCTCCCAGCCCATGGAGTCCCCCCTGTGCCCCATCCCCACCTTGTCCCCCAGCCCAGAGCACTGAGTGCCATGGCCAGTCATTCCTGGGACACCTCCAGGGATGGGGACTCCAAACCTCTCTGGGGAGCCCCTTCCAGTGCCTGACCACCCTTTCCATGAGGAAATTCCTTCTGAATCTCTAAAGGTAAGGCCCAGGTAGGTGTGTTCTGCAGTTTGACTGGAATGTTTCAAGAAATCTCTGTCCCTATGGTTCCCTGTGCTGGGAGTCCAGCCAGGAGAAGCTCCCACACCCCAATCCACTGCCACTGTCACCAGAGAGGTGACACTGCCTGGAAGTCACTTGAAGATGTTTCTGAAGTCACGTGTTCCTACTGAATGACTTTTAATAAGGCACAGGCAAAAATATATCATATAAATGACCAGCCCCAAAGCTGGAAAAGTGAATCTTGTGCAAAAGGAGGCATTTTCCACATCAATCAAGACACTGGGAACAAGGGGAGATTTACATTAGGATTGAAAGGGCCGAAGGGCTGGGAGCCAGTGGTGTGTCTGTGCTGGTCAATACACAGCAAGGATTGTGTCAGCACCACTGAGAGAATAAATTATCGCTGCTTTTACAATAAGCTCTTCAAGAATGCAATAAAGAGTTCAGTGTGTGCTTCTCACTCAGGAATCCAAAACTTTTCAGTGAAGGTCTGGCTTGCAGCAAAGATAACAGCTGAAAACTAACCATCTTGACCTTGGGAAGCTTCATGACAACGTGCTAAAAACAGGTGAAAAACTGAACAGGTCACTGCTCCCACATCCACCAGCCCTGAGAGCGAGCACAGGTTTAAGTACTGAGAGTTCAGACCTGATGGGTTTGAGACAGCCCAAAATTAGAAGTGAGAAATGTAATTTTTATCCTCAAGCCTCTTGGCTGTTGCAGTATTACTAATATTGAGGTTTTCTCATCTGCTTTCAGAGATAAATTTAAAATTCTTCCCCGATTAAATGAAATCATGGCAGGAAATTAAGAAAATATGTAACTAGGGAAGGCATTCTTACAATATTTCATACCAGCCCCTGACTTTGATGCACAGTATTATAAGAATGTCTTCCCAGTCACGTATTTTCCTCCACAGTTTGACAAGAAGTCTCCCAAGTTGTGGGAACAGCAAGTCACCAAATAAAAATGCCAGTTTTTCATTCTTCCAAGCTTCAAAGATGGATTTTAATTTGCTTGAAATTCAGCAGGCACTCTCGGGAGCAGGATTCTGGAATTTTTCCTGTCTGCACAGTCCATATGAAATTTTAAGGGCTCACCAACCTTTTCCTAAAAATAATTGTAAAAGATGAAGGGCTTGTAAAAGATGTGGGAAAAGCCCCCCAGCAAACACAATGCCAATGCCACCCTCCAGAAAACCCCAAACAAAAGAGTGTTAAAAGAGCTCTATAGAACATTTATATCCAACTTTGCTGCAGATTTGGTTTCAGTGCAACATCAAAGAAAGATGCAGTTTGTGATCAAGGCTTGTGGCAGGAAATGGATGTGTGTAGACAAAGTTATCTTTCTTCTCTCTGAAGGTGAATACATGAGGAGTTATTGTTTTCAGCCATTCTAACATCCAATTCCTCAAAACCACTACAGTAAAATTAACTATTAATCACCAACAAAAATAACCTGTCCCCAGAGAACAGCAATAAAAGTAGCCTGAAGTGGGTATCTGTGCACATACACAGCCCAAGGAGCTGAAATTATTCCACTGCACTGTCAAAGTGCTGCTTAATTCCAGCTAAGGCCACGTTTTCCAAAAACTTGCTGCAACAATCCTGAGCTACAACAGAGTGAACAACTTGTAAGAGCTTGTTCCAGGGGATGTGTAAGACATCAATACCAGCCCTGTTTATCCACTGGCTGCTGTGTGAAGGATCCCACACTGAGATCTGGGATCCAACTGGTTCAGCTCTACAGAAAATTAGATTTATTTGATCCTAGGTGAGAACAAATGATTCCCAGACAACACCAGCACTCCGAAACTTTCCGAGATTTGGAACACAGGAAGGTAAAAAGCCCTAAAAGAGCAGAGTGTAATAGCTGGCTGCTTTTCAACATGCATGATCACACACTGAGCCCTGAGAAAGTCAACATCTTTCCCATTTTACCACCTTATCCTTTTTCACAAATTACATAAACCCAGGGAAGGAATGTGAGTGTGGGAAGCAACTCGGGTTTTGCTTCTTACTCACAAGGATACTGAACCAGACACAAAGTACTTTCTTCTATGCTGGATCTTAACTCCAAGGTCAATTTATTGGCTTAAAACACAGAGAGGATGATGCTTCCCTGGTTCAAATGCTAATCTGAGGCTCAGGAAATCTAGATTCAATTCCCTGCCTCACCACATACTTCCTGTGTGACCTTGGGCCATAAATATTTCGGTGCCTCAGTCTTTCCATCTGTGACTGAGATAGTATTTCTCTATTGAACTAAGTGTTGTAAAGATAAATACATTGGGAAAACATCAGGAATCACAGGCCACAGCCATAAGTGGATCGGGCAGCAGAGGAACTTATCTGTGTGTCAATAGTCCCAATCAGGCAGCAGGGAAAGCAAGGGAGGGCTGCCAGTGTTAAAAACTTTAACTACCACAGGGCAGCAAACACATAAAATATCAGCAGAATGGATGGAAATTGAAACCTCAATTATAAAAATCGGCTTTGCAGAAAGTTTCCATCATTCCAACCAAGTTTTAAACAGAAACAAAACTCAGAAACCAGCTGAGTGAGCTGCTGAAGGGAGCAAATACACCTGCCAGCAACTCATTATTGCCCTGTTTTGGGAGATTATCACATGAAACACCTCCAATGCGAGGCAGCAGAGGGGCAGCTGAGGCTGGGGGCAAAGAATCTGTTTGGAGACTGTTCCCCAAAGCCCTGCAGGAAGGGAACCACACGCTGCTGGAGTCCCCAGCCTTTTGTGAGAGGCGGTAAATAGGATCGGGCTGAGAGTGCTCACAGTGGGGTCCCCTCTGCCGCTGCCCCAAGGCGGGTGGGGGGGGGATAAAGCGCGAAGGGGGAGGGCAGAAGATGGTCACCACCCAAACAGGGGCTGACAGGAGTGACCTCCCCCTGCCCCGACCCCAGGAGGAGCCGGGGGAGGTGTCTGGGACTGAGCTGGGAGCAGCCAAGGGGAACAACTACAAGGCTACGTGGCATTCGCAGGCAGCGGCTGCGAGAGGGAGAACGGGGGGGGCGGCGAGGGGGGAGCCGGGGGGGGGGGAAAGGCTTCAGATCGCAACCGCTGCTTCCCCGAGACATGGAAGGACAAGGAGAGGAAGGGGAAAGAGGGACACGGGGGATGTGTGCGTTGCGGAGAGGAGCGGGACCGGGCGGGGGGAAGAGCGACCCGCGGAGCTCGGTGGCATTAACCCCGTCCGGGCGGGCTCAGCTGAGCTCAGCCGGGATCCCCCCGACCCCAGCCCCGGGTGTCTGCCCAGCCCTGACCCTCCGCACCGGGGTGTCCCGTTAGGAGCCGCTCCCCCAAATCCTGCATCCCAAATCCCCCCGGTCTGCCTGGGGGGGATGCCCGTGCTCCTCGGGGCACCCCCGTACAGACCCACCCATACAGACCCACCCGTACAGACCCTCCCGTACAGACCCCCCCTCCTCCTGCCCGACACCCCCTGAGCCCGGCCTGACCTCCCGTCCCGGCACCCCAACCCACTCCCGGCACCACATACCACCCTGGGCACCCCATCCCCGGCACCCCATCCCAGGCACCCCATCCCATGCCGGGCACCCCATTCCCACCCCGGGCACCCCATCCCGGCCGCGCATCCCATCCTGCCCCCTACACCCCATCCTGCCCCACCCCGCCCCAGACCCCCATCCCACCCCATGCCCCGGGACATCAGATCCCCTCGGATCCTGCCCCCACCTGCCCCGTGCGCCACGTCCACCCCCAAACCTGCCCCATTCCCCGGGCTCCCCCTCTTCCTCTCCCAAAAAACCCCCTCCCGGTCCCCGGGGTCCCGCTTCTCCCGCAGCCGCCCCCCCTTCCCCTCCCCGCCCTCCGCACCGCGGGGCTCGGCTCCGGGCAGTGCCCGCCGCGCCCTGGGCGGGCAGCGCCGTTCTCCCCGTGCCCGGGGCGCGGCGGGACGGCGGGGGAGGCACCTCCGGGCCGGGGCTCCCCGCACTGACCGTGGGCTCCGCGGGCTCCGCCGCCGCCTCAGCGCCCGCCGCCCGCCCGCGCCGCCATCATGGAATGCGGGCACCGCGCCTGCGCCGCCGCCGGCCGGGGGCGGGCGGGCGCGCCAACCACGGCACGGCCCGCGCGGCTCCGCGGCCACGGACACACGAGCCCGCCGAAAGCGGCGCGGGGGGGCGGCTCCGCGGGGCTGGGACACTGCGGGCGGGGGCACCTGGGTGGGCACCGTCTGTCACCGCTGAGCACTGCCTGCCCCCCCCGGGCACCATCTGTGCCCCCCGAGCACTGCCTGTCCCTCCTGGGCACCATCTGTGCCCCCCGGGCACTGCCTGTCCCCCCTGGGCACCGTCCATCACCCCTGGACACTGTCACCCTGGGCACTGCTCGTCTCTCCTGGGCACTGTTTGTCACCTCTGGGCAACATCTCTCCCTCCTGGGCACTGCCATTACCCCTGGGCACTGTTTGTCACCCTGGGCACCGTCTGTCCCCCCGGGCACTGTCCCCCCAAGGCACTGCCTTGTCATCCCAATTTAGGAGTCACAGAATTCACCTGAATCCAAAAAAGTGTGTCATGATGCACAAAATGTTAATAGTGATGACCCTAAAAGCGAGGGGGATGATACCAACCCACAGGCAAAGCGAAAGGAAGGAGAGGTTTTGTCTCTGCGTGTCCTGAAGTTGTGCCAGGGCAGGTTGAGTTGGATATGAGGGAAAATTTCTTCATGGAAAGGGTTGTCCAGCCCTGGCACAGCTGCCCAGGGCAGTGGTGGAGTCTCCATTCCTGAAGGGATTTAAAAGCCCTGTGGATGTGGCACTTGGGGACATGGGTCAGTGGTGGCCTTGGCAGTGCTGGGGGATGGTTGGACTCGATGGGCTCAGAGGGCTTTTCCAACCTAAAATATTCTGTGATTCTGTGTATCCTGACAGCAGCTCCATTCTCCACGTCCCTTCTCACCCATCATCAGAGCATCCCAAGCCTTTGGGGACACCAAGCCCTGCTCCAAAGAGGATCAAGGGTAGGGGCTAAAAAAACACTCCATGGGCTGAAAAGCCCCTCTGGCACATCCATTTTCTCTGGCAATTAATGTACCAATAAATGTTACACTCCCCACCTTATTTCCACCAAGCAGTTTACACCAATACATTTCCATTAATGTGCCTTACAAAAACAATCATAATAAAAAAAATTAAAAAACATGCCTTGAACTTGCTTAAAGCAGTGATTTCAGGGGTATTTTTTGTGGAATTCAGCTTCTATGTGGATGTAAAATAAATGTGACAGCTGTGCTCATATACAAGCTCCACATAAACTGTGGATCACAGCAGTTGAGAAGAAAAAGGTCAAACGACATTCATATGCAATATAATAAATGTATATATATATGTCTATATAATAGACACATAAAGAAACTACCTTCTTGAATGAATGGGCTTGTATTTGCCCCTGGATTGATTTTAGATATATATTTTAATGAATATAGGAAATTATGTAATGAATAGAAACAACTGTGCCTTAATGTCAGAGAATTTCTCTCTGGAGACTGGGGGAAGTGGTTGATTTGCCATAACAAACAACCTGGACTAAAATAAATTCCCATGCATCTTCTGAAACAAGGAGGCAGTGCTAAGGAATGCCAGAGGTGGTGGGAACAGTTGAATTTTTAGGCAACTAATAGGATATATTGTTAAATAAATGCAAAAATAACCTCTCAGGGTAACTTTACCATTAATTTTACTCGTATTTGCCCATAAAATGATGAATATAATCTCTGCCAATTGAGAGCAAACAGTGAAAGAACAGAAAAAAATCATTCTCAGGTTGCATCTGAAAAGCAAAATTTTGTAGCTGAGTCCATGGCCAATTCCAGGTGGAAAAGGCAGGAGAAAACTTTTCCTCTTAACAAGATAATTGGTGCAATCTCTGCATTGAAATTTCCTCTTCTTTCTACCCCTTCCATAATTTTTACCACAGACTGTGACTCCTGGCCTGATTCTGGTACAGAAAAGCAGCAGCTCCCCCTTTTCCTTGTGGAGTTGTGTGGATCAGCACATCACATGTTTTATTACTGTCAGTTAAGAACCTATAAATTTGCATATAAAATAGATTGAAACCTTCAGAAAAGGACTCAGAGGAAAAATAAGCTGCTCCTCCTGTTTTGAATCACATTGTGCTTTTGTCCCTGGTATTAAACTCTTATTGTCATGGATGATTCCAAATGGAATTCTTTAATTCCAGCTCAGATTTAAATCTGGGAACACCTCAGGAAAGGTAGAAGACCAGACCAGCACGAGACTCTGTGAGTGCAGAGCTGCTCTAGGAACAAAAGGTTGGTTAATAATTTCACCTTTGAGAGAATTCCTGGAATCTTCAGCGCTCCATCTCAGGAATCTTATAACTCCCCAGGCTCTAACTAATCTGCAGCGAGGCACATGGAGTGCCCTGGGGATTTCATTCCTGGAGTGAAATATTTGGACTTAACTTTTGGGAGATCTTCTGAAAGAGCCCCATCAGATGGGATTTGGAAATTCAAAATACACTGCATTAAGTGAATGTTGAAGGCAGCGATTCAAGGACTATTTTGACTTCCCAGGCTCAGTATTTATCCACTGCCAGCTAAACCTTACAAGTTATGACTAGTGGTGGTGTCTGATAGCCAGGATAAAGAAGGTTTTTGGGGGGGAATGCTGAGCATTCTTTGCTCTCAAGGCCACTGGACCCCCCAGGTGTGATTAGAACAAGAATTCCTTTGTAGGCAATAACACAGTGCTTCAGCCCTTGGAGAAATCCTTTTCCTTTCCCCAGCCAGCCTTTCATTAAATCAATTTTTTCCCCTTAATTTTCCACTTTGAATATATTTTATACCAGAGCAAGGCACTCGACTGGTCATTCCAGCAAGCACTGATGGAAAAGCTTATGGAGTTGTAGCTGGTTGCTGGTGAGACTCGGGATAAAAGATCTAAAACCTGCCCACATTCCACAAGCTCCAGGGCTCCTTTAAAACTCAAATTGCTTCCACTATTCCCACAGCATGGAAAAGAAATGACTGAATGTTTGCTGCCTACAGCCCACATCCACACTGCCATGGGATGACAGGGAGGGAAGGTTGTTTTTTTACAGCTGAGACTGGAAATTATCCGGGCAGTGGGTGAGACTGAAGGAGCAGGGGTGGGATGTTCCAGACGGAAAAGCCGCACGGAGGGAATATTTGGTGTGAGGAGCACAGCAAATGTCTGGGAGGAAGGCTCTCATTAGGTGGCTCAGAAATTACATGGAACGAGGCTGAGGGGGAGCTTGAATCATATTTTGAAATTCCTGGAGAGCCGTAGGGGCCGTGAAGGACGGCGGGTTCCTCACGCAGAGCCGGCGACGCTCATCGGGAGCCGGGTTTGGAAAAGCTGGATTTTGAGGAAATGGTTGCCCAGGCTGTCCTTCCAGCCCGGAGAGGAAGAAGGTAGAGACACACACCCCGATGACAGCGGGTCAGGGAGGATCCAGGCCTGGGAAGGAGGAATTAAAAATAGCAGAAAATAAGATCAGAGAACGTTTGGCGAAAGGAAAAGGAAAGAGAAAAGAAATGGCCCAAATGGGAAGTGGAAATGAGTCAGGAGGGAGGGAAGACAGGACAAATGGGAAGAAATCTGGGCTTATAAAGGAAGGGCAGGCTCTGAAATGGAAAAGGAGAGTTAAGGAGAGTCTGTCTTAACAAAACAATGGCAAGAAGCAGTGCCAAAATCATGCTCATTATTCCACTAGAAAATTTGGAATTGTAATATCTATTTTCTGCTTTGCTGGTTCAGGGGCTGTAGGTGAGCTAATAAAAATAAAGCAGGGATGGAAAAGAAACATATTAAAGAAACAGAAAAGACTTTGACAGAAAGGGGAAAAAAGAGAGATAAGAGGAATATTACAATTACAATATATCCCAGTCTGAACATGGGAGAGGAGGTTGAATAACAAAAACCTTCTGCTTAGAGCTGGACACAGTAAATACCTGGATGCACAACCCCCCCTCCAAACCCACACCCCACTTATCAGGGGGATTAGCAGCTCTCCTGGATTTCTAGTTCCAGCCTATAAAAAAAGCATTTGTTTTTCCATCCTTCCCCAGCAATAATAATGATCCTGATGATTTTAACCCACATCCAGCAAAGCCTCCCCTCTCCTGACTCCATCAGGAGCTGTGAGCACAGGCTTGGAACACGCTCCCTTGGTTTTCTGGGATTATACACAAACTCCTGGTGTGTCCAGCCCAGGAGGGAGCGAGGCAAGGCAAGCTGGCAAACAAACCTCCCTCAAACAGCACTTTGTTGGAAGGGTTTGTGCTCAGATCCTCAGAAGTAAACAGTGAGTGCTGGAGCAGATTTTCCACCAGTGTGCACTGGCATCGCTCCATCCACCCCAGGGGAACTGGGAGGGTTTTCTCCAGCTCAGGATCTGCTCCATCGGCAGCAAAGCAGCACTCTGGGCTGGATATTTGGAACACAGAACAGTGGGAAAAGCCTGGGGGGTGTTGGGAGCAGGGGTTTCCCTCTGCAGGTGCTCTCATCCCTGTTCCACAGAGTCCCAGGATGGCTTGGCAGGAAAGGAACCTTAAAGACCATTTAGTTCCCCCCTCTGCTCTGGGCAGGGTCACCTTCCACCAGACCAGGTTGCTCCAAGCCCTGTCCAACCTGCTGTTTATTTGCCATTGAAGCCCAGGAGCAAGTCAACACAGGCAGAAACGACTGAATGTTATCAAACACCATCTAAACAACCAGGTGGTACCTTCAGAGGTACTGGGTTGGACCAGCACAGTGCCCCACACCCTGAACAGTTTTGTCCTCTGTGTCATTAAAAGCAATGTCATTTTAAATGAAGAAATTAACCCAAATCTGAAGATTTTCCTTTGGGGTCAGTAATATTTGCAGAACTCTGCCCTCTCCGTGGCTTTCAGTCCTGGTGCAGTCTGGTGGTGTCTTTCAGGGAAAAAGAAAAGAGATGTATTAAGAAGAAAATACAGATTCTTGGCATCAGTACGGGCAGGCCAGGGTGGATTGACAGGGAAGTCTGGCAGGGGATGAAGGTGTAGGTGGACACCACATTTTGCTGTCTGTGCTTCTCTCTCCAAACAGGCCCCAGAACCCCCCTGAGCCTTCCCTCCAGCTCAGGAACTCCTTGCACAGAGGTTCTCCCTCGAAATCCCACATGTGCTCACTGAGTATCACCCCTGGACCCACAGAGCTGTTTGCACAAAGTCACCACCAAGGCCAAACCAAACGCCCTCCTCAGCCCACAACAAACACGCCGGGTGTTTATGGCTCTTGGAAGTGCAAGGGATGAAGTTCAGCGCTGGGGAATTTGCACTTGACAGAGAACATCTGGTTTATGGTTCCCTCACTCGTTATGTGGCACAGCCTGTGAGCAAACACGGCGTGTCCTGACCTCCAGCTGCACCTGCATCTCCCTGTGCCCCTTCCTTCGAGGCTGGGAACACAACAGGGGCTGGTAGGAAAAGGGGATTAAACCCTGATCCGTTGCTGAGCTCTCTGTGAGCAAAAGGAGGAAAAGCTGAGCTCGCCCTCATCACCCTCACGTGCAGGAGGGAGGGCTGGAGCTCCCACCTTGCCACTGGATACCTGTAAATGTGCCAGGGGATTCCAGGGAGCATGGCAAGGCAGCACAGATCCTCTTGGAGCTTGACACAGGCTGCCAACCAGTTGTGGCAAAGTAACTGCACTCCAGCTGCTTCTGAAATGAGGAGGGAGAGTGGCTGGAAGGGCATGTTCAGGGCCTGGAGGCTCCCTGGGGGCTAAAGGTGTCTGCTGGTTTGCAAGAGTCACAGAATCTTCGAGGTTATCAAGTCCAATCATCAACCCAGCACCACCATAATCACCCCCAAACCACGTCCCCAAGTGCCACATCCTCTTGAACATTTCCAGAGATGGTGACTCCACCACCTCCCTGGGCAACTTATTCCGATGCCTGACCACTCTTTGAGGGGGAAAAAAAATCTTCATAATATCTAATCTGAACCAGAGTTGGGAGCATTTGCCTTCCCCTTTACCCTCTAACCATCTGCCATGGCCTTGAGCGCTGCCTGAGCACCAACACTTT
Source organism: Neopelma chrysocephalum (assembly GCF_003984885.1). Classification (NCBI taxonomy): domain Eukaryota; kingdom Metazoa; phylum Chordata; class Aves; order Passeriformes; family Pipridae; genus Neopelma; species Neopelma chrysocephalum. The sequence continues at coordinate 2,761,525 of NW_020897743.1, forward strand.
CCTCGCCTGAAAACCTGGAGCAGGGAAGCTGTGCCTCACTTCTCTCAGCCCCAGCCTGGAGCTGCTCCTCTCCACGGTATCACCACAGGAGCAGAAGCCTGTGGGACACCTGTCTGGTCTCTCCCACACACCTTTCCCACCTTCTGCAAGGTCTTTCTGCTCCATTTCTCCTCGACTTATTCAGCCAGGGCCCAGATAGGAATCAAACATCTAGTTTCAGTCCAATTCCAAACACTACCTGTGTTTACCCACAAATTTACAACTCTTTCTCCAAGCCAAGAAGCAAACAAGAAAAAAAAACCCCCAACAAACAAATCCAAATGGGCTGAAGAACATTGTGCGGCAAGAAAGTGCTGGGAACAGGCAGGTCCAAGCACATGGAATGTGGCACCAAGCAGACCTTCTGCTCCAGAGCAGGACATACAGCTGAAGGAAAACACGGTCTCCTCGTGGGATGGAACCTATCCCAACCTCACTCCCTGGTGTTGCAGCATTCCCAGAGCACACGGGAGAGGGACATGGCAGCAGTGGGAAGGCTCAGGAGCAGGAGCAGAGCCATCTCTCTGCTCCCAGGTGGATACAGGGGCAGTTCTTCAGCTGCCCTGGTCACAGGGCCAGTGGGGCTCACCCAGACCTGCTTACCTGGGAATGTGGTCACAGTGCTGAGTCACCGAGCAGCTGGATCCTCAGAAATGCTCAAAACAACCATAACTCAAACATGTTAGAGCTGGAGGATGCTCATCCTCCAGTGCTGAAAGGAAAAGCCAAAGTGAGTTCACTGTTAGCTCTTGTAAATCAGAGTGTTTAACAAACCATCTCTGACGTGCTTTACTGCTGCTCTGCACAAAGAGAACATTTCCAAGATGCTGAAGCACCTGAGTCCTGTGTTTTTATCCCAAACTGGGGATTTGGAAGGACTGGGTTCACACCCTGGGCAGGGCAGGGCTCATTTCCTGCTGCATCAAACTCAGCTGAGAAGGGTCTTTGGAGAGCAAGAACAGACATCAGAGCCAACTTCTGGAAAACAGAGGGGAAGGGAAGGACAAAAAGGAAAGAAAGCGAGCAGAATAAATCTGAATTGTAACAAAATTACAGCCGGTATTGAAATCTCCACATTTGGAATTGATTTTATTCCATCAGACAAAAGAGAGAGGCTTTAGTTAAACACTGATCTCTATTTGACTTGTTCTAGAGGCTCCTCCGGGGCAGCTGCAGGTGAACCCTCAGCACTGAAGGGCTGATGCAACCCGAAATATTTCTGTGGCAGATGTAATGTGATGCTCATCCCTTTGTTTGGGCTGTTTCCTTCCTGCTGGGAGCGTGGAGCAGCTTTCCCACCTTTCCACAGGTGATCAGGTTCACTTGTTTTTTTGGCTGCTGCCCATTTTCTAACTCCCCCCTGTCCACTTTGAGGGAGTGAAAACCCCTTTCCCTTCTGGCGTCACATTAGCACTGCAGTTTCCCCTTAGCCATGTGCACAGTGTTTGATGTCCACCCCCCGAGCTTGTGTGCTGGAGGCTGCAGCACCTTGGGGAAAAGCCTGATCTGTGATCCCCCTGCTCCCTGTCCACATGGGATTTCAATTGTTCCACTCCAGCTCTCCATTGTCTCTCTTCAGAGCACTGTTTCTTTCCTATCTGGCATTTTCCTCACTGTCCCCAAACAACCCCTTTTACTTACTCTCTCCTACAATAACCCCATTCCTCATTATTGTTTCCATTCCCTTTTTTTTGTCTTTTATTTTTTTATTTTTCACTTGATGGAGGCCCAGGGCCCCCAGCCTTGGGGGCTCCTCTTCCAGCCACCAACACGTTGGAGCCGGAGCACCATCCCCTTCCCATGGGATCAGTGTCCTCAGCCCTGCAGAGGGGACTTTCCACGCTCCAATGAGCATTTTTATATCTGCTTTGCAGGAACACACGTAACGTATCAAAGTGCAGACCAGCCATGAATCAGGTCTTTGGTGCAAATAAGAAGCAGCCACATGGCATGAGGCAGTCGGGAGCACTCCAGGCTAGAGAGGAAAGAAAAAAAAACACCCAGAAAAAGCAAAAATGCAGCCGTGAAAAATACAAATATTGGCTCCTCGAGGAACCCTCCATGTTGTATCCATTACTGCAATCTACTTGTTTGCTCAGGGCTAATGCTCTGCATTTGGAGATTGTCATGGATCTGGTTTTCCATCCTCAGAGGGAAGGTCTAAGCAGGAATATTCCACATGAGGTTGTGGCATAAGGAGCCTTTTGCCACTGTCTGACTGGCAGAGCAGATTTCTGTGAGAGAACCTGTGATTAAGATGATTGAGGACACTTCAGTGCAGGAGAAAGCAGAAAAAACCCCAAATTATTGGCCTCTTCCCACCTTCCCATTATGAAAAATAATCCTCACTTCCTTCCCCACTGCTGTGCCTTCCTGGAGCCTGATGGAATTGGGGAGTTTCCTTCAGCCCTTCACAGAATCCCAGGATATGCTGAGTTGGAAGGGACCCACCAGGATCATCAGTCCAACTCCTGGCCCTGCACAGACACCCCAGCAATCCCACCCTGTGCCCCAGAGGATCACCCAAATGCTCCTGGAGCTCTGGCAGCCTTGGGGCTGTGCCCACATCTCCCTGAGCATGGCCTGGAGCTGGGCAGGGCTTCTGGCCACACCACTGGTGGTCATCCTGAGCTGGTGGGGACTCAGAGTGAACATCCCAGCTGGAAAGGGTGCTGGAGAGTGACTTGGTGCCTCACTGCTTCATTGACACACTGGGAATGTCCCTCCCTCCTCAGCAGGGACGTCAGGAGCCCCAGTCCTACAGGAGTTGTTCTGCTCCTGCAGTAACAGGGTGAGGGAAACACGGCAGCAACGAGGACAGTTTTGTGTTAGAGCTGTGAGAGGGGCATGGTGAGCTTCTGTGTGCCAGGAATGGATTTGGGACTCCTGAGCCCAAAGTTCCTCTGCTCCTCCAAGGGTGACTCAGCTGAACCCCAACGTGGCCACCACGTGGCTGTGGAGGTCCCACCTCAGGAAAGAAATAGCTTGAACCACCCCATGCAATAAAAAGTTTGAAATTACCCTCTTTGCTCTTATTCATCCATCTGAACATTTCTACTGGAGGCAAGGGAAAGCCTCCAAAAACGAAATATTTGTAGCTGTGAATGGCCTACTGTGGCCAGTCACCCCAAGAGAGCCACCAAGTCCTTCCCCCACCAACACGTGTGTCTGTCCTGGCCGTTTCTCTGAAAACAAACACACATATCTGAGAGAACTGCGGGACTCTTGTTTCATCAAAAAGTGAAGCAATGTGCTTTTCACTTCCCCTCTTTGCTGTTACTTCAGCTTTTCCCCCCAGGCCCTGTCAGCCCCATGTCCTGCAGCAATGCAGGGCTGGCCTCTGTCAGGGTGTCACTCAGGGAGCTTTGGTAATCCTTGCTCTTATCAGAGGTTACGTGGCTTTAAAATCCTCCTTCTGGTGGATAAAACGCTCCTTAGGGGAGCCCTGACCCCTTCATCTTTGGAGCAGGGGATAGAAAATGCCTCACCAGCACCAGGGGCTGTTCCTCAGCCTTTTCACTGCTGCCCTTGGGTGAGCAGGTTTATATTTATAAAATTAAGCAAAACCAATCAATAGGAGTCTTTAAATACAGATCCCTCCATCCAAGAGGAGCCCAAACTGTTTGTGAGAGCTGGGATGGCAAAGGCAACGCTCTTCTGTGGTGTTGCTGCAGTGAACTGAAAGAAAAGCCTCTGAAGTTTAACATAAAATCAAAAGAAACAACTAACTACCCCAATTTACTATTTTTTCAAACAGCCCCAAATCTCCTCCCTTTCCCTCCAACCCCAGGAGAGCACAGCTTGTATTGACACAATCCTTGTAGTTTGGGTAAAGAGGTGGTAACTGGGAAAGATTTCTTGATTGATTCTCAACTTTAACTTGTCATTATTGCTGTCCTTGGTTTGTGGGAGAGGAATGTTTTTCTAGCTGTGTTGTTTTTTTAGCTTTGATGTCTAATTTCTCCTTTTCCCCCCTTTGCAACTACCAATTGACTCCAACAACTTCCTTCTAAGAGTCACTTTACCCATGAAATGTGACCTCCATGAGTGTGAGGTGTAAACGCTGTCTCTTCTCACAGCTCTCCTCGTTGGAGCACTGTTGTTTTAGAGGAACATCCAGTAGAAATAAACAGGGAAAAGTCAAAATATACAGCTCTGCTCTGGGGTCAGTGCTGGTGGAGGAGGCCACGAGCTCAGGCACCTTGCTGAAAGCTGTGGATGAGATCCATGTCTTCATAGTTACGTAAACTCGGTGTAATATTGGATGTTTGAGAGGAGCTGGGGTTATTTCATCACCAGAACTTCTCAGCATGGGAGAAAGTTGCCCTAATTGCACATTTAATTTGGGCTGAATCACTGGTGCCGCTTTCTATGGCTGTGGATTCTGCTGCCCAGCACCTCCAGTGGCCTCTGCCATGGAGGAGCCATCAATGCAGAGCCCCTGCAGATGCACCAGGGACATTTGCTGACCCTCAGAACAAGCCCAGATTATAATGACTAGTTGCAGTTTTAATTACAGTGAAAGCAAACTCCACCATCGGCTGGTATTAGCGGCACAATTCAGACCTGAACAGGCTCCTGGGACATCCCAAGGTACCCAGGACCTGAGGAGGTGCTGGACTGTCCCCCAGGACTTTGACATCCGTTTCTCAGCACCTCTGTTTTATTAGTTCACATCCTTGAGGTCTGTTTTTCCTACCACAGGATATGATTAACCCTGACCAGAGTCATTGTGCTGCACCCAAAAGAGGAAAATCCACCTGAGTTCAGCGCAAAACCTCTGCCCTCCTCGAGTCCTGCACAGCCTGGGACCACACTGACCTTGTGCCTGGCTTGTGGATCTTCTCTGGGACAGGTCCTGTGGGCACCTCATCACTGGGGCTGCTGGGGGGTCTCCAGCCTTGCTCCAGCCCCTCTGCTCATGTAGGGAGCTGCCCCAAACTGAGGACCACAAGCTCTCCCACACGGGTGAGGAGGCTGCTCCAGGTTTGCAGGGAAGCTGCTGCCATGCCCTTCCCACCTGAACACCAGGAAAACCTGAGGAGGAACCTACCCCAGCTCTCAAGTCCTGTGACCCTCTGGCATGGTGAGTTGGGATGACCAAGGACATGAGGCGTGTGGGAGGAGATGCTGCTGAGAGGAGGCAGCAGCTCAAGGCCAATTAGGGGGAACTTTTCATTCCATTTTCCTTGAAAAATCGTGGTGAAAGGGCACTGCAGCATTTCTGAGCCCTCACTCACGTAAGCAGCGTGTGCTCATCACTCCACTGAGCTTCCTGTGAGTAACACGGGCAGAGAAGGGCAGAGAAGGGGCTGTCCTGGCTGGGAGGTTACTCACAAAGGAAATAAAGCCTCGGCTGATCCTGGGGGAGATGCAATTCTAACAGTCAGGCCACACTCTGCCTTTTGCAATAACTGTTCCCAAACCCAGCAGCTCCCTCATGAGCCCTTTGCAGCATCCCAACATGGGCTGAGGGATAAAATTCCTGCAGGAGCCTCCTGCCCTGGCTGAGGGTGATTCCCACAGTGGGGACACAGGGCAGTGCTGTGCCTCTTGTCCTTGATCCCTCGAGGTATTCCTGGGGGCTGTGGGGTCATAAAATACCCTGAGCTGGAAGGGACCCACAAGGATCATCATTCCAACTCCCAGCCCTGCCTGGGACACCCCAACAATCCCACCCTGTCCCTCAGAGTGTTGTCCAAACCCTCCTGGAGCTCTGTCAGCCTTGGGGCTGTGCCCACTGCCCTGGGGAGCCTGTTAGTGCCCAACAACCCTCTGGGGGAAGAACTTTTCCTGAGACCCAACCTGACCCTGCCCTGACACAAGTTCAGGCCATTCCCTGGGTGCTGTCCCTGCTCCCACAGAGCAGAGATTGGAGCTGCCCCTCGGGAGGCAGCTGCAGACAGTGACAAGTCTCCCCTCAGTCTCCTCTTCTCCAGCTGAACAAGGCAAGTGACCTCAGCCTTGTTGAAGTTCAGCTCAAGCAGAGCATCACGGAGACATGCTCCTCACAAATAAAGGGATTTTAGCAGGCCAAAGCAAAAACAGCCTCTGTTTAGTCTTTGCCTTCCCCAGCAGAGACATACAGGAGTGTTTCTGGACATGGGGTTTTTATTAATGATCAAAATAGTGTGGTTTTGCTACCTCCTTCCCTTTATCCCCTCCCAACCTGCTGAAGACCCATCTGGAATGTATTTACTGACCTTGCAGAGGGTCCTTGCTCTGCTCCCAGCACAGCCTGGCTTCTCTGAGGCGTAAGGAACCACATTGACAGAATGAAATGGGCACATTTCCCCCTCAAGTGAAGTCTGCAAATACTCCAGACAGTTGTTTGTACGTGTGACCACTCGCAGGGCTGGAATTAAGAGTTTGGGAGAAGGAGGGTTGAGTTCCCAACATTGCCAATCCTTAGAGGGATTTGTAACCCCGAGTGTTACAAACCCTCAGGTTTGCTTTCAGGGATGTTTCTAAGACATCTTGTTGCTTACACTGATGGTATTTTAAAATCTGATGGACTTTCCTTCATTTCTGCTGCTTCATTTCCCTCCAGTAATCACATCATACCCTCTGCTGCCATAGGTGAAGGATAAAGAGCCCGGTGTTCTCCCTCCTGCCACGTGGAAAAAGTCCCTCTCCCAGTGTCAGAGCACAGTGGAAATGGAGAAAAAAAATGCTAAATTAGGATTCAACTGGAGAATTAGTTCCTTCAAAAGGACCTGGAGCTTCTGAGAGCACAGCCCCCTGTTGCAGCTGGTGGGGGGGATTCAGGCAGTGGGAATGCCCTGAGCCCCTCCAGCCCCAAAATACCTGCCCAGGAGCGGTGGGGGCAGAAGGCACCTGGCTCAGAGCAGGAAATCTCTCTTTATTGCCAGTGCTTGGAGTTTATTGCTCGTTAAACTGAAGAGCTGTTGGCTTCTGACATCCTGCAAGAGTTTTATGTGAGAACAGTTTACAGAGTGAGGGTGGGAACGTCCTCTGGGCAGTTTCTGAACTTCACAGCTGTGCCCGGGGGGCAGCAGCAGATGCTCCTTTTCTTTTGGTGGGAGACAGGCAGGACCATCCCATTGCTGTATGGTCAAACAGTTGGACTCCAGTTTGTTCCAGAGCTTTTCTCCCAGACCTATCCTGCTTTTATCAGAAATAACCTTTCCAGACACACCAAGGCCAAACTGGTGGGGTTTTTGTCACAACGAGGTGGTGCCCAAGGGCTGGACTCACCACCAGCTTCCATGAAAGGTCTGTGCTGGGACAGTCATTCAATGGAGAAACAGCATTTTTTAGGGTAAGTCGAGGGTACAGCTGGAGCCCAGGGCAGGAGGGGGGACATTGTTCACTGCTGGGGTCCCTGTGGCTATAGGGGGTCCTTTGCTGGGTCCTTCCCAGCTGGAGCATCCCTCCTGGAAGACCAAAAAACAAGAGGAAGGCAGAGAGGGAAATGCAAAGATTGTGAAATAAAATGTGGGCAGGAGTGGGAGAAGAGGACCGAGCGTGACCAACAGCAGAGGAAACAGGACAACGTGACAGGGGAGGAGCTGGAGCTGGACCAAAAAACAAAGAAAGAGGAAACCTCCTCAGGAGCAGCGAGCGGCTCGAGGAAGAGCTCGGCACTAGGGGACACTATCGGACCATGAACTGCAGCACATGCAGCTGAAAAAAGTCCAGTTTCCAGCAAAAAACCGCCCCTCTCCTTTTCCTTTTCCAGGCATTCCTGTCACCGCACTAGGGTGACACTTGGTCCCCTCTGCCCGGCTCCTGTCATGTTTTACAGCCCTTACAAATGCCACAGTTCCTAACTCTGTTCTATCAGGAACAATTCCTGTTTCTCCTTGTGAATTTCTCTCCAGGTCCCTATTCCTGAGCAAACTCTGCTTGGGATTTGCTGCCAGGGTGGCAGCTTTTGTATCCCAAGCAGGGACAAGTGCCCGGCTCTCACCTGGAGCTGAGTTCTGGGAACCCAGGGCAAAGTTCCCTCCTCACCTCTGTGGGCTGGAGCTTTATAGCAAACATCCCACTGCACATCCAGCACCTGTTTGGGGGAAAGCCAAGTAGAAAACCTCATTCTCAGCAGATTTCTCAATGCAGGAACACAAATAAATAATCCTCACCAAGAGCATCACTTCCCTCCAAGCATCTTCCAGGCATTTTTTATCTACAAAATACAAATTTATTGAGGTCCCAGCTGCTCTTTGTTGGGCTGCTCCACCACCTCTGCAAGAGCCAAGAGCCACCAGAAGTGGTTTGGCTCCAGCAGGTCCCCAACCAGCAGCTCCAGGTGGTGGCCTGAGCCCAGGGAAGTTGGGCTACAGCAAAAGCCAGTTTGGCTGAACCAAATTAGCTCCAAGATGCTGGGCCAGGGAGTCCCCTCAACATCTCAGCAACTTCTGTGCTGCTCTAAGTGTTTTTATTACACCACTATAAATTATTATTAAGCAAATATTACACTTTAGTGCTGTGTGCAGACAAAAATTTATTGTAGGGAAGAAGAATCTGCAACAGAGACTTTAAAACACAGCAAACAGTAATTGTTAAAATTAACTTGCAACATTTTCATTTCAGTAATGTCTTTTTTTAAATCTTTCCTCTTGCACACAAAAAGCTGCCATTTCTCTTGCCATAACCATAAAATAAAAAATAAAATAAAAAAGGCAAAAAGTTAAAAAAACCTCTGGTACAATGCTTTGCAACATACATATATACACACATGTTTAGCTTTACTGTACAGTAATTTAAAATTTGGGAATGGGCATATTATTTCTACATATTCCAAAACAGTTTCCCAGGAGGATTTTTATTTACAGTTGCACGACGCCTTTAAAGGCTGGAGACACAACTTTAATACTCAATGCTGACCCTTGAAAACAATTTTTAGCCAAATCTTGCACATTTTTCCTCAAACAATCAGCAGTTCTGGCTTTGAATGAAGGGCTCTGTCCTCCCACAGGTTTAGGGGGGATTCTAATCCTCCTCCACAGGAGCAGCTTTCAACCCTCTGCCCCCAAACAGATCCTTGAAATTGCATGAGAGGTTTCAGATTTTGAAAATTCCCATCCATCATTTGTTCTGCAGGTGAATTTGCTTTTTTAGGTGCCTTTGGCTGACCCAGGGCTATGCAGACCGTGGTGTACAGACTGAATTTTCACTCTAATTATCTGTACAGACAATTTCTCCAGCAGATCCCTGTCCCCAAGCCAAACTCCTTTCGCTCACTGTTATTCTTCACTACTGAAACTGTTTTCTTTATTCAAGATAACATCGAGTAACTTCAGAAATACCAAATCCAAACACTCGCTGGTTATTTATCAACCACTTTTCCAACTAAGAGCCTTAATCCTACAAGAATTTCTATTTCTGTCTTAATGGGTTGCACATCCCCAGCCAGGCTCTGGAGTGTTACCTTCCTGCGGGATCCACTGGAAAAGTACAGGAATGTTTCCTTGTGGCCAAGGGTTTGAAGTTTTCCTTTACAGAAGGAACACAGCCCAGTGTTTTTTCAGCATCAAGTCTCATCCAGACTCAGATTCTGGATCTCCAGCTTTTCCTAGAGCTCTTCCCAAGAGCCTTGGGTTGCCTTTTCCGCAAGGTGTGGGCAAGGTGAACACTCTGGAACAGGATCAAATATTATATAGAGCTTTTAAAAAAAGATATTTTTTTTTTAAAACCTTGGTTAATGTTGAGAAAGGTGAACCTGATCCTGCACTGGACTCTGACCAGCCAGAGCTCCACTTTTACCTAAAACCTCCTGAGGAACTGGGGTGATAACCCAGACCCTGCAGTCCGACAGGACCAGTCACACTGAAATAAGTTTCCTTGTTATCCTTATTCCAAGTTTATCCCCAACAGTAAGATATTGCAATTTAAAAACAAGATTTTTCTAGGAATTCAGAAAATCCTGGCAAATCTGCTGCCCACCAAAGCTGCTGTTGGGGGTGGGAGAGGGGCCCATCCTGATCTGCAGACCCAGGTACCAACCCTGTGAGTCTCACACCATGATCATGAGAACTGAGATCCCAGGCAGAGGCAGCTGGAGCAGGGCTGGAATTATCCTGGGCTCTGCTGTATAAATAATTTAGCGGCTGTTTGAAGATTCAGTGAAAACTCTGCCCTGGTTGTTTGTCAGGAGTTCCCCGAGTGCCATGAACAGCAAACTGTGTTTACATTTCCCACTGGCTCAGAGAATTAACGCTCTGGGGAGAGCTGTGAAACGAAGCAAGTGCCCAAACACAGGCTTTGAAGAGTTTGTCAGCAGATCAACACTGTTTTGGTGGTGGTTTCTCTGTCCTACATGGCTGTGGATGTCCCAGCAGTGCTCCTGGGGAAGGGGCTCTACCACCAAGCCATGAACTGTCCACAGTCATTATGACATATTTAATTACACCAAAGGCTTGCAAGCCCCCATCAGGTCTCCTGGAAGCGTTCTGAGATCTCCAGTGCCCTGAGATCTCTCAGGAGAAGGTCTAACCTCCTTATGAAGAGGTCACAGCTTCCCTTCCATTCTCCCTTTGGCTTTCTCCAAAGGGTTCCTCATCCTTCTCTTTCACAGAGAACTTTTTCTTGAAGGCCTGTGACAAGCTGGAGGAGGAGCCCTTCCTCAGCGTGGTCAGCCTCTTCCTGAAGTTGCCCCCCGAGAAGAAGTAGAGCAGCGGGTCGAAGCAGCAGTTGGCAGCGGCCAGGGGGAGCGTCACCACCACGGCTTTCTGCAGGTAGATGGCATCCTCACAGCTGGCCCTCCTGAGGCGCAGCACGTGCAGGTGCACCGTGCGCAGCACGTGGTACGGGGTGAAGCTCACCAGGAACGTGGCCGTCACGATGACGATCATCCAAACCGCCCTCCTGCGGTTCGCCTGGTTCTTCCTCATGGAGTTCCTCAGCAGGGTCCTGATGATCATGGCGTAGCAGATGGTGATGACGACGAAAGGCAGAATGAAACCCACGAACAGGGCGATGAAATCCAGGATCACCACCAGGTTCGTCTTGTGGGAGTTCTCCGGGGGCTCGAAGCACTTGGTCTTGTTGCCGTGCTGGTACGTCCCGTTGCGCAGGAAGGGCGCGCTCGTCAGCGTGACGAAGATCCAGATGCCGACGCAGACAAACTTCGCCTTCCTCTCCGTCACCAGGTTGATGTTGCGGACGGGGAAGACGATGGCGATGCAGCGGAAGAAGCTCATGGCGGTCATGAAGAAGATGCTGCAGTAGAGGTTGACGTAGAGCGCGTAGGACGCGACTCTGCACAGGAGGTCCCCGAAGAACCAGTTCCCCCGGTGCACGTAGTAGACGACGCGCAGGGGCAGCGTGGACACGCACAGGAAGTCGGACAGGGCGAGGTTCAGCAGGTACACCTGGAAGGCCGTTTTCTGCCGGTAGGTCCGGATCAGCACGTACAGCACGATGCCGTTGCCCACGAAGCCCATGATGCTGATCATGGAGTAGAGCGAGGAGTAGACGCGGTTCCGGAAGTCGTCGATGGAGTGGTGGCACGACAGGTTATCGAACAGCGCCATGGTGGTGCCAGGCTGGGGCACCGATGGCACCTGGTGATCAGTGCCAGGCCTAAGGATGGAAGCTCAAGTGAGATCACAGAATCCCAGAAATGCTGAGTTGGAAGGGACCCACAAAGACTACCAAGTCCAACCCTCAGCCCTGCGCTGGCCCATCCCCAAGAGTCACACCCTGTGCCCCAGAGGATCATCCAAACCCTCCCTGAGCTCTGGCAGCCTTGGTGCTGTGCCCACTGCCCTGGGGAGCCTGGGCAGTGCCCAACCTCCCTCTGGGGGAAGAACCTTTCCCTGAGATCCAACCTGACCCTGCCCTGACACAGCTCCAACCATTCCCTGGGTGCTGTCCCTGGTCCCCCCAGAGCAGAGCTCAGTCCCTGCCCCTCCTCTGCCCCTGCCCAGGCAGTTGGAACTGCAGGGAGGTCTCCCCTCAGTCTCCTCTTCTCCAGCTGAACACACCAAGTGCCCTCAGTGTCCTCACACGGATTCCCCTCAGGGCCCTTCACCATCTTCATGTCCTCCTTTGGACGGTCTCTAATGGCTTAATGTCTTTCTTATACATAAAGCAGCAAAGGAAAATAAAATTCCATTGCTAAATAGCAAGAAAACCCTGTCATCTCTCTCATACAGCTGGGAAGGGATGTGGATCTTATCTGCTTTATTACAATAATGGTCCACTACAGCCACCCTTCTTCAAGTGGTACCAACAACTGGGGATGTGAAGATGAGTCACATTTTCACACATCATAGAATCGTGGCATTGTTAAGGTTGGAAAAGACCTCCAAGATCATAAATACAACTGTCAACCCAGCACCACCACCACGTTCACCACTAACCTCAGGTGGCACATCCATATGTTTTTTGAACACTCCCAAGGATGGTGACTCCACCACTTCCCTGGACAGCCTGTTCCAGTGCTCCTTCTCTTTGAGGACCAGCCACGGAGCTGCTGCCCCAGCAGAGCAGAGGAGACCAAGCCCTGGCAGATGCTGAGAGCTCCAGCCTTCATCCCACACCAGTGCCATCCTCACTTGCCTGAGGTCTTCCTTTCAAACTTGAGGTTCAAGTTATGACCAGAGCAACACTCAATAATGTTTAGAAATTTCCAAGACAGGGCTAAAATTAAATTTGTGCTGAAACAGGTCTGATTTTAACCAACTGTTCGGGAATTGTAGCTAGTACCACTGGAATTCATAGTCTCTGGAAACAGCTGCATGATCCCAATTCCTTGATTTATCTGTGAAGATATTCTGACACAGGGGATGAAGCTCCTACTGCCATTACTCCTATTGTTGGGTTAACACCAAGCAAAACCCAGTTCTGCCACACACTGCAGGAACACAGTGAGATTAGTGGCTCAATTACCTCATGAAAACTGATGTAGATAAGATCTCTGAATTTACCAAGACATTGTTTATCAGTTATTTCTCAGACACTAAAAATAAACCCAAAACACAACCAAGATATCAGAGATTTCAAGGCTGGAACAATCCCTTGGGCACACTGAGGCTGCACCTCCAGGCAGTGACGCTCAGGATGAAGGAGAAGCAGAAGTTGGGACGAACTGAGCTGAGTGGTTTTAAGGTTCCTCCAACCCAAACCATTCTGTGATCCTATAATCCTGTTTTGCCGAAAAGCAGCAATGGGATTTCACATTCCTGCTGATGAGCATTTCCCTCCCTTTCTGCCAGTTTCTCTACCGTCCCTAAGCCGTAACAAAGAGCTATTAGCAAACATCATTTTACTGATCAGATAAATTTCCTGATTTAATCTCTGTGCTCATTTCCTAAGTGCTACTGAGCTGGATTATAAACTTTTTACCTCCTTTTGGGACTAAATGTCAGGCTTTCATCTGCTAATCTTAAAGACATTAACAGATGGTAAATTACCACTCCAGGTATTTGTCCAAAAGATAAGTAAGACCTGCTTTCTATTGTATTCCTAAACATGATTTAAGATGTCCTCTGTAACCAAAAGGAAACCTGATGATTACAATGCTGACGGGAAGTGTGAGGGAGCTTCACACCTAGAAATGTACCTGTAAAAACCAAAAAGAATCCCACGAAACAGGGTTTCCTATGTGAGGCTTTACGTTTGCATCGTGAATTGAAGCCAAATATCACTTCTACCACTTTTTCTTTGTATAGTTGTGGTTCACAGCACCATTTATTTCTGTGCTGGTGAATTCAGCTCATTGGAAATGTGCAAAAGTGAGAGGGAGCTGTGATGGCTGAGAAAAGTAACCCAAATGAAGCCAAACCCTAAACAACCATCATTCTCCAAGTCTGATGCAGCACAGATGGATTTATAGTTTGTCACAGAATCACAGAATGGTTTGGTTTGGGTGGGAAGGGACCTTCAAGCCCAGCCAGTCCCACCCCCTGCCATGGGCAGGGACACCTTCCACTAGCCCAGGTTGCTCCAAGCCCCATCCAACCTGGCCTTGGACACTTCCAGGGATGGGGCAGCCACAGCTTCTCTGAGCAACCTGTGCCAGGAGCTCCCCACCCTCACAGGGAAGAATTCCTCCCCAGTATCCCATCTAACCCTGCCCTCTGGCTGTGGGAAGCCATTCCCCCTTATCCTGTCAGTCCAAACCCTTGTCCCAAGTCCCTCTCCAGCTCTCCTGGAGCCCCTTTAGGCACTGGAAGGGGTTCTCAGGTCTCCCTGGAGCTTTCTCAGGAGTTCTCCCAACCTGTCTCCGGAGCTGAGGTGCTCCAGCCCTCGGAACATCTCCGTGGCCACCAGTAAATTATCCTAAATTTAGTAACTCCATCACAAAGCACAACCCCAAAGCAGCTGCTGCCGTTTGTTCCAAGCGCAGCCGTGAAGTATCGCCATCCCAAGGAACTGAATTCCCGTTTGGGAAGGGGGGGACAGGAGTGCCCCAAAAACGCCAAACGCCCCTCGCAACCACCAACTCCCCCCTGCGAGGGGCCGGAGGGAAGACCGGAAAGATAGTTGCAGCCAGCGAACGCTAATTAACGCCGCAGCTCATTAACAGAGTACTCGCGGTGTAACCGCGCTCCGGGGGAATTTACGGGCTCACCCCGCTCCCTGCAGCCGGGACACCGCAGAACTGGGGGCACCAGGGGCAAAGCATCTCCCCCCACCCCCGGGTACCCCCAGCCCCCGCACGGCTCCTACCTGGGCACAGCGGGCGCGGATCTGCCCGCGCCGCATCCCCGCCGCCCTTAAACCGGGCGCGACCGCCCGTCCCGCCCCGAAACCCGCCCCAAAACCGCCCCGCGGTCCCACCCGGACCCCGAGAACTTCAGCTTTTCCATGGCGCTTCCACCTTCCTAGAAATAACCTTTTAAAGCATCCCTGGGGGGCTCACGCACCCGACTCTGGTGTGAATTAACGGGGTCTCCTCACCCTTTATGTTCTGTTAGTAGTTTACTACTGCTCGTAAATGGCAGTGAGTTCACCTCTGTATCTGGGCTAACAAGGTTGTTTTCAAATATGTTTTTACAAGCATTTTTTATGGTATTCTCATGAGAGGAAAAATACTGAATTCCCACTAATTCAGTGCTCCATCCTTCCAGCATCCCAAAATACACTATATTTTTCTTTCTTTCTTTTTTTTTTCTTTTTTCTTAAGAACTGTGGCTTTGTAAAAAAACCTGCCCTAGAGGAAGTGTCAATTTTCTCAGTATTGAATATTTTAGGTGTGGGCTGTCCTACTCCGAATTTTCAATGAACTATATTGGATTTCTTTTGAGGATGTATAATATGCTGTTTCCACCTTATGCTAAAAAGGAATTAAAGTTTTGAAGACATTCAAGGATGGAGATTCAAGAGCCTCCAAGACTGGGCAACTCATCCCACCTCCTGCAATCTCCTACCCTGGGAGCTGGTTCTGTAGCTTGTTCTACTTGTGGTGCACATTCTGCTGTTGCCCCACTCTGCCATTCCTTCTGCTTTTTCTGGTACCTTCTTTTGACCATTCCTTCTGCTTTTTGCTGAGCTTTTGTTATTCCTTCTCCTTTTCTTTTTTTTGCTGTTCCTTTTTCTTTTCCGCCCTGGATCTCTAGAACAGGAAGATTTCTTGTTTCAAAGTCAGATTGAGGTTAATGTGGGATTAAGGAGGCTGCTGCTACTCCAGATGTGCTGGAAGAGCAGGCAGAGTTTTGGTGTGGGAAGGGTTTCCACACTGGACTCCAAAGAGGAGCTCGAACTGCAGCTCCGGGGTGGCCAAGGGGACATGTGGTGTTTGGTGGGGGCCAGGTAGGATATTTAGGGGCAAGACTGGGGTCCTCACTGAACATACCAACACTTGAGGAGCTGGATGAAGCCTTCTGTCCTCTGGGATGGGTGGCTGGATCCTGACACCTCCACATACCACAGGGACCTCTGCACTCCAGGGAAGGGCTGGATCCACAGCCCCAAGGAGAGGACAGAACAGCCCTTGGCTGTGTGGTGACCGTCCCCAGGGACTCTGCTCCCCCAGTTTGGGCACAGGAAGATCTTCAGGCCGCTCAGTGCTGAGGCTCCAGGGAAGGGCCATCGGTGTGTGTCCCTCACACACCACACCAGGTCACCTCCTCCCTGTCCTTTCCCTGCCTGCTTTGTTAAAGCCTCCCTGCAAGGCAGAGCCAAACTGAGCTGACCTGTCACAGGGGCTGAGCACTCAAAGGCTCTGGAAGACGTGGATTAGACAAGGAATGGCAGGTTAGACAAGGATGGGTTACATAAGGAATGGGCAGAGGGTAGTGGGAGGGATGAAGGAGGTGGCTACAAGAACATGCCAGGTGTGGATAAGGGAGATACCTAGAGGAGGGCAAGGGCCGTGGAGGACTTCCAAAATGATCCATTCCCAGAGAAGTGAGGGTGAAGAAGAACCCCATAAAGTGGTTCCCATAAGATCTGATAAAAGCACTTTGATGCTCAGGTTGGAACTCAGTCTGACTCCCTTTCCAGGGAGTGAGGCGCAAATGAGGGATACAGGCTTTGGAAATCTGTCTGGGACCATCCAAACCTGGAAGAAGTCTGCCCATGGCTTAGGGTTAAGGGTTACATTGCCACTTAGCACTGACTGACCCTCCATTGCCTTCTCCTGGATCCCAAATTCCTGCATCTTCATCAGACTCCAAGATGCTGAGCCCTTCATCAAATATCACAAATGTCATCGATTCAGCTCTCTGGGCTGGTCATTTCTTTCCTGCAGGGCTTCCAGAGAACTTCCTAAAAGCCTAAACAATTTGCAGGCTGGGTGGAAAAGCTCTTCGGCCTTGGCAACTCCTTTCACACGGGCTACTGAAGAAGGTGAAAGCAGAAAGATGATGTTTCATAATGAAACAAATATTATCATGTTGCATTTTCCTTCCTCTCCTGGGACTTCCTAAAATAGGTTGTTTCTCTTTGAATCTCACATGAAGAGGATGGGATCTCAACGTCAGACTGGCTCCCAGTTAGTTACAGTAGGGTAGAGAGTGACACTGAGGGGAGAACCACTCATGGCAATGTCATCCAGTGGATTTCCATGGAAAAGCAGGACCATGGTGATGCCTGAAGTCAGTCACGGAGACCTGGCATGGCTCTGCTCGCCCTGATCCAGCTGGACTTCATCCAGATCCATGTGAAGAGCATGTAGCTGCAGTCCCAGTGCTCTGCTGAGGGAGAGCTCATCAACCCAGGCACATCCTTCCCTGGATGTGGATGGAACAAAGCACAGGAGGAAAGCAGGAGGGGGAAAAAATAAAGGACAAAAGGGGCAGGGAGAGCTTTGGGTGGGCGATAATGAAGGGATGGTGGGCACTTCCACTGCAAGGGGTTGGGAGATTTGGAGGGAAAGGGGAGGTTTGGAGATGGCACCCCAGTGTGAGTGGAGATGAAGTGTTTTTACACAAGGATTTCCATGCCCCAGTGCCTGACAGCCACAGTCATTCTGAAACAGGTGGGTTTTGCTCTGTGTCTGTGAGGGAAGTGTTGTGTCAAAGCCATCCCTTCCTGGGCAGGTGTGAGCCCACAGCCACCCTGAGGAGCTGAGTCAGCACTGGGTGACAAAAACCACACTGACAGTGGTGCTGTTGGCAGCTGCTGTCATATGTCTCCCTCTTCCTTTGCTTCCCCTTATTTGGAGAAGTAATTTCTGCTTCTTGCCAAGGCTGTGGAATCCCTTTTCTGCTCTGATCTCTCCCTACATCAGTGTCTGCAAGGGCCCCTTCCCCCAGTGGAACCTGTTTCTCCAGGGACCTCCCCTTGTTGTCACCCAGACCTTGTCTCTGGTTGCTCCCTGGACCCAGCACAGACTCAATGTCACACTTCCAGCCTGGCCCCATCTCCCACTTGGTTTTGGGGGGTTGATATTAATGAGTGACCCAGACTGGCAGTTGTGAGAACCTGCTCCACCCCAAGCCATGAGGCCAAAGCTCCACATTCCCCTGATTTCCGTGGGAGAAGAGCAGAGCTGGGGAGCTTCCTGGGAAGGAAACCTCAGCCCTGGTCCCTCAGACCATGGAGCTGTTGATTGTATCCTACTGCAAATCCAACCTTTTTAACCAGCTGCTGTGGAAAGAGGACCCAGAGAAGACGGATGAGATGATTGGACACCTTCAGTGCTGTCTCTAGTCAGCATATTTTAGAATAAACACTTGCTTTTCTAAGATGAATAAGTTATTACCAGGAAAGACTGCAAGGACAGAGCTCAGCAATCCCAAATATTTGGAGAATTTGGTTGTTGTAAGCACTGATCTCTCTCCACAAAAGGAGGTGGAGGTGGCTGATTATTGTAGGGAAGGACAGAAGGTATCAGCCAGGGACAAGGTTGTTTCTGTTTCTCTGACAGTGTTCACATGATTTCCACTCAAAATGGAGACCCAGAAGTGAGAGTCTGTGCTGCCTTTTCTGAGAAGTGGAGCTGGGCCTGTGCCCAGTGACAGAGGGACCAGCACAGGTACAGAGCTGCCCACGGTGCCAAAGGGCTTTGTGGTGTTCCCACAGTTCCCTCTCCCCAGGACTGATCCCCACCTGGGTTTGGAGGGGTCTTTGGCACAGGGGGTAGGCATTTCATGCTCTTCTGCCAGAGAAAACTTCTGGAAATAGGGCTTTTAGGGACCCTCAACCCTTCCCCAATCCTTTCCCCTCGTGCAAACCGAAAGGACGTTTCGCTCAAAGGATGATTCGTGAGGCCAAAACTGCAGGCAAGAACCCCAAGACACCTCCTGCTGTGGTTTGGGTGGTGAAGGACCTTGGCAGGCCACGAGAACCAGCCCGTGTGCACTCAGCTCATCACACTGCACATGCTGAACACGGGGTTTTAAAAGAGAAGGTCTGAGGTTTTACCTTTCTGGAGGCTTTATGGGATTGGCTTCCCCCGATCCTGAACCCCTTCAGTCTCACAGGGTTGGCTCAGCATCCCAAGGCCATGACGTGCTTGACCCCCTCAGAGAGGGGAAAAGTCAAAGTCCTCAGAACTGCTGACTTGAGAAGCTGCATTTCCTCGGGTCCTTTTATGGTTCCAGTGTGACAACCAGTAAGAAAGAGAAGGGCCAGGCTGTGAGGAGATGCTGCCCTGATAGAGCCAAAGCTGCTTCCCCTTCCTGTTTTGCACGAGGGCTGCAGCAGATGGGGGAGATATGGCTGGAGCTGAGCTGGGTCTCCATCATTTCACAGGTCACCCCTCAGCGATACCAGCCAAGAAACATCCAGCATCGCCCTCAGATGACACATTGTCAGGCAAAAGCAGCCTGAAAACATTTTCCCATCCTGATGGTTCATTTATCAGGAGCTGGGAAATTCTATTAATTCTCTTGGCTTTTTTATTTTAATTTATTTTTAATGCAAATCTTTCCAAATTATTCTACCATTCTAATACTTATTTCCAAAATGGGACAGACCTAAGGAGCATTTATTGGCCCTCAGATTGGAACTGCGTGAGAGGGTCTTTGCAGGTCACCAGTGACTTTAACCTTCACAACCTGGTTACTGGGAGCCTGTCTCACCCACAAAAGCAGCATTTTAATTCTCTGACATTAATTTTTTGATGGTAGAGTTTTCTCATCACATAAACAATCAGAGTTCTTTGTCACTGGAAGATGAGAAAACAAACTTACTCCTGGAAAACTTGACATTACACAGGAAAAATGTTCCTCATGGGGAAATTCTGCTTTAATCTTCTTCTGGGAAGTAAATTAAGAAGCCAGAAATAGTATGTGCAAGTTGGCATTCTCTTTTGGGAAAAGGATTGGGATAAACATCACGAAAATATGTGAATTTTTTGCTTCAATATTATTTTAGGGCTTGTACCACTTGGAAATTTAAAATCTAAACTGAAAGGGAAATCCATGTGTATTAATGAACCAGAACTACCAAGGTTGGAAAAGACCTCGAAGATCCCCAAGTCCAACTGTCACTGGTGAATCTCACCATTGATAGTAGAGATATTTTACATCTGATGAATCTGTATTTATCTGGTGCATGATTTGATACACAGCTGCTGGTTGATGTTTGGGGATGGCCAGATAATTATCTAGGACACAACACACGTCCAGTAAATCAGCACAGAACACCAGAGACCACGTTCTTTATCTCCTGTTTGAACAGGACCTGCCAACTGGCTCCCAGCAGAGGCTTTTCTTGGAAATCAGCCATCAGGATACAAGTCCTGCTGTTCCTTCAGTGGAACAGCTCCGTGTTTGCTGTAGAGACACAGCCACGTGGAAATCAGACCCACCTTGTCCTTAAAGTTAAGAAGAAATATCAGGTCAGCTAAAACCTGCAAAATTAACCTTTGCTGATCAAACATACGTGGCCATGGGATTAACCCTTAAATTAATTCAATTTTATCAAGGTTGTACCTCTGCTCATCCGTTCTCTTTCACAGTTTTTCCCCTAAAAAGACACGAGGAACACAAGGGTGTGACTTCCCAGGAGAAAACTCATTCTTTAGCTCCAACACAAAGGTCCTTTTTCCCCTTTGTGGACGCTGGGAAGGGGCTGGTTGTCTCCTCGTGCTGCAGGGTTGTGTTCAGATGACCAAGCTCTGTCCCCTGACTGCACTGGCCACGTGTCCAGTGCAAGTGGCCTCTGCTGTTCCAGTTAACACTTCTGACTTGCTTTTTTAACTTGCTCCTGCCCCAAAGCTTTCTGTAGCAGACTCTGAGGGAGGAGAGCAGTTGGTGTCCTGATCCCTGCTGGTGATAGGTCTGGGGGAGAGAACAGCTTCACTGCTCTGGGGGAGAGAACAGCTTCACTGCTCTGGGGAATCATGGAACTGTTTGCCCTGGAAAAGACCCTGAAGGTCATCGAGTCCAACCCTGAGCCCAGCACTGCCCAGCCCACCACTAAACCAGATCTCCAAGTGTCATGTTATTTCCTCTTGGGAAAACATCCCTTGATTTCTGGGCTATATTTGGGTGGTATAAATGACCTCTATCAGGAGGGTGAGGGGGATTCTGCTCCTGACTTACAGGGAAAGCCCCATGTCCAAGCTGAGATCACTGGTGGGCACCCTTGGAGCTCAGTAGTTCTGGGCTTCTAATTCCCAATAGGAATACAGCAGGAAGGCACTGGTATCGGATGGACACTGCATGAATGGGGAGAGAGAGGTTTCTGAAGGAGATAACTAAAAAAATAGCAAAACTAACATGGCAAAAGCCTAATTAAGCTCTTGGAGGAAGAGAAGGCAGGATCAAAACTGTGACAGTGGTTGGACATCCACCTCCACACCAGTGCAGGGGGTTCTTCAAGCCAGGGAAATGCCAGGGGAGAGCCAATGCCAACCCAAACAATCAGCTTTGGATCAGAATAAACTGGAGCACACAGTAACAGCAACACTCTTGTTTCCTCTAATGACTGATCAAGGGGGTGCAATTGCAACTTGAGAATTGAAGACAACAAGAACTGAACTGAAGACAACAAGAGCTGAACTGAAGACAACAAGAGCTGAACTGAAGACAACAAGAGCTGAACTGAAGACAACAAGAACTGAGGCACCCAGCACAGAATGGCGGATATGGCCCATCAGATATGCAAAGTGATTTGGTTAAAGACACCAGAGGAAATAGTATTAGAAACTTCCTGTTCTTTGACATTCAAGTTCTCCTCTCAGGCTGGTTTTTCTCTCTTCTTGTTGATTTAAAAGGTAATAAGCAAAGGGAAAGCCCCCCCTGATGAGCTATGAGATACTTCACCAGGCTCTTTGTTCCAGTGTGAGGTCAGATAAGGGCACCCCCTGTACCAGGAGCCTGTGCCAAGATGCTCCCACAGCTACCGGTGCCACCTCCAGCCCTCCTGTGCCCCTGCTGCTTGAGCAGATCGTGGCAGATACCAACAGGGAGCTTTATCAAACAGAAGTTTTGGTTTTAATAGTTCCAACCTCTCATTTCCTGAATGTCAGGGGTGGATCTGCCTGAAAATAATCCACATTCTCAGTCAGAGGTAGGAGTTGTGGGGCCTCCAGCTTCACACCGAGTTGGTTTGAGCCCATCCAGTTGTTATCCACTACTTCCAGTCTTCTCAAAACTCTGTCCCATCCTTTCTGCTTGGATTTAATTACATGTGGTCCCAGTCTCCAGATGAAGTATCTGGTCTGGGCCAGCTATCAGCTCCTTATCAGCACCAAAAGTTCCTTCCCTGAGCTGTGAATCAGCCCTCCAATTATATAACTGCCTGCTCTTATCTGATATTCTGAGAAGTTGATGCTTTTTGGGGTTTGGGTTTTTTTTTCAATACTCAATGAATAAGAATTTGACTGTTTTTCTGCCATAACTCAACTGCTCTGTGCAGACCAGGCACACAAAATGCCATATATAGGCTTTAGAATGGAATAGTCACCTGGATTGGGAATGGAAAAGGGAGCAGCTAAGGAAGCTTTTTTCCTTAAAAAAGATGAAATTAAATCACACAAAAGATCATCCCCCTTGTGATCCCTGGTGTCTAAAATGCAGTGGTACTACATGAGCTGGTGGGGGCTGGGGACAATCCCAGTTGTCCTTGGCCAGGCACTGCCAGGGAGAGGAAGGAACTGGGATCAGACTGAGGGCACCAACAGGCCATGGAATAATTGATCTCCAGTGAAATATAGCTGCCATTAAATGCAGAATTTAAAGCTTCATAATCACCCTGCCTCAGTTTTGGCAATGGGATTTGAAGTCCAGAGATAAAGTCTCTGTTTCAATCCACCTGAAAATCACACAAAATACAAAAATACTGCCAGAAACAGAAACTTTGATCTGGGGGATGACCAATAACATCAGATCAGTGGAGCCTCTGCAAAACTGGGATGTGATTCTGTTGGAATTATTGGCTTTTTAGTCTCTTCCAGTAAATGAATGACCTTTTAGTCTCTTCCAATAGATTTTAAGTGTCAAGAAGCAGCGAGCTGAAGGACTGCTGGAGTTACCACCCAGTAAAGACTGGAATTCACCACCCATTGCCAAACAGCATCTTAAACCCCTCTTTGTGCTGCTTCTGCTCCATCATCCTGTGAGTTAGAGAGATGCAGGTCACTTCAGTCAATGCCACAGGTGGATACAGCTCTTTCCCCAACTTTCTATGAGCTCCCTGAAGTCATTTTTATGAGGTTTTTTTTTTTCAAATTGGCCATACTTGGGGTACATGGATATATAAAGCATCCCAGCACAGCTCTATCTGTTTAGTCTGTGGCTCTTTGTGCACCAAATCCCAGCTGGCTTTGCAAGGTCAGGCTCAAGAGTGACTTCTGGCCTTGGACTGACACCAAAGCCCACAGTCAACACCAACACCAACCCCTCCTTGGGAGAATTCAGATTTCTGTGCAAACACTTCCACATATCTGCAGATCATCCTACACCATAAAAATTGGCCTTTTTTGGCCATCTGAGGACTTCTGAGACAAAGCAGCCACGCTTCTGTTTAAACTCCAGGCTGACACAGGCAAGGGGCTGATGTTAAAGGCTGTTTTTCAGATATTGTGCTCAGTCTGCACAGCTCCTCCCTGCCTGGCAGCTCCAGAGCTGCTCTTCCACCTTTCCTCATGTGCACCAAAACCTCCTGCAAGTCCTGGAGGGTGGTTGTGAGCCATGAGCTTTGTACCTGCCTGTCCCCAGGGAGGGCAGGAGACCTGCCTGCTCAGAGACAACATCTGCAGAACATGGAGCATTTTGTGCCCAGCCCTAACAACTGGTTTCTGCATTGTCTTCTCATTCATCCATCCACATTCAAGTCCTCCCATTGCTTCAAAAATCAAATTTCAGCTTCTCATTTCCACTTTTACAGAATTAGAACAGAATTATAAAAGCATCAGGCAGATGTTTTCCCCACTCTCAGCCTTTCCCTGCAGGAACCACAAGCCATTAGTTCAGCTGAAGTCTTGGCTCCCCTCATTATTTATTTAGTTGTACTTTGGTGCATTATTCCTTCTACCCTGTGTTTTCCTTCTGATTTTTCCCACAATGCTTTTTTCCAAGCCCCAGCAGGACTCCACGGAACAGGATCATGGTTGTTTATCCTTTATTTTTGTTTTGCAGAGATTTGGGAAGGAGTAGCTGTTCCAGCAAACCCACAGGGCCATGTCAGGGCAGAACCAGCTTGAGGACCTGCCTCATCCCTGCCATGGACCACTCCTAGCACTTCTGCACCTCCACAGCCACATGGACCCCTCCAGGAGCAGCAGGTGTGTCCTACACCCTGTTTTACACCCCCCACTCCTCTCTTCAAAAGAGAGGAAAACGCACATCCCAATAAAGCCACAGGAAGCTGGGAATTCTTCAGCCTTCTCTGTGCAGTTGTGGTGATAACCAAGGTCACACCAGGCTGGGCTGGTGGGGACACAGGTGACACCATCTGCACTTTCAGCTGGCACTGAAAGCCAGTTTGTTCTGATAAACACTGGAGTGGCCCTGAAAACCCCAACAGACTTGTGGCAATGTCCCCATTTAACAGATTTGTTCCTCCTCCGACCCCCAGACTCTCCCCAGACCTTTTATCCTCTCAGCTCCAGCAAATTTTGTGACCTGCCAAGTGCTAAACCCCAGAAATCCTGGTGCCAACTTTCCCTGTTGTTAAGACCTGAATTTCTGTGAGCAGCAATCAACATTTTCCTTTCTCTTTCCCCGAATCACAAGAGCTTCAGCTGTCCCAGGGGGTACAAAGCTCTCTTCCACTCCCACCAACACCCTGTCTCAAGCAAATTGCCCCAAACTCTTTTCCTAGAAAAACTCCAGCCCTAATTGGTTTTTACAGTGAATTGAGGATTTTCATGAGAATCAAACCATTGAATCTCTCACAATACCTTTCATGGGGACAATAAAGATGAATCTCAGGAAATGGGCTGGGTTCTTCAGGTCCTGGCTCATTCCCAACCTTTGGAGCCCGTTGGCACATAGGGCTGGTCAAGGCCATGTAACCACCCCCTGGGCCTCCCTGTAACCTCTCTGCCCACCCCACCATGGTACCAGGTCGACACAGGCCCTCCAGAAAGGATGTGATTTAAGAAAAATTCCTTGTCAACCAGAAATAAACTTTTTTATGTTCATTTTCTTGGTGGTTCTACAAAATAGGAGGGTTCAGTGGGCAAAGCATCAAGGGTGAGACCTGAGGAGCTGCCTGGCAGGGCACAGCTTGGGGATGAAGCTCACTAAAGGGCTTTGCAGTATTTTAATTGCAATTTAATTCCTATTTTAATTGCAATTTTGTCCAAATATAAACTTTTGAAAACTAAAGTAGTGCAGCAGCAACGTGCAAAAAAAAAAGGAGAGACAGGACAACAGGAGAGAGGAAGTGAAGCACGAGGTGAAAAAGCAAATATGGAAAGGGAAAGGTTGGAGGAGACACGAGAAAGGTGTCAAAACACTCACCTCCCACTCCTTGCTTGGTCCCTCGTGCAGGACTGTGCTCACAGGTGAAGGAAGGGTTTCCAGCAGGTCCTGCAGCTGGAGCAGGGCACTTCCAGAACAAGTGTCAGGAAAGGGGGATCACCTGTGCTGGAGCCCTGCTGGGGTGATGTGCAGGATCCTCATCCCTCAGATGGGGACTGAAGGCAGACCCATGCAAGAAGGACACAAGTCTCTGTGGAGACCTGAGCTGAGGGTGTGCTGGAAAGGCAGATTTTGGCCAGGACTAACTGATGTATGAACAACTCCATCCCTCCCCTTCACCAAATCCCAGCTGATCTGACCAAATCCACTTTTCTCCTCTTCCAAGGTGACCTTCTCAACCTCAGCTGAGCCATTACTAACAATCCCTTCCCATCCTGCCCTCCAAGGCCACCCCCACCACCCCTCCCTGACCAAGGGAACAACATAAACCTGTGATTGCTCCCGAGGAGCTGCTGTGGGACCTTCCAGGGCTATGCCCGACCTGAAAGGCCTGAGCTGGTTCCCAGGTGGCTGTGGGTTCAACCTGCCCAGTTCCATTATTGCCCATCCAAAACGTGGCATGAGAACACAAAGAAATCTTGACAGTGTTTACACACTCTCTCCATAAACAGGTCAAAATGACTCCCTCGGGACAACCGTGTTTCCAAGCGGATTTCCCTGGGTTGGCACTCAGGCTGCTCAGGTCTCCTCAGCTTTGGCAATGCTGCAGCTCAAGTCTCTCTTTTAATTAACTGATTTTCTATGGAAATCATTTTTATCTCTGTGGTCCCACTAGGAAATGATTTGTCAGATGTCCAAATCAAACACATGCACAAATACGGGAATTGAAGGAGTAGCACAGAATTTGTTTCCTCCTTTCATTCTTTCAGGCAACAATAACACTCGAAATAGCTCCTAAGATTGTTTTCTAAAGAATAATAAATTTTTCTGTCTGTCGGGCAACTTCAGCTGAAAATAATACGTCAATATTCAGAGAGAAGATTTCTGGAAAACACTGGAGCAGGACCAGGAATTCCTCGTGCACTTGTTTCAGCTCATGATGGATGAGGGGTTGCTTTATGTGATGACTGCAAATATGATGCTCTGGATGGAAATGGATCGTAGCATTGGAGCTGTTGCTGGTGGTTTGGGATTTCCAGCTGGGCTCTGACCCACAGGCTTCACCTGCTTAGATCCTGCCACACTCCAGCCTTGCCTTTGCTTACCTCCTGCACTCCCAAATACTCCTTTGGGCTTCTCCAGTGACTCTGTATTTACCTCCCAACAGTACAACAAGCTTTTGCTCTGCTTTCACTGGCCACGAAGGTGCAAAGGCTGGAGAACACTCCACTCCAGGGACATGTGCATTTGATGAGATATGGGACAATGTTACTTCTGCTTGTGCCGCTCTAGGCTGGTCCCTCACTGTGGAAATGGCCCTGGCACCAGGTCATGATTTAACTCCAGCCTCACACGGCCTCTGGCTTTATCCTGGTGGGATGGGGGAGAGAACTGGGAAGGCAAAAGTGAGAAAACTGTGGATTGAGACAAACACTGCAAGTGTGTGGCTTCCTGCTGTGGGTCTGTGAGGACTGACAGTGATGGAGACAGCCCAGCCAGGAGCATGGTGAGCTCCTGTGGATGAGAAGGTTCAGCAGAAGGCTGAGGAAGTCTGTGGCTTCCAGGGGAATTCCTGCCAGGCTTATCCCTGGAGATGAGCAGAACAACAGAATGCTGTGACTCAAAGGAAAGCACGTCCCCAGAACTCAACTGACCCCACACTGAGCTGACCACGGAGCTGTGGCTGTTGGGAGCCCGGGCACAAATGAGGGACTGAGGTAAAACCACAACATGAACAGAAATAAAAGGACCCAGAGGTGTGTTCGTGGCACAGCACAGAGAGAAACCCCTGAGCTCCCACCACGGAGGGTTTGAGCAGGCAGGGGCAGAGCTCTGCAGGGCCAGAGCCCCAAGGGTCTGACCTGCCCTGGGGGTGCTCAGCCTTTAGAAGAGTTGTCAGCTGAGAATTTCCAAACTCACTCAAAGTGCTCCCAAAGCTACGGGTCAGCTGTGGGGATTTTCCTGCTCAGCTCCTTAGGCCTGGCTGAAGGACACGTCCCAAAGTCCTGTGACCATGATAATTTCCACATTGGGAATGTGAGTCAGCAAACCAGAACACACTGAGATTTGCATTAACCTTCTTGTACCCAGCTCTTCCCTCCCCCCCCAGTTTTATGAATCACCACCATCTCCTTATGCATTTTATCTGGTAGATTTTATCTTCATGGATTTGATACCTTATACAAACAGGATTGTGCCATCAACATTTTCCCTGTCTCCCGTAAGGAAACCCTTCCTGCCAGCTATGCAAAGTGGGCTGATGAAATCCTGGAAACTTGTTTTATTGCTGGAATTATTGTCCATGAGGAATAAACATTACTTCAGTAATGCTCTGTCCCAGCAATTTGTCCTCATTAAAAGGTAATTTCCTTTTCTATAGTGGAAAAAGAGAAGAAAGGCAATCAAACAAGTGAGGGGATTATTTCCTTTGCTGGTGAGCTCTTTGGAAAGGCGAAAAGAGGAAACTTGTGTTTTTGAGAGAGCTGTGAAAGACATCTAGGGGGAGATCTGACAGCAACTGCTCTGGTTTCTCAAGCAACCTAAGAGAAAAACAATATGAGAATAAAACACGAGAAGGGCAGCACAGGCTGTCCATACCAGAGCCATAAATCAGCCCAGGGCTCAGGATGGGATGGCACCACTTCAGGACAGATAAATGCTTGACCAACAAGGAATAGGAGTTCAAACCTGTTTTGTAGGACCAAACTGCAGAGTTAGTTGCAAAGAAAATTGTCTTCCCTCAGTCTCCTCGAAATCTTCAAGCACATTCAACAAACCTCCTCAAAATGCAAGACATTCAGATGATGTCATTTATCTGGGCCCAGAGAAGCTGTGGCTGCCCCATCCCTGGCAGTGTCCAAGGCCAGGTTGGATGGGGCTTGGAGCAACGTGGTCCAGTAGAAGGTGTCCCTGCCCATGGCAGGGGGTGGAACAAGGTGAGCTTTGAGGTCCTTTCCCACCCAAACCATTCCATGAGATGGCAAGAGAAGAGTGGTGGAAACCCTCAGGGGTCAAAAGTGGAGTGGAGTATTTTGAACAGAAGATAACTGAAATCTTCTTCCCTATGGCTGAATTCTAATTAAATTCTGTTGTATTTCACCTGCTGAGGGGAAAAAAAAGAGGAGTCCTCAGCTGCAAAGGGCACTGTAACCACTGTACAGGGCCGGCCAAAGCCTTCAAACAAAGGTGCAGCCCAAAACAAACAAGTTGTGGAAAAATCCTGGAAACCACCTCACACCAAAGAGAAATCAATTGGGAAAGCTGTGTTTGCATTGCAGGAGACACCGGTAGGTTCAAAGAGAGCCCATCAGCCCTGGGGAGTGGTGACCAATGCTAATCTTTACCAAGGAAGGATTAACTGCAGGAACCGGGCAAAGATTTCCTGGCTGTACCCGCGGCTGGTCCCGTCCCTCCACTGGGCACAGCCGGGTCCAGACCCCCCTTCCCACCCTCCCACCTGCCCAGACAAAGGGGTTTGTTGCTGTTCTCACAGCCTGGGTGCCCCGGGGGAAGCATTCTGATGAAATGGGTGGTGCCCCGGGCAGGACGAGGGTTCTCGTCTTATCTTTCCGTGGTGGTGATGAAATTGTGAGCCGCTGGGAGAGCGGGCACAGCGCCTGCAGGGTTGGTGCCCTTGCAGCTGAGGGTTCTGCTGTAACATCACGGCAGGCAAGGAAAATAAGCAAATGTAGCAGGAGCTGTGAAACTCAACAGAGGCTGTAAAATATCATAAACCACAAAACTGCTACGGAGAGTCTCGGGCGAAAGCTCACTCATTAAAATCAAATATAGAAGTGAGTATTCATACACTTAAATCAAAGCACAAATTATATTAATCACCAACCAGTCCAATCCCTATTTCCAAGGACTTTGGCTTTGGCAGATGTTCTCCCAAGAGCCCCTGTGCAGACCCAGCATTGCCATCGTGCTCTGGGCAGGGAGGAGAGCACTGGGCTGCCTTCCCCAGGAGGGAACAGGAGTGACAGAGCTGTGCAGCACCCAGAATTTCAGCACCTTTATCTTTTTACAGCTCTTCATCCCTTCAAGAAGCGATGAGGGCAATGGTAGGACTGGTGCAGGACAGGCAGCAAACCCTCCCTGTTGATCAGAAACCATCACAGCCTTTAGCTCCCTGTTTTCATGTCCTGGCTGCAGCAGATCGACATCCAGGACAGGGCTGGGAGCTGTGGCCGGGGTTCATGTGGCTGTGGGTGTATCCCACAGTGCCTGTGGGATGTTCCTCCACTCTTTATTGATACCTCATGCAAAGACTCCCCAAAACACGGATGGACTTGGCTTCCATCCAACATCACACCTGGAGAACAACAAGGGGCGCCAGTTCAACGCCATCCCCATCCAGCCTGGGTATCCCAGGAAACACCAACACAAACACTCCCCAGGAGAGCCCAGTCCAGCTTCTCATGCCAGGCGACATCCTTTCTTCGCTCAGAATAAGTTTTTTACTCATGGATAACCTGTGCTGGCTCAGCCAGACGAGTGTAGGGTTACACCCTGTAACCTGCCCCAGCTCCAGCCTGATTCCCAGGAAGTGTCTGGGGCTCCCCTTCCACGCAGGGCATCAGTTTTTCCAGACAGCTGAAAGTTACTGGCTACTATGAGCCCAGTGAGTAATCCTTGTGAAACCAGCGCCGGGGAAGTTGCCCAGCCAAACAAATTCTGTCACCGTGGCTCCGTGCTCTGACGTGGTGCTGAACGTGCAGCACTATATATAAAAACCAGGAAACAATCCAAGGGAAACGGCACATTTCGGCTCTGCTGCAGGCCAGACACGGGGCACAGGGATGCAGAAAACTATTCCTGGCTGCTTCTTCCAGCAAATGTAAGTATTTTTCCTCTTAAACTAAATGGTAGCACTTCATTACAGTCAGGATATTCCATGGGAATCTGCGTTCCTAAATTTTTTTCTCCTCTTCTGTATATTCTTTGACACCATTCCAGGAGGAGCTTTGAAAGGAAGTATTTGTTTAAGGGTGGGAGGTGATTTTCTGTCAGATTACAACAACAGAAGTTACTATTAATTGGGATTTGGGAAGTGTGTCAGGAGAGAGAGTTCTGTGGAAATAAAACCTGTACCTCTGAAAACGCAAAGTGTTGGTTCAGGAAACCTCCCGTGAGCTTGAACTGAGGTTCCATCCTCCCAAAAACTGTCCAGGTGTCACTGTCCACATGCAGGGATCCACAGACAGCAGGAGGCTGCTTTGAAAACTGTAAAGAAACAGATGAATTGGCTCAGGTTTCCTCCTTCACCCATTCTGGAAACACTGAGGAAACAGGTCCCCCCATTTCTGTTCCCAGCTGGCCCCATCCCAGGCATGATCCCACCTGCCCAGGTGAAGGCAGAGGGGAGGGTCTGCTGGTGGGGTGCATCTGCTCCCCCTCCCCAGGGCCCTTGGTGGGCTGGCGGGATTTCCCAGCTCTGGGTTGGCTGTGGATGGGGACATTGGCAGTGGGACTCAGGGAAGCCATGCAGGAGGAGCCTGTGCCTTCAGCCCCTCCTTGTGCTCCCTGCACAGTCTGTTCTTCATCCAGTGCCTCCTCAGCCTCACCTCTGTAAGGGCTGTGTCTGACCAGTGCTGTGCCCCGGGTAGATCTCTGGCACCGAGCTTGGGTAGAGCAGCAAGGACTGTGCCCTCTCACCATCCCCGTGGCCCCCAGGCAGCATTCCCTGACTCCTGCCACCATTCCCTGCCTCCTGCCACAGCCCAGCCCGTGCCCACACAGTGTTCCAGAGGGTGTGTGTTGGCAGGTGCCAAAACTCTGCTGGAGGCCACTGGAGCTCTCCATGAGAGACACCATGAGAGAGCACCCAGCTCTGCTTAATACACCAGAGCAGACGTATCCAAACTGCATTTGGAGCAAGAATTGGAAATTAGGGTGTTCTTTTCCCCATCAAACATCCCCAACTGCCTGTGTGGTGACACACGGGCCTGTTCCTGTCCCTTGGCCCAGGGTGTCACCTGTTTCCTTACCCTGTGCCCAGATTCCTTGGGAGGTATGAAAAGTGTCCCCGCCCGGGGACAACCTGTGACCTGCTGGCTGGGACACCCAGGAGAGATAAACATCTAAATCCCCTGCGGCCAAGGAGGAAATCCAACCTCCAAACCTCGTTCTGCTACATTCTGGATGCAGTTCTAAGCACTAAATCACAGTGTGAGAGAGGTGGAGGGAGGCAGGAGGGAGCCCTGACAATGATCCCGTGACAATGATCCCGTGACAATGATCCCGTGACAATGATCCTGACTCCTGGGCCAGCTGTGGCTTGGCAGGCAGGACACCTCTGCCATGTCTCTAACAGAAAGTGGGAAGGCATTTTCCATCCAGGAACTCCAGTTCTTTTCCAAAGGACACTGAGGTGTTAAGGAAAATGCTGGCAGTGTTATATAAAATGCTGAATTTATCAAGAAGGGAGGAGGTGAGAAACACTCTGAGCTCCTCAGTCACTGGACTGGCTGCTTTGGGCACCTCCTCCAGCTGTACCAGCTGCTTCTCATTCCTAACACTCCTCCTTAGAAGAGCTGATCACCAAGCCCTGGGTGTAAGATAGGACCCAATGTCCAGAAACTCAGAGTTAAAATGCTCCACAGGGACAAGATCTCCTGTAAATCCATCCATTGGAGGCTGTAAAATAAAAAGAGAACTTCATAAGGGCATATGATTTATCTCCTCAAAAATATCTTAATGAAAATATACACAGAGATAGGTTGCAAGAAAAAAAATAATGACAGAACATTCTTAATGTACCTTTCCAAAGGAGTAACTTGCTTGAGCAACAAGATAAATCAGGATTTACCTGTACTTATCACAAGTTTGTTCTCCTCCACTTGTAGCCAGGGAGTTGTATGAGCTTTCACACTGAGGATCCACGTGGGTTTGATCCAATAGATCTCAATTTTATTGGTGCTCTATCAAAACAAATGATCAAACCAATCACAGAGTCATTAAGGTTGGAGGAGACCTCTAAGCCCAACCAGTGCTCAGACACCAATGGTCAGAGATTAACCCTTCCCCTTTCCTCAGTGGAGAAGCAAAGCCCATCTTGGGCAGACAGGGAACACCAAAGGGGCTGCACCAGGACTGGGCTCAAAGCACCTGGACTTAATGGGGAGAGCACGGACCACTGATTTTGGAAAGATTTTTGCCACAAAATGCGCAGTCATTTTTCTACTTAATCACTGTGGCAAACGAGGGCAGGATGAACCAAATTGACTTCAGCTGAAGTACAGGGAGAAATTTTCCCTCCCCCTTCCCCAGAGCATTCCTGTAGCAAGTTGGATCAGATACTTAAAAGACAAAGGAGAATAGGCACATGTGAATCTCAGATGAGTCAACCTGGTACAAATCCGAGTCTCTACAGGCAACGGGAATCCCAGTCTTAACAAAGTTGGCTTTCAAAGGAATCACTCAGGATTATCATCATCCAATCACAATTGAAACCAGGCAATGACTAAAGCAACCAGCCAGACCTGTTGGGTAACTGCACTGGAAAAGCTCAGCAGCACCAGCTCCAAGGCACTCCCATTGGGAATTCTGAGAACTCATATAAGGAGATAATTGCTCAGTATGAAAGAAATGGGATTGTTACTCTTAAATCTCTGGGGCTCAGCCTCCTGGAAACTTCTTCAGTGACTGACACCTTTCTTGAGTTGTTGGCCTCAAAACTGGTCACAGGCTTCAGCCAAGACCCAAATTCTGTCAATTCCTTATTACAGTTAATGAAAATGCCCAAAATGTGAGATCTCTGCACCTGACACACTATTCCTCTAATTCCTGACAATGAACCTTCCCTTACTATCCCATCCCTATGCATGGCTTAATCACAGTTTCATCTAGTCCACATTTCTTACCTTGTTCCTCTATAAAAATGCCTCATGAAACAATGTTTGCACTCTTAATGAAATTCAAGCAATGTGACGCTGGTTCTCACCCATGAGATTGATGGTCCTGCTGTGGAAGGAAGCTGGGCCCAATAAATTTAACAATGTGAGACACTCACATTGTTCTTCCTTATCTCCTCTCTACCATTTAGATAACAATTTCCTTGTTTATTTTAGTAGAACTGAATTAGCAGATTCTTTTAGTATTTTCTGGCAGCTGAAGTCTTCCATTTTCTGGCTCCTCTTGTCCAGCTCCTCCCTTTCAAACACAGGCCCCATCTTTGCTATTTCAAATTTTCAGGGATTTCTACCAGTTAAAACTTCTCGGTGATAACCATGGAGGGATTCCCCCTTACTTCCATCTCCCACCTCACCTTCCTTACCTTCCCATCCTTGTTTCATGGCTCTTCATCTGATGGCTTGGTCTTTCCATCATAATTCTTATACATTTATGCTAATCTTTTACACTGATCTTCATCATATAATCCTCACTCATCATCTAATCCTCACTCCATCTTTTGTAAGCATCTTTCTTTCCTTTTGAGATCATAAGAACTAATAATTTAACCCAATTAACCTCTTGGTGGTCTTTGTAACCTTAACTCACACAGGGATAGTTCCCAGTCGCTCCCTTTCAATGCAATATCACACCAATTATGCTGCTACCTAAAAATATCCAGGCACTTTACAAACTTCATTCCTGTTCAAGATATGAGTGTGTAAACACCAGCTCAGGTCCTGAGCTCTGAGTCATCTCCAACCAGTTCTTGACACCGGAATGTGTTCGTGCACTTTGCCTGGAATCTATCCCACTAATTTTACATTTAATCACCCTTTTTTTTCTAATGCATTCCAGGTATTCTTCCCTAACTGGCATTTTGATGGAGAGAGACCACATGAAAGACCTCAGGAGATACCTGGCGCTTAAATACATCCAATACCTTGTCCTGTCTTCTTCCCACGCCCTCAGCACCCTGCTGGGCCTGCTGGGCAGCCTGTACACCATGATCACCCTGCAGTCTGCCAAGGTTTCCTCCAAGTCCACTGCAGTCCTCATCTCCAGCCTGGCCAAGGCAGACATCCTGGTTTTGGTGAGCCTGCTTTTGCAGGTGGGTTTATGGACTTCTAGTGCCGGCGTCTCGCCCGCGGCAGCTCTGGCGCGGAACCTGCTGACGGCGAACGCCCACGTGAGCTGCGTCCTGCTCAGCTGTGTGGCCCTGGAGGCCTATCTGATCACCTTCCTGCCCACGGAGTCACGGCACCTACGGACCGTGAGGAACGCCAGGAGGGCATCCAGGCTCATCTGGATCCTGGTGGCCGCAGAGTGTGCCCTGTTCCAGGCGGACGATCTCCTGACGGCCGGCGGCGCCTCTGCTCCCACCCACGGCCCCTGGGCTCTCTTGTCTCCCCTCCCCAGCACGGCTGCGGCCCTCCTCAGGTCCCTCAGCTACATCCTGGGCATTCTCTTGAGGATTTTCAATGTCTACATCTACTACAAGATATTTTTCAGCGTGTCTAACAGGTCTAGGCTAAAATCAAAGTAGAGCCTGTTCGCGGGGGATGCAGCGCTATGACAGCCAACAGAAGGTTCTTCAAACCAGTTTCAAACCATTGGTTTGGAAACTGTTCAATAAGCAGGACCAAGGCTCGTGTTTGGGCTCCCCCTGGAGTTTAAACCCTCCTGTTTCCTGGTGCTGTGGTTATGGAGAGGAGCTGGGGCTGAGGAGCCCCTGGGCACTGAGCCACCACCACCGGCTGTGTCTTTGGTTAGACTTTATTCACCGTACAGGTGGAAAAAATGACATTTCAGGGAGGGTTGTAAAGCAACCCCAATATTTTTTATATCAAAAGGGTGCTTAGAGGATTACTCAGGGATCTGTTGAGCCAATATGTAGTTGTTTACTAAAGACATGATCTATGTCCTAAAATATCTGTAACCCAGGTGACCCACCAGACTCAGCAGGTGGGATGGAGAGACAAGGTGAGCACCAAGCTGGGTTGGTTGGGCACTGAACAGGTTTCCTAGGGCAGTGGGCACAGCACCAAGGCTGCCAGAGCTCCAGGAGGGTTTGGATGATCCCCTGGGGCACAGGGTGTGACTCTTGGGGATGGGCCTGTGCGGGGCTGAGGGTTGGACTGGATGATCCTTGTGGGTCCCTTCCAACGCAGCACATTCTGTGATTGATTCTGTGACACTCCCCAGTGCACAAGTGGCCATAGACACTTCCACCCACTCCTGCCCTTTGCCTGGGAGACACCCCCAGATCCAACTCCAGATGGTGCTGTTGGGAGACTGAACCTCTCGATTTGTTCTGCCACCCCCAGACCGTGGCTGTGGAGCCAGCAGTGAGTGCTGGGTGCTGACAGGGCTTCTCAGGAGACCTGAAAGGAAGCTCTGCTGAGGGCTGGGCAACCACAAAAGGCAGAGTAGAAATGCACTCGAGTGAATTAAAGCCCTTTAATGAGTGTTGCTGAACAAAGCCAATCCCCTGGGCAGGAGGGATGTCCTGGTGCACTGTGATAAACTGCTCTTAGTCTTGAAATGAGACACTCTCAAGAGGGATGAAATGCTACTTGAAGTGCTGTAATTAATAAAAATTGGTTTTGTTAAAGCCTGTGCGTTATTTCTTACAAATGAGCATTTTTTCTGAGGTTCTGCTGCAGTTTCAGCTCCTCCTGCAGAAGCTGAGGCTGAGAGGGTACGGTCCCACTGGAGCCCTGTTTGGTGCACAAGGAACATGGGGATTTTAATCTCTGGATTCACCACTTGGCTTGGGAATTTTTCCTGCCTGATCATCCTGGTGAATGTTTCTGCCCTCAGGACAATGCTTTCCTCAAGAAATTAATGAAAGCAAAGGCTAAGTGTGTCTGAGTCGAGGTCAGGCTGAAAGGGAAGGAGATGCTCCACAAGGAATTTCTGGGACAGCACACCAGGCTATGAGGGATCTGCATGACTGGAACACCCAAAGCACCTTGCAGTCAGTGACAGACCCTTTATTCCCTTTGTTGACATCCTCATCTCAAGTTTCCAAATCCCTGAAAGAAAGCAGATTCCTCTACAGCTGGACCAACAGACACGAGATGTTTTTATTTGCCACTTGAATACGATTCCCTGAGTGTTTTTGGTTGGTTCATGAACCAGCACATCCCATTGTTGATGTAGCTGTGGCTCTGATGTCAGGTCACTCTCTGCCAAAGAGCTCAAAATCTGCCTTTGCCAAGAGCTCAGAATCATAGAATCATGGAATGGTTTGGGTGGGAAGGGATCCTCATCCTGTTCCACTCCCTGCCATGGGCAGGGACACCTTCCACTAGCCCAGGTTGCTCCAAGCCCCATCCAACCTGGCCTTGGACACTTCCAGGGATCCAGGGGCAGCCACAGCTTCTCTGGGCAACCTGTGCCAGTGTTCAGCTTGGAGCTATTTCCTGCACCAAAACCCCAATCCATCCTCTCCAGCACCACAGAAGCTTTTCTGGGGTGCAGGGAGAGGCACCCATCCCTCTGCAGTTGGGAATTCCAGTGGAAGGCACGGATGGGCAGGACACAGCTGGTATGGGGAAGGCATGTGCCTCTCACAAAATCTGCGTCCTGCTCTCACAGGACACTGGAAGTGTATAAACTTTGCCTCTTGGGAGAAAACTGGTTTAGATTTCAACTCTTTCAAGTGTGTGTCGGCGCCAGGAATTGCATCACTGCAGTAGCACTGTATGAGCAGAAGGTTGAAACCAAAGAAAGTTTGGAATAAAAACGTGATGATGGACAAAAAGGGGAATTCCCATGTCATGGGAATGACCGAAATTGTTAAATTACATAGCTGAGGCTACACAGTGTGTTTGCCTCACTTAAATCATTAAGGCAAGAAGGGAACCGTTCTCCTACTTTTCCTGGGAAGACTCATTCAAAGAAAGTTTGATAATAATTCAAAAAAGTTTGATAATAGTCCACGGAGCTGTTTCTGAGAAGGAAAGAGTCAGACAGGAAAATATGTTTCTACAACTGGGTCATCTTTCAGAGATCTATTTTCTGAAGCACTGATAATCCAAACAAAGGGCTTGAATTCAGATCTCCCACAAGCCACATGAGCAGACTGAACTGAAGAGATGGGTTTGCTCCCTGCAGTAAATCACGTTGATAGAAGAGATTGAGAGTTCTTGGGAAATGTTGGTGTTCTGTTATCAGTGCCTCAAAATTCTGGAAAATTACGAGAAACTGGGTTTCTTCTGACACTTGCTGGCTCCATTTCCTTTAACTCACAGGGTGTTTTAGAATGACACCGAGTGCTCTCGAAAGCACAAGGAGATGTTTGGCGGCGGTGGCTCCAGCTGGGAATGTGTGAACGGCACGTGGTGCTGAGCAGCCCCGGCCGCACCGAGGACACGCCGTGTCCGACACGTCCTGCCGAGGGTTCTGGCTCTGCACCCTTGTTCCTCTTTGCTGCATCATTTCTGGAACCACTCCCGGCGGCGGCGATCGCTGCTCTCCTTTGCACATCGTGCCCTCTGCTGGGAGAGGGATGATTTAGCCCAGCCCGAAGGAAAACCCTCCTCTTTCGTCCTGGCAGATGCCAGAGACTTGTGCCAAGGGCATGGAGTGACAGGGCAAGGGGGAATGGCTTTGAGCTGAAGGAAGGGAGACTTAGATGAGATATTGGGAAGGAATTCTCGGCTGTGAGGGTGGGGAGGCCCTGGCACAGGTTGCCCAGAGAAGCTGTGGCTGCCCCATCCCTGGAAGTGTCCAAGGCCAGGTTGGACGGGGTTTGGAGCAACCTGGGCTAGTGGAAGGTGTCCCTGCCCGTGGCAGGGGTGGGACTGGATGAGCTTTAAGGTCCCTTCCCACCCAAAGCAGTCTGTGACCCCATGCTGTGGCACATGGGAGATGGGAGGTGACAGCTCCACACCTGGTCACCCGATGGCCCCTTTCCCCCTTTCCACCTCAGCCCTCTGCCACACGACCCCTATTTATTCCAGCCTGGCTTTGTGACCTCTCCCTTGCAAGCTGCAACTGTGCCAAATAAATCCCCCGGGGGCTGAACATCCACTCCTTTGCCCCCAGGATTATTTGAGGTAGCACAAGCAATGACATTGCCACACACAGTCCTGCACTGTCTGCAACCCTCCAGCTCAGGCTCTGGAGGTGCCTGTGGCCAGGTGGGAGCTTTCTGTTTGTCAGAGCAGTGTGATGGTGTGTCACACCTCAAAAGGGAATTTCTGGGTGCAGGAGGGGGCAGAGAAGGGTCCTGCCTGCACCCCAGAGCCCCGAGGGTACAGCTGGGAGTGACCCCTTGGGTCCCACGGCCAGGCCACAACCCATGGAAAGCTCCTTGGTGACATATGGTTTGAAATTTAACAGGAGCTTATGGGGAGATCAGGTGACTCCATGACTTGGAAGTCACCTGGCAAGATGATGTTTGCAAAAAGCAGTGCTGGATTCCAGCTGCATGGGCCACACTCCGGCCTCCCAGACACATATCTGACAGGATAATCAGAGGGAAATGGGATTAGAGGTGCAGGTGTGGCTCTGGGAGACCCAGACAGCTGAGTTCAGACACACACGGGGGCGAGGGTGCGACAGGGATGGGGACGGACCGAGATGACACATGGCACATTTTGATTCCCTTTCTCCCCTCCCCCTGATCCCCACGTTTTCCTGAAATTAGGCTGGACAGGCACCCAACCAGAAGCATCTGTTTCTCCTTTCAGTGTCAGCAGTGTAAATAAAGTGCATTTGGGATGTTTGGATTCCATAAATCTATTGGTTTTGGCTGCTCTGCGGACGCAGCCGGGGCTCTGATCCCGCGCCAGGCACACGGGAGCTGTTTACAGAGCAGGGTGACTGTGGGGAACTGTGGGACCCTGCCTGTCACTTCAGGAACTGTCATTTCCCCCTGGCCCTTCGCTGAAACAGCTCCTGGAACAGCAGCTGCTGAAGGGGGGGATGGAGCTCCCAGGGGCTGGGGGTGCCAGCACCCCATGGACGGCCCTCACCAGCCTGCACAGAATGGTTTGGGCTGGAAAGGACCTTTAAAGGCCACCTAATCCAACCCCCTCCATGGGCAGGGACACCTTCCACTACACCAGGCTGCTCAGAGCACCATCCATCACCTTCCCATCCTGCTGCAGCCTTACTCCCTTTGGCTGCCTCCTCTGACACGTTCCCCTGCCAGACTCGTGCTGTCACCACGGTGGGGAGCCAACATCCTTCGGGAAGGGTTTGTCTGTCCGGGCTCCAGCACAAATCCAGTCCCCAGGGTGGGCTAAATCCTCCCTGCAGTTTAAAGAGGATGACCTGGGGCACTCACCCTGCTACTGCTCTGAGTCCTGGCGCTGAGTTTGGGTGGAAAATTGAGCACCTCAATGGTTTAAACCAGGGCAGATTCATCACCACAGGAGCTGCCAAACAATGACTTAAATCTGATTTTAGTTCATTTCTTTTTGTCTCTTTTGAATAGTGGAGTAGAAATATACATTCCCTGTGACTTTTCCTTGTTAACTTGCCTGCTTTTCCCCAGAGGATTGTTAATGAGATGCTCCACGGCCTCGAGAACATGGAAAACAGGCATTTTCCTTGTAAACACAGCAGCCCAGTGGTTTGCTGGAATTCACCCCAGAACAGAACCACCCTCGGGTTAGGAGGTCACACCATAAGCAGATACTTTACCACAGTTTTACATTTTCAGATCGAGGAACACACACAAACACATGAGATTTCCCTTTGCCTGCTAAAGAAAAGCAGGGGATGTGAATCCAGGTGGACACCGACCCTGGTGCTGCCTGAGGGCTGGTTTGGGGGCCTCCAGGGCTGGCAGACCCTGATCCCACCTGGCCCCAGTTCTGTGTTTCCCTCCTTGAAATCCCCTGTGCCTTGTGGACATCAGAGCCACGACCTGGCAGCTTTTTTCCAGTCTCCTTTCCATAGGATGGGCTGTTAGCCTAGGTAGCTCAGAGGAAGGAGAGGAGGAGGAGAAAGGGATGCAAACCCCATTTGCCCTTCAAGCTGGAAGGGTGGGTTATGCTTTGGACTCCCTCACCTGCGTGTGGGGGTGCTTTCTGCCTAACAAAGGTCACTCGTGGGGCTCCAAACCTCCCTGTTGATCATCTACATGAGAAAATGCAGGTTTGCCAGTCCTGTGGCTGATCCAAGATGGAGGAGAAGCTCAGCCCCAGCAAGACAGAGATGCTGCAGCGTGGAGAGGTGTCATTCCAAGGGTGGCCTTTGTCCAAGGAGATAAATAACAAAGAATGGAAAAAAAACATCAAAAGGAGGGGGATTTTCTGAGAATAAAAAGGGCTTTTCTCTGAGGAGAATCAGAGGGGGGAGGCACCAGGAGCCCGTGCAGCTCATGGAGCTGCTGACCTTCAATCCAGGCAGAATCTGCCTCTTGCCGAGGTCAAAAGTTGTATTTGCTCTTTGAGAAATGCCTCAACTCCTTTATCCAAGAGCAACAACCCCGCGTGTCTCGGGGAGGAGGGAGCGGGGAGGCGACTGCGGGCTCAAAGTGGGATGGAATAACAGCTCAACCACAGCCCCCACTCGTGCAAATCCCCCCTCCGAGGCGGGGGAGGCAGAGCTGCAGGGTTTTCGTGCCAGCCGGGGCCAAAAGCCAAAGAATCGGCGACTCCTGCCACTAAGAATAGATCTTACCCGCGAGGAGCTGCTCACCCGGGATGCTCAATGCTCTGGAGGTGGATCCTGAAAGCGCAGCTTGAGCTCTGATCGCCCCAAGTGCGGAAAGGAGGGGTTGGGGGCTGGAGAAGCAGCTTCGAAGCCATCAGGTGGAAAAGTGGGAAAACACCTCAAAATTGAAGCTGCAGAACGGGCTCAGTCACCTTCAGATCCCTGAGAAATTTCAGCCTCATCTCACTGTTTTTCCCCGTCTTCCTATATGTGGAAAACACTGACATTACTCCCTTAATTATTCGTATGTAAACCACTCAATAATCTATTTTAAAGTGATTTTTGAATTCAGTTATCTGCATGTTTCATTGACAAGGCAGGAGACACATAAAGCAGCTGAAAGAAGAAAGGCATTTTTGAATACCTCCATGGATAAAGAGCCCAGATGAAAAGCAGGTGTTGGAGGCAGCTGCATAAAACAAATATTGAGGAGGCCAGAAAAGAGATCCTAAAGAAATAACATCCCTAGTGATGTGCTCCTCCAGAACATCTCTGTGTTGCTGGTTAGAGCAGACAGGTTTTTTAGCCAGCCAGGTTTTTAGGCAGCCAGATGTTAAGCCCCGTTTGCCACCCCCACCTGTGGGCTCCCTGCTAAAGCTGTGCCAGTTTGTAGCCCCTCCTGATCCCCCAAAACTGCCCCAAAAAGCATCACTCCAGTCTCCCCTGGGGCTGGGTGATGGCTCCACACAACCTCCTGATAAACCTGGTGAACCTCACCCTCTCCCTTCACTCTTCTCCCCTCACTCCCTGGGATGTGCTTATGTGAGTTATGGTCTCCTTGAATTTTCATTAAGAACAAAGAAATGAAAGAAGAAATTAATCACAACTCCTGCTCTCCCCTTCCCTTAAAAGGGGAAAAAAAGCAACAGAGGGGGGAAAGAAAGGATTAATGAGCTGCAAAATAAAAGATCTTTGTTTCCCCTACAAGGTAAACCAGGCTTGGTAATCGTCTTCGTGAAATCCTTCGAGATTATTGCAGTTGTTAATTAATCATGAACAGTCACCTCTGTACAGCCCTGCCCTCCCCATCAGCAGGGGCCACTCTGGTGGGGATGGTGCAGATGTCAGAGCTGTGCCATGCCCTGCTGCAAGGCCACTGGGCAGTGCCCTCCTGCCCGTGCCAGGGCCGAGGAGGAGCGTCCACACTCGTGAGAAAATTGTCCCCACATTGTCCCCACACTGTCCCCACATTGTCCCTGTGGCCAGCAGCCCACTAGCACGGGGCATGTTGTGCCCTAAAACCCTGCCCAGGCTCCCAGAGTCTCTTATGTTGGAAAAGCCCTCTGAGATCATCGAGCCAACTGTTCCCCCAGCACTGCCTGGTACAAGCTCCAACACCATTTGAGCCCCCTCCAGTTCTTTCCACAGGGAAAAGGGTGGTAAAAGTGTATGAAAAAGACATTAATGAGGGTTTTTTTCACAGTATAAAATTGAAAAAAAAAACCAAACAAGTTTTACAGGGAGATCAAGGCCAAGGCTTGACCCAACCTCCCAAGGAGCTCTCCCACTGTCCTGGAAAGGCTTTCACTGCAAAGGGATTCACCACACTTGGAACTGAGGAAAGGAAAAATCCACTTTTCTTCCAGTTTGGCCAATTTGCCTTCCCCAGCCCCGTGGATGGTGCTGCAGAGTGAGTGTGTTCTGCCACTGAAAGCACAAGGGGCCACCAGGCCTTCCCAGCCCAGGAAATCCAGCCATTCCTAAGGACTGCAGAGGGTTTCAACCCAAACTTAATACAAAACACAGCAATAAGGCCTTTTTTCCCTAATAAATAAAACTTATAATAATCACAGTACAGGATACTGCAGAGACCTGGTGATTAAACACACCATGAGGCTCTTGGCCCTTCTCAATAAAATATAAAACTATAAAGAAGTCAAGTTCCTGAGTCCCAAATCTGCTTGTCATGGCAGGTTTCTCTTCAACACAAATGTTGAAGATGCCACATTTCATTGTCTGCAAGAATTCTCCAGGGAGAAGAATTCAAGCAATGAAAATAGTTTGGCATTTGACCAACTATTTAAAATATTTAACAATGACCTTGAGAATTATACAAGGATCCAGTTAAAGCCATAGTTTAAGGGGAAAAAAAAAAAAAAGGACAAAAACATGTTTCCTTGCAGAATCTGGTCCTAATGTGTGTTTACTGCAAAGCTTATCTCAGCTGTGCTCTGGACACAATGAAAATGAGCTTAAAAACAAAGGAAAAGGAAACAAGTTTAGCTCCTTGTCTTAGAACTGCTCTATGACACTGCATGTATTTGGGAATAAATTGAATTTTCAGAATCCCTGATCGCTTCATTCCAAGGAGTCGAGCAGTTGCTCAGAGCAAGGACAGTGACTAAATCTCAGCCTGATGAACAAGTGGGAATTTTTGTTATTCCTGAAAAGGATCTTTGTGGTTCATTGTGTTTACAGCAGGTCCAGCTGGAGGAGGACATGAGCTGTGGGTCTGCCTTGGACAAGACCCCTCAAGGCAATCCCAAGGGAATATTCCAAGGCATAGACTCCTGTACTTGCTGGATGAGGGCAGGTCATGTGGGGAAGCCCAGAGGAGGAGACCAGAGATCCTGGCACTGCCAACATGCTCTGGGGGACCAGCAGCAGTGCATGGCCTGGGCAGGGCTCTGGGGAATGGATGACAAGTCTCATTTATCCTCTGTGGTTTCCAGCCACGACCATGCCAAAGAGGGAATATAATTGTCCAAGAGGAGCTGAAAGCCACTTCCCTGGTCAGTTAAACTGGGCACCACAGGGTCACCTGGCTGTGGGGGGAGGTGGGAGAAGAGGGCTCATGTCACCCTGTTCTCCAGATTTCGGGCACAAACGACTCAGTCTGGTGTTCCCCCATCACTGTGTTGTTCTGCCACTGAACAGCAGCTGCCTCTACTTTGCATTTTCACTGCACATCTCTTCAACTTCAGCACATTTTAAGGCTTCTTTTGTACCAAGATTGCAATTCAATACATGGGGCCACCTGAGTGCTGCAGGGATATGTTGTCTGTGTGTCAGAACTGTTCCTTTCTTCTTCTGTCAACCTGAAAAACAGCCCCTGGAGCACCAGGTGTTTCTTCTACATGGTTTTTGTGGTCCAACAGACAGGAAGAGGGGCTTTTAGGTGGGGAGATCCCATTTGTCCTCACACACCCCTGTAGCTGGGGGTGTAACGTGTGTCTCTCCTCAGTGCTGAGAAGTTGTGTGACTTCTTTTTCCCATATTATGGGCCCTGCTAGAATTCCTTGTGTTGCTTAGCAGGTGCATTCCCAGAGAGGGAACCCACACCACAGACCCAGGGAAGCAGAGTGCAGTTGTGTTTTGGGTCAAACTGCAAGGAAATGGGGGTTTCTCCAAGTTGGAAAGCCCAGAACAGGGTGAGAGCACAGATGTGAGGGCTCAGGGTACCCTGTGCTTTAACCTCTGCTACCCCTTACCTGCCTTTTTATGCATTATGGACTGTCAACTGCTTCCTTATTTCCCAGAGACCCAGGAATTAGAAAGGGAACAATGACCACCTTAGTTTGCCAGCACAAGACCCTTTGCTTCAGTCTCTGTGTTTAGTTTTGGCCACAGTTTTTGCACATTGAGAGGATCTTCCCCAGGTCCCAATCACTCAGTGAATTTTGGCCAAAAAGGTTCCAGACTTTCAGCCACACAGAAAGATAAACCAAATCATTTAAGTTATATTATAATTTCCACTAAATGCCCTTTGTATATTTAAAAGACGTGTAGATGTGGTTCTTGGGGACATGGTTTAGTGGTGGCCTTGGCAGTGCTGAGCTAATGAAAGAAATTAAAGAATTAATTAAAGAAACCCCT
Source organism: Neopelma chrysocephalum (assembly GCF_003984885.1). Classification (NCBI taxonomy): domain Eukaryota; kingdom Metazoa; phylum Chordata; class Aves; order Passeriformes; family Pipridae; genus Neopelma; species Neopelma chrysocephalum. The sequence continues at coordinate 2,806,344 of NW_020897743.1, forward strand.
AAACCCAACAATATTTTTTTTATTACCCTGTACCTCTTAGGAGGCTGTAGGAAACCACGTCATGGATCAACACTCCAAGTATTATTCAAACAAAGATCAAAACAAGCACTCCAAACCTAGAGAGCACAGCCAAAGTTATGCAAACAACCCCAGGAGACCCACAAATACCAGCAGCCCTTGCAGGGGCTCTGCTGAGCCTCAGAGGGCCTTAACAGACAAGTGTTTGGGGTAGGTTGGGTTAAAAAGACCCTTGTCGTTATTCAGGACTAGAAAATGGGTGAAATCCATCTGAGCCCCCAGCAGCATTTCTCACCATCTTCATAATTCCTCATTTTCAACCTTACAAGGCCAAGTTGGACAGGGCTTGGAGCAACCTGGTCTAGTGGGAGGTGTCCCTGCCCATGGCAGGGGGTGGAATGGGATGACCTTTAAGTTTCTTCCAACCCAGGGCTTTGGATGACTCTTAATTTCCCTTAATTTCCATAAAATGTACACATGCTCTGCATTTATTTTCTGCAATATCTGCATTAATTTTTAGCTCACTGGGTGTGTTAAATGCTTACTGTTGTCAGTAACATGGTTTCAAAACAATCTTTGGATGACTTTGTGAACTGGCTGCCAGCTGGACAGAACGTGGAACCGAGGTCCAACTTTCTAGTAACTGTTTGTCAAAGAAAACAAGATTTCTTAAGGGATGTGGAAAGTTTTCCTAAGATTTTAATCGATTTTCCCCTCTGTCCTCAGTTTTGGCACCTGCCATGGATCCAGCAGGACTTGCTGATGGATGGCAGGGACATGGAGGGTCAGAAGAACACGTCCAAGACAAAACCCACCCCAGCAGCTGTCAGGCCTCGCCTGGTGAAGGAAAAGCAGCACAAAGACTGCTCAGCACAGGCAAAGAACGAGCTTATCTTGATTATAAAGGCCACAAATTAAAAAGGTATTTATTCCCAGGATAAAACAAGCCATTCCCAGCCCAGGGGTGCGGGGAGGGTCCTGGTGCTCTCCCCACAGCTGCACTGGTGTGACAAAGTCCCGGGGACAACGTGCCAAACACGTCCCCCTCGTGCTGGGGAGATAAAGCACATGGTGAGGGTTTCCCAAACAACGAGACCCTGTCGCACGAGGCTGCACTAATCACTTCCATGTGCCTGTTACTGCCTGACAGGGCTGCAAGGGAGGCAAAGATCAAGAGGCTGGACTGATTCACGCTTTTCAGCAACAACACTACAGATCTTTATTAAATCCTGAGGGCCTGAGCTGTGCTGGCACCTGCTCCAGCCTCATGCCGCTCAGCGCGGGGCTGTGGAGCATCCAAAACCTCCCCAGCCCTGCAGTGTGTTCGTGGAGCAAGGAAAGCTGGGGGGACACCTACAGCCACCCAAACTTAGCCCTGAGATGGCTCAGTTGGTCAGAGCCTGGGGCTGATAATGCCAAGGCTGTGGGTTCAGTCCCACTCGCTGAAGAGCTGGACTTGGAAGTCCCTGTGAGTCCCTCCCAACCCAGCACAGTGTGTGATTCCATGAAACTCTGTCAGCTCTCTGCACCCAGAAAGGTGTCCCTTGTCCCAGCCCAGCTGCTGTACTGTTGTGTAAGGACAGGCACCCATGGAATCTGTCATTCCAACGGGACCCAAGGCCACAGGAATGACAAGCTGACCTCACCCAGCACCCAGACAACAACTGATGGGAACAAGCCAAACCTTCCCCTTGCTGGTTGTCAGTGCAGCTCTGCCCTGCACACTGACTGTGCAAGCACAAAATGATGCTCCCTTCAGGCTCTTCCAGCAATTTATCCCTTAGGAAAAATGGATCCCCTGGAGAACCAAGAGCGCTCGGCATGAGCTGCAGCTGCGGTGCCTCCTCTGGGAAGCACTTTATGGGTTTGCCTAAATATTTGGGTTTGTGCTCTCCTGCATGTTTCCATCAGCCTTGTAATGATCCCCTAAAATAGGAATTCCTCTTTTAAGGAGATAATTAACCAACCCTGAGCAGCTGCAAGGAATCAAACACTGCACAGACCCCAAGTGCTCACAGGCAGCTGCACGTTACTGATTCCTACCAAGGCCTTCCCTCGACATTAGGCAGAAGAAGAGGTAAATGAAGATATTAATCAAGCAATGTCCATTTGCTGTTTCCTGATTTAATTTAACATGGCCTTGCACAGCCCAGCTTGTCTGAGTGATTTGGGTGAGCTCATCACTTTGCATCTTCTCTGCTGTGAAGCAACTGTTCCATTGTTGACACAGAGAAATGATCACCTGCAGCCCCAGATCCTGCAGGCAGGAAGGCAAATAGCAGAAGGTGATCAGGAAAAGAGGTTTCTGGTTTCAAGCTGGCCATGATGACAGCTGGGAGGCAACTGTGAGCCACGAGCAGCCTCTCAAATCAAAACATCAAAGAATCTCTTTTGTTCACTCTGGCTTCCAAGGGAAAGAATTCCCATTATTCCAGGTAACAATCTCCTGTGCCAGCACTGCACAGGTTAGGATATAGAATCACAGAATGGTTTGGGTCGAGAGGGATCACAAAGATCATCTTGTTCCACCCCCTGCCATGGGCAGGGACACCTTCCACTAGCCCAGGTTGCTCCAAGCCCCGTCCAACCTGGCCTTGGACACTGCCAGGGATGGGGCAGCCACAGCTGCTCTGGGCAACCTGTGCCAGGGCCTCCCCACCCTCACAGGGAAGAGTTTCTTCCTAATATCCGACCTGTATCTACCCTTCTTCAGTTTAAAGCCATTCTGCCTTGTTCTGTCACTCCAGGCACTTGTCCAACATCCCTCCCCAGCTCTTGTGAAGCCCCTTCAGGCACAGGAAGGAAGGTTGCTCATTCACTTATTTTTTTAGGGGGAGATTAATCCGTGAGACTGAACGATACGTTTGCATTAAAAAAGAGAAGCCTCCGAGCTAAAATTGCAGGAATAGTTACCAAGTTGCACAACCACAGCTCACTTTGCAGCACTGTATGAAAAGCAGAAGGAGAACACATTTGCAGTGACCCTCAAGAGACAGAATTTGGCAAAGCACTAAATGCTCTTGGTGAAATAAAACATGCCCTGCAATCCTTTTGCTTATGGTATCAAGTGTAATATTCAATGGTCTTCAGAGGCTCAAAGCTGCTCTGCTGGTTTTGGATGAAAATGAATTGACTCAACAGTAAATTAACAGCAGATGACTGGTGGGAATGTTTATTCCCATATTGACAGTTTTGGACTGGTTTTCCTTCTTTAGAGGTGTTAGAGCTGAAGGTAGCGTGTGCAGGGCTCACCTGGAGCTCCAGGTAGGCAGCAGGAGCCATCCCACGGCAATTCCACTCCACCCCCCCCAATATGGAAGAGCAAGCATAAAAATAAGCAGATGCTCAACTTCTGTGATGGGCTGGGGATGATTGAGCACGTGCTGAAGTGTTTTGCTGACTCAGAGCCCAGGTCCTGCTCTGGCAGAGAACAGGTATTTCCACAGCCCAGGTGAGCCCCAACCGAGCTGATCCAGCACTTCATAAAAACCCAGCAGGGCCGGGAGCTGCCAACAGCAGCAGGAGCTCCTCGGGCTGGGATGAGGGAGCCAGGGCTGGATCCTGCTCCCCCACACCCTGCTCAAGATCTCTGGGGTTGGAAGGGACCTTACAGACCATCTCATCCCAACGCCCTGCCGTGGGCAGGGAACTGTTCACTAGACCAGGTTCATTTAAGCTTGGATTTTCACTGGAGCAAGGTCAGGGAAGGGCTGTCCCCCCACCAGCCCATCACCTCCTGCCTCAGTCATCCCCAAATTGCCCCCCATGGCTGCAGACCTGCACCTGCCAGGGTCCATCTCAGTCCCTACAGCGCCAGGCTCAGGGGTGTTCCTGTGGTGCTGCAGTTACACCCGGCTTAGCCCTTCCTTAGCCAAACTCCTGCTTGTGCAAGGACTGAAATAACCCAGCAGAACCCTCTGGCAGCTCTGCAGGGAGTGTTTCTCACTCATTCCACCTGCCTGTTGTGGCAGCTGAAACTTCCACGCTCACGAGAACGAGTGGGTGACATCTGCACTACCCCTGGCCCCAGCAAGGAGGGATTTTATCTGGGCATCAACATGACATTGTGGGCCCTATCAGTCTTTCACAGAATCACTAAGGTTGGAAAAGACCTCTAAGATCATTGAGTCCAGCCCCTGACCCTTCCCCACCTTGTCCCCCAGCCCAGAGCACTGAGTGCCACATCCAGGCATATTCCTTGGACACCTCTAGGGGTGGTGACTCCACCACCTCCCTGGGCAGCACGTTTTGATCTGTAACCACCCTTTCCATGACGAAATTCCTCCTGACGTCCAACCTGAACCTCCCTTTCTTCTCAGGTAACAACAGTTTACGGAACTCAAAGCACCTTGAATTCAAGTGCCCTGTTCACCCACGGGCTCCACGCTGCTCCTCAAAGCTCTGAGACACTTGGACACCTTCACCACTCGGTCAGGAAAATTATCAGGGTCGGTTTATTTTTCCCAATGCATCCGTGGGCTGGGGGAGGGTGACAGACCCTCGTGGCTCAGACGTTGGAGGGGGACGGGCAGTTCTCTCTGCTGGCACTTGGTGTGGTTGTGTCTGCCCACATGGGCTGTGAGCTCCCTGCCCACAGCACTGAGGCTGGAAAAGCAACCAGAGGCAGGGCAGGCAGAGCTGCTGCTCTCCATGGCAACCCCTGGCAAACTCTGGGAACGGGGTGGCTGCCAGAGCTCTGGGGGCTGCACTGGGCTGCTCGACGTGACCCGGGTTTGTGCGAGCTCGGCCAGTGCCCACAGCTCACCCTGCTTGGTGTGGGACCCCTGAGCTGAACAGAGCCCTCAGTGTGAGAACAGAGTGGGGCTCTCACTGAATGAGCCTCCCTGGCTTCGTTTCTGGGCACAGTTAATGAGCACAGGCCGAGCAGCAGCTCCAGCCCTGCAGGGACAGGAGCCCTCGGACACAGCCAGGACCCCCCGCACAGCACAGGGAGTGCCTGCAGTGCTTGGTGCTAACACAGGGCCATGTTTGTAAGTGCAAACACGCAAACTCACACAAATCCATGAGGAATCATGGAATTCATTATGGTTGGAGAAGCCCTCTAAGATCATCGAGTCCAACTGCCAACCTCAGACTGCTGCCTTCACCGCTAAACCACATCCCCAAGTGCCACACCTACGAGTTTTTTGAATGTTTCCAGTGATGGTCACTGCACCCCTGCCCTGGGCAGCCTGTGCCAGGGCTTGACAACCCTTTCCAGGAAGAAATTTTCTCTATTACCCAATTTAAACCTCCCCTGGCACAACTTGAGGCCGTTTCCTCTTATCTGTCACTTGTTACCTGGGAGAAGAGAATAACCCCTCGGCTCCCCCCTCCTGTCAGGGAGTTGTGAAGAGCAAGAAAGTCCCCCCTGAGCCTCCTTTTCTCCAGGCTGAGCCCCCCCAGCTCCCTCAGCCACTCCTGGTGCTCCAGACCCTTCCCCAGCTCTGTTCCCTTCCCTGGCCACACTCCAGCCCCTCAATGTCTTTCTCATCATGAGGGGCCCCGATACTGTTGTGAGGCTCTAAGAATGTGTTAAATTACCTGCTTTCCACTACTATGAAAAGCCAGGAAAAGAGCTCCTGGAGAAGTCTAAGTTTACCTGAAAATCAAGCCAAACAAGTTTCCCTCCCCCTTTCTGTGCACTTCTGTCATGGAGTGAGTTTGAAGGTGGAGGTATCGAGTTCGCAGCAGTTTAAATGTTGAACGTGGCCTGGAAAAGCAGAGCTTTTTAAAGGATTTCATTGACTGTTGTTTCCCCTGCGCCGTCTCCCGCTTGTGCAAATGGCACGTCCCCCCTTCCACAAGTGCTCCATTCATCTGACCTGGCTACCAGATCTCCCAGAGTTGTTGGTCCAGCCCCGGTGCCTCGGCCTCATTAAAGGGTTTGTGTTTGGGGGACGTGCTGTGGCTCCTTTCATCTCCCGGCCCCGGCCAGGCTATTTTTACCCGGCAGGTTCCAGGGCTGGGTCACTTCTCTGTGCCCTGAGTGTTTGTGGAGACCTGCTCAGCTGAGAGCAACCTCAGTGCTCCAAACAGAGAGCTCGGAGCAGCCTCGGAGTCGAGGCAACTCCACAAATCCTCCCAGACTGAGGAAAACTCACCCAAACACACCAACCCAAAGGTGCACGGGCTGAGGGACAGCCCAGACACCAGACCCCTGCCAGCTTGTTCTCACAGAGCTTTGGTGAGAAGAGATTTTGCTCTGTTTGTGTTCCAAGGCTTCTTTTGAGGGGGTTGATATCATTTGTCCTGCTTTGTGTAACATTCCCTGGGAGCACCAGCTGCTCCCTGAGGGAGAAGGGACCAGAGACTCGCCTTCCTTTCTCCCTCCCAGCTTCCAACCTCCCTTTAGAGGGCAGGGACACACAAGTATCATCCTCTGTGCCTCTGCCAGGCTGAAGAGAGCTCTGCCTGGAGCCAGATCCCTACACAGATCTTGAACCTGCTCCATGGCTCTATCCATGGCAAACAGCTCCAGGAGGGAAGCAAACAGCCATTGAAGGCAGCAGATTATAAGCTGGGAGCCACATCTCCAACCTCTTTTTCTCTGCACCATAAAGGTCCCAAATTGCATTTAAATTGCATTTTCTGAACCTGTCCTGAGAATCTCCACTGCTGTTGTTTGAGGCACCACTTGAAAACTGGGCAGGAAAAACCCCTCTGAACTAGATAAACTCTTCCTTGTAAGACTTGGCCAGTTTTTCAAGTCCTGTTTTATTGTCCTGTGCACCAAAATGGAGTGGCAGCTCGTGGAGAAAACAATATGAAGAAAATATACAGAAGATATACCTTCTGGTGCAAAAACCATGCAGATTTCTCAGCTTTGGAGGGCTCTGTTTGCAGCCTGAATCAGTTCCACTGCTCTCTCCACACATGGCTGATGTTCAGACACCAAGTAGGAAGCAAATTCTTAACCCCAGTGTGTGAAATCATTGTTATTTGTAGAAGCAACTCAAACGAGCCAACAAAATGGTCTCAAACCCTTGTTTCTGTCAGTGCTGCCAAGGCAGTTCTGCAAAACACAATTATTTTGTGTATTAAAACCTTCCTCCTCCTTTACCCAGGAGTTTTTACCGCACCTGAACCTCTTGCCCAGGCTGGGTAAATCTGACAGTTGTGGCTCAAACCACAGTTTTTCACTGTCAGCCGTGTGGAGAACTGTTGCTTTGAACCACAAACAGCACAAAGAGTTGCCAGTTGTCCTCATCCAGCCCGTTTAACCCATGAATATTGATGTAGATAAAGCTACACCACCCACTGGCAGGGCCACAGCAAACCAGGAGGCCTTTGAGAGTTACCACAGCTTCGGGAACACAGATGTCCACCTGCCAACAACAAAATTCAAGATCTCGTTGTGGCAGCCCCAGGACATGCCCTTTCTGCAAAGCTTTCCTTCAGAATCCAACAAACACAAATCAAAGCGAATCCCAAAGGGTATTCAGGAATGTCACAAGAGAAAATACACATCTTTACAGTCAGGTTTTCCCTTGTTCTCTCTAATCAAACATACAGGTCCCTAAGCAAAAATATTTCTGTAAGCAAGCATATATTTCTCTAAACAAACGTATATTTCTCTAAGCAAACACGTACTTCTCTAAACAAATGTATATTTCTCTAAGCAAACATATATTTCTCTAAACAAATGTATATTTCTCTAAGCAAACGTGTATTTCTCTAAATAAATGTATATTTCTCTAAGCAAACATACACTGCATATTTCAGAAAAGTTAATACAAAATATCCATCCCTGGATTTCAGGATCCCCTGATATTTTGAACAGCCTGTATTAAGAACTTCTGCAAGTTCTTTTCTGGTGGCTGGATGTTTAAAAACCTCTTTGTACCTGTTGCCCTCCCAGTAAACTTGGTAGAAACAGTAAATTGGGATTCCTTGCTGGATCGTGCCCTGGGTGGAGGAGAAGCCTGGTGGGATGCCCAGCTCCCCCCTGCCCGTGGGGTGACAAACCACCCAGGGAAACATGGCAGTGACGTCTGGACTGGAAAAGAGAAAACATCCCGAGCTGTCAGAGAGCAGCAGCTGGTAAATCTATACATAGGAAAACAAATACCCGTGAGCTCTGATTGCTGAGCTCACAGCAGAGGTTACTTACCTTGGCACGTCCACATTCAAGACATTGGGCTGTAATTCCTTCCCAGTGCTAAGCAAAACCATGTGTTCCTCTGGAACAAGGGGAAAATGTAACTCCAGGGCTGGGCAAAGAGTGAGCTGGACAAAAGGAGGCTCGGGGGGACCTTCTCGCTCTCTGCAACTCCCTGACAGGAGGGGGGAGCCGGGGGGGGTCGGGCTCTGCTCCCAGGGAACAAGGGACAGGAGGAGAGGGAACGGCCTCAAGCTGTGCCAGGGGAGGGTCAGGTTGGACATCAGGAAGAATTTCTTCATGGAAAGTGTGCCCAGGGCAGTGGTGGAGTCACCATCCTTGGAAGAGTTCAATAAACATGTGGATGTGGCAGCTGGGGACATGGATCAGTGGTGGCATTGGCAGTGCTGGGGGAATGGTTGGACTTGATGATCTCAGGGGGCTTTTCCAACCTTAATGATCCCAAGTGACCCCCATGCAGCCCAAACAACATGTAGAGGAAGCAAAAGTGAGCTCATGCACTGGGGAAATTTTCCCTTCCGTCAGGTGGTTTTATAAAGATTCTTCCTCCCTTCTCTCTCCAGGTAAAGGCACATTATTTAAAATAAACACAAAAATGGTGTTAAAGCTGCTGCTCCCACTGCTCACCACCCAAAACAGCCTTAATTCTAGTTCATCATCCCAAGGATGGTATTTGGTTGCTGTTGAAAAGCCGTTGCTTGATGTCACTGTCCCCATTAAAACATAACCCAGTCAAAAATAAAGAAAAGCGCATAAAAAAGGAAGATTGGGAAACACGAGACGCTGGTCCCTGGGCTGTGCTCCCCACCACCCAGGCCAGTAGCTCCCCAGGAGTGGGCACAGCATCAGGGGCAGCAGCTGCTCGAGGCACCTGCCAAGTGCTCCTGTCACCAGAGATGCATCAGCAGCACCACAAGTCGACGGGAGCCAAGTTGGAGCGGGAAGAGCCAACAAAAAGTTAAAAAAAAGAGGTTACAGTTTCCTGTCACTCTCATTCCAGACAGATGTCACCCAAGTTGAAGGACACCCCAGGCAAAGGAGTGAAACCCTAATTCCCAAAGGATCCTTAGGATTAAGTCGTTTACTCCAAGGTGAAGGGGAGGAGCTCGTGCTTGGCAGCCGAAGGGCTGGGGATGAGGGAATATTCCAACATTGGAAGGAGGTGGAGTCCCCATCCCTGGAGGTGTCCAAGGAAGGACTGGATGTGGCTCTCAGTGCTCTGGGCTGGGGGATGAGGTGAAGAGCAGGCACAGGCTGGACTCGATGGGCTGGGAGGGCTTTTCCAACCTCAGTGATTCTGGGATTCTGAGAATTTGGAAGAGATTCAGTAGGATTTTGGAAGATGGTAGGAGAGGTGGTTTGGGAAAACCAAAGAAAACAAAAAGAGAGGAACTAATGTTTACAGAAGAGGTGTAACAACGACTCAGCAGAGAAGGGAGAGGCTGTGGCAACTCCTGCTGGTCAGAAAAATGTAGGATCAAAGCAGCATTTAGGGAGGATCTGCTCCCTTTCAAACTGCTTCAGTGAACCACACTCAGCAAAAGTGAGAGTGGTGAACTCTTTAAACAGGGACCTGCCATGTAACTGTGCTATTTAAAGATGTGTCAGTGTTAGGATAAATATAGGATCTGCTAGTAATGGTCCCACAGGTCACCTCGAATCCTCATGGGAATATTCACCGTGAGCTGCAGCCGAGCACAGCCAGGGCACTGCCACAGCCACAGCTCCCGAGGCAAAACCTCCCAGTGCCGCTGTGGGAAACTGCCCTGGAAGGGCTGGACACGGAGCTGGGTCTGGCCCAGCACCCAGAGACCCCTCCCAGGGCTGGTCTCACTGCCCCTCTCCGAGGGGACCCAGCGCAGGGACCCGGCCATGCGTGGCCGTCACAGTTCTGCAGGAGGTGGGGTGACAACCCCAAGGACCTGGACAAACTCCAGGCTGTTTAATTGCTTTCTGTCTCCCTGAATTCCCCCAGTGCTTCCCTTCGGGTGTGCTGGTCTCTGCTTCCTGTCCCGAATGGCAGCTGGAGCTGGAAACCACAGGATGGAGCTGAGAGCTGCTGAAGGCGCTGCCTCACTGGAAACCAAGGACTTGGATTATACAACGATATTCCAGCCCATGGAGCTTGGGCAGGAGGCACTCAGGTGTATTATAAACAAGAAAAGCATCCTATTTCCCCCCATTCCACAGCCAGTTTGCCCTGGGGGAGCCCATCATGATTAATAATTAGTGCAAGAAACAAAAAACCAGAGGGAAAGACATTAATCAGAGCATGTAAATCTAGAGAGGTCGATTTGCTTTGGTCTTTTCCCTTCAGTCAATACAACCACTATTAAATGTGAAGTAAAACCCTTGCTTCAAGTAAATCCTCTCCCACAGGAGGAGCAAGACAGTAAAGGAGGGAAGACACGAAACCGGGAGTAAATCTTGGGAGATGCATTTGCTCTTCCCTGTTGCCTTAGTGCTGATCAAATGGGAAGCCCATGAATTATGAGTGAGGGGCTCAGGTTTCATGGAGAGCTGTTCCCTGGAGCAGCACGGGGGGCAGTGGTGCCTTCCTGAGGCTTGGAAGGAGATCAGGAGTCAACAGGCAAAAGGAAAAAATATAGTCCTGGCCCTGTTGGTGCTGCTTCCCTCTTTAAAACAACCCTTTTAAAAGGGATTCCTCTCCTCTGGTAACAAAGGGAAATGTTATACAAGGATTTCCATTCTTATCTAGGAAGCTCCTGGACAAGGTGACCTTTCCCCTGGCATGGTGAGCTGCCTCTCCAGACTCCTCTTCCCTCAGGAATAAAAACGTTTTCATCACATAGGCTAGGATTAGGCAATTCCTGAGCTCAGTCAAACAGTTAAACACTAAAGAAATATCTTTTTCCTATCATCTCTGGGTTAGGTGGCAACACACTTAGGCCTCGTTAGCAGAATCTTGCCTCTTTACTGCTCTTTTCCACATAACATCCTACTTTCTGTAGGAACAAGGGCATTTTTTTGAGTCTCTGGTAGAAGAAACTTTAAGAAATTATAGAAAAATAATAGATAATGGATAGAAAAAGCTTTGGAAAAAAAAAGGCATAACCCTAAAGCATTAAATATGGATATTTGTCCCCTCAGAAACCGCTTTTCAGTCAGAAAAACAAACAAATTAAGACCAAAATAACGTCCATGAGTCACAGAAGGATTCTCAAAGCTGTCAGACAAGGGCATTACAGACAGTGCTGGTCGGATATTCCCCTAAACATCCACGATGGGGAACCTTCCAGAGCAGGAGCGACCGAAGCTTAATTGCAACGAGATAGAGGCGAGGCCAAAGTCCCACCAGCCACGGGCTGGGGAGAGCAGGAGCTCAGGGGGGTGCAGCAGGAATAATAACGCTTTGATTTGCATAACACTGGGAGAGTTTGTGCAACAGAAAAGCACGGGCGGGGCACGATTAGCTCCGGATTAGCCGCGTTAATGAGCTTTAGTGCCGGGCCCTGAGAGAGGCACAGCCCAGAGGTTTGGACCTCGAGGGGAGCTGCAAACACATCCTGTGAGCTGGACACTGGTCGTGCTCCAAACAGTCTTTTGGGTTAAGAGGGAATCATGGAGTGGTTTGGGTTGGAAGGGACCTTAAACCTCATCCAGTGCCACCCCCTGCCACAGGTTCCACCAGCCCAGGTTGCTCCAAGCCCCATCCAACCTGGCCTTGGACACACCCAGGGATCCAGGGGCAACCACAGCTTCTCTTGCCAACCTGTGCCAGGGCCTCCCCACCCTCCCAGCCAACAATTCCTTCCCCATATCCCACCCAACCCTGCCCTCCGGCAGCATGAAGCCACAGCAAAGAATTTCTTCAACACTCAAAAGGGGCATCCATGGAGAAGATGGGGGGGGAAACACAGGCTGTACCAGCTCCTAGGTAATACAATAACATGGGTGCTAATGAAAATTGGGAATATTTAGCTGTTCGTCCCTTCTCCATGTTCCTTTCACCAATAACTTCTCTGATCACAGCCATGCTGCTCTATATTGTGATGCTGCAAGAGGCCCCCTGGACAGTCAAGGCACAGAACATGATGAGTTTGACCAGTTCAGCCCTGTTTTCATTCTCCATCAGTGACAGAGCCATAAGGTGGTTTTTCAGGCCATAAGTCTTGGAGAGAAGCCAAGCAGGAATTGTTATGACATCTTTTACGCTTTTTTAAAGTGTTTATTTTGGTTTAGGTGGGTTGGCAGTTGCTTCTAATCCTTCTCTTTACTATGCAGTGGTTGGGTTGGTGTTGGCTCTGTGGTAGGATGGGGATGGTTGATGAGTTTGGGGATGTCTTTTGTGTCATTGGTGTTGTTTATGGTGTGACTGGTTAAGGTGTGACTGGTGCAGAGCTGAGGGGAGGGACCCCCCTGGGGCTGTGAATCCCCCAGCATCACCCTGTCCCCAAAAAACACTGCAAAGTGGGAACCAGAACATGCTGGGGGGGAAATGTCCCCCCCAAGTGTCCCTAGGGAAGCAGGAGCCCTCCAGAGAGGGCAGGACCTGGGTTGAGATTTCTTATAAAAATGCAGAAAACAGGGCCAGGGACAGGCAAGGCAAATGCTTTGTGTTGTTGGGAAATGCAGGGCTGTGATGGGCAGCGTGTCCTCACCTCTCCTCCTTCTCCACCTCGTGGGGAGAGGACCTGCACAGAGACCTCCCATCCCAGCTCCCTGCTTTCCAAGGCTCTTCTAAACCTGTGACTGAAAAATGCACCTAAAGACATTATTAACAACAACATCCATGCTCTGCTCATTAAGAATTGCCCATCACTGTGCTGAAGGATTTCTTTCCATCATATGCACACCATGGTTTTGTCTAGTTTTCCATTATTCAGCCCATGTGGGCTTTTCCCACTTCCCTTGGGAGCCTCCACTGAGGCTCAACACTCCTCATTGTTAGAAAACTTCCTGATATTCAGCTGCTTCTTCCTTCTATTCATCCCAGCAGGATTGTGCTCCTGCCCGGCTGTGCCTCCAATTGTTTGGGTGCTCCAGCCCTTCCAAACCCGGATTTTTTGCTGTCAGAACACAGAATATATTCACTGACTCCTCGTGGCCTTTGGGTTTGTTGAAATTTAATATCCTTCCACTGCTCCCAGGCGCTGCCCCTGCTCTGCCTGGACATCTCCTGTCGGGCTTCTCTTCATTTACTGCCCTGCAGTGGCTCTTCATGCTTCCCAATCCTCCTGGTTACTCAGGTTACTCCAGTAAAGACCAGCACTTGCTGATGTCCTGTTCCAGTCTGACTGCAGGCACCCCTTGGCATCAGCCCAGGCAGGCTGGGAGGGATGGAATATGGGCATGGGACCTCCTGCTGGCACTGCCAGCTTGGGTTGGGAGGGACCTTAGAGATCATCCAGTTCCAACCCCCCGGCCGTGGGCAGGATCATGTTCCACTATCCCTGCTAAAAAACCAGGCTCCAACATGCCTGGAATAGGAGCCACTGCTTGGATATCACTGGGATTCAGACAAAAAGAAGAAACCAACTTTATTTCACCCAATTCTCACTCGAACCTGCTCTGCTCCCCAGCACAAAGAGAAACCTTTCATTGTCCCCTTGGACACGGTCAGACACCACAGGAGGGGTGTCACAGCTCGGGAATCAGGCTCTGCTCAGCTGGTGCTGGCAGAGGCTCTGCTGGGAAACACCTGCTCCCTCTCCCAGGGGTGGGATTCCGGGATCACTGGTGCCTCTTTCAAAACAACGGTGCCCACTCCCGCCGGCTCTGGGGCTGCAGGGCTGGGAAACTGCCCCTTTGTCTGGGGAAAAAGGACCAACAGACCCAGATCCCACAGCAAATTAGGACACAGTGAGTGTCTGAGCTTGTTCTGGAGGAGAGAATAATCAGGAATGTCTTTCTGGCCAGGAGTGATTCCTGGATGTGGTTTCTGGAGGGAGACACTGGGGACTGGATTTGGTCATGCAAATTGGAAATCACTCCAGGTTATGGGGAAGGTGAAGAATGAGTCTGCAAAGTGAATCCCTTCTCCATCAACAAGAGAAATTAAAGGCTCTGAAATGGCTGAGACAACCTTGGAAGAGACGGATTTAATTACTGCAGGACATGGAAAGCAGGGGAGAGAGGCAGGGCACAAACACAGCACTCTGGCCAGAGGGTGACAGTCCCCTGGCAAATAAAAGCAAAGGTTGAGGACAAAACACAAGGTCTGGAGGGATATTCAGGTTCAGGCCCTGGTGCCATCCGAGCTTTGAATTTGCCTGAGCCAGCAAACAACACGAATTTTTGGTTTACTTTTCCTACACTGAAACACATTTCAGCAGCTCACGATCTACTGCCTTTGCTTAAGTGCATTTAATACAGAAAGGCCTAAACATTTGGAGGAGAAATATCCTGGCATCTGTTAGCAAAAAAGTCCTGTTGGATAGGGAAGTAATGGAATGTTAAGTGCTGATAAATAACAAACCAGGATTTTTAAATGAAGCCTTTTAAAAATTGCAACGGGACTGCTTCAAATGGGCACTTGCTTTCATTTTTCTTTTCTGCCATCTCTCTACAGCATTTAAAATTCTTAAAAAGCTCCTTAAAAAAAAAAACCAAAAACTGAACAGGATGAGGCTTTGCACTTCCATTTGCTACCAAAGTGATTTTTGATTGCTGTGTTATAAAACTCTTCAAAAAAGATTTCAGATGGAAGCCCTGACAAACCATTGAGAATTGGTGAACACCACAGCATTTGGGAGCTCCTGGAGGGTTACAGAATCATAAGATCATGGAATGGTTTGTGTTGGAAGGGCCCTTAAAGCCTCATCTCATCCCACCCCCTGCCATGGGCAGGGACACCTTCCACTAGACCAGGTTGCTCCAACCTGATTCTGCTACATCTGCTCAGGAATTTTCCTTTAAAATCTCTTCCAGCACCAACTGTGGTTTCTGTAATTTTTTTCCTTTTTTCCCCCTAAAAAAATGCCAGTATTACTAATTTTTTTTCCTTTAGTTTTGCTGGGAAACACCTCAGTGAAAAGGCCCATTCAAGCAGATTTGAAGCTGTTGGTTTAATCATCCCAATAACGACCCTTTGGGATCACCCAGACATTAAACATTATCCCACAGGACTTGTGGTCCTAAAGCTGATGTTTTAAAAGTGTGAAAGCTTGGGAAGCTGGATGAATGATACAAGATATCATAGATGTCTTGCAGACAGGCAAAATTCCTAAATCCAACAGTTTGAAGCACAAAGAGTTGGTATTTTGGCATCATGGGGGTACCTCCTTCCCCAGGCAGGGCCCCTAAACCCCCCTGGTGCCATGGGGCCACTCCTGGCACCCTTTTTAGCTTGTTCATGGACTCTCTGGATGGAAGGTTCCAGGGAAGCCTCAGGATGAACCAAAGCCATGAAATATTTACCTCCCCAATGACAAATGAATTCTGCTGTTGCAGGAAAGCACAGGAAGGAAACGATTCCTGCCAATGAATAGAGGAGGGAAGGGACGAGTTAATGCCTCTGTCACATATATTCTAGTGGCCTTTAAATGCCATTTTGATTTGGGTTCTGCTTTCTGGCTCCTTTGAGTGCTCCCAAGGGCCCTGAAGTAGGAAAATTGGCACAACAATGGATCATTTTACTGAAAACATTTGCTGGGTTTGACAGCAGAAGAATTAAGATGGGAAATGCAAAATTATTTCTAAAATTCAGGTATGCCTGTGTGGCTGAAATCCATGGAAAGTGCATATGCCAGTCCCAAAGCCACCCAAGCACTGACACAACCAGAGACATCCCAGAAGCATCATAGCAGTGGGGTATCAGAAAATCCTGCAAACGGGGGAAAACTGCTGCTCAAACACGTTGTGCCTCCTCAGCAGCCTCGGGTTCCAATAAGATAACAGCCCAGTTTCCCTTGTTTTCCAAAATAACCCGAGATTATTGATGTGCTGCCAATATTTTAACAAGGAGAGTTCACCCCATCCCACCCTGTCCCCAGTCTGGGACGAGCACCATGGGATCAGGGTGGGGACCCCAAACGGGTTGAGCAGAGATGAAGAGCCCAGGAGTCGATTCATTGTTTTTCCATCTTAAAGAAAACACTTGCCTGTAACTGTAACCAAGAAGAGAGGCAGCCTCTCCTTTCTTCGTGTTTGGCAAATAAACCCCATGTTAAGGGCACTTCGTTGGAAATGTTTGTACTTTATTTATTTTTGAAAAAAAGACACAGAGTGGGTTGATAGCACAACTTTTGGCCTGTTTGAGCTGGTGTGGGGAAGGATAAAGCCCTGTGTGTGCATTGCTTTGAGAAATGGGCCTTGGAGGGCAGCAGGAATATATTGCTCTGGGGATGTTTTCTTTCTCATCAACACTAAAAATTTTATGTTCCATGGGGAAAAAGGTTGAGATTTTACCTTTTTTTTTTTTTTTTGTGATCTCTAGAGATTGGAGAGTGGCATCATGGGTCAACTTAGAGATTCCACTTTTCCAGCTTCCAGTTTTAGCTATAGCTAGCAGAAAAAAATGCTCCTTTCTAAAGAAAAAAATCCAAACAACCCCCAACATTAGTGGTGACTGAATAACCTGCTCACGAGAAATGCTTTTGGATTCAATGGCAACCACAGATGGATATGAAGCAGAAACCACTGCAATGGTTTAGAAGGATGGACTCCACAAACGGCAGAAATACCACTCCCAGTCTCCTGACAGATTAGAGGTAACATTATTAGGAGTTCTCCCAGCCCTTGAAGTTCCCAACAGCTGAAGACTTTTGTTAGGAGTCTTTAATTAAACCAATAACTGCAGAGAGAAGCAAACATCCCAACCAGGCACAGCTGCCTGGGTCCCTTCCAGCAGCAGAGCTGGCACAGGCACCACGTTCTGCCCAAATGCTGTGAGAGGCACACAAGTTTTGTTTTAAGATTTATGTTGTATTTAATCTTCTGGGAATCACCAGTCGCCTCTAATGGGTTTGCCCAGCTCTGGTAGTTTGGAAGCTCAGACAGAAGATGTTAATCTGCAAAGGGTTTCGGTGAGCTCGTTCTAATCTGTGTCAGCACCCCCGGCCTCCCACGTCCTTCTTTGCCCCAGAAAGGGCGATTTCAATCGCCGAGGTGTTGGTTAATCGGTCCCCACTGAGAGCTCTCAGCCTCGCATAAGAATGGGTGTGAAAGTCTCGTCTCCCCGGGGACCGGGATTTCCACAAAACCAGCTCGAAAATGCCCAAAGCCACGAGACTGGATTTCTGCATGCAAATTTACTGATGATACCGGTGGATTTTGCATCCCGAGCCCTCTGTCAGCCCCCACACTCAGCTGTAACCAGTGACACCCGATGCCTTTGGCCACCCCTTCACCGTTCACCCACATTTTTTTTGTCTCTTCGGCAGCTGAACAAGTAAAATGGACCTTTGACCCTGAGGAGCAGGAAACATCTGCCCCGACACCATTTTCAATCCGAATCCACGCTCCCGTTTTTAGGTTTGGTTAAACCGTGAGCTATCCGAGGCCGAGGTTTTGCAGCCTGCAGTTGGGCTGTTACATGAGATATTCAGGAAGTTATTTGCATGGCTGGATAAAAGCCTGTAGCAGCAGCTGGTGCTGCAGAGGCGAGTCCGCGGCCACCAGCCCAAGGAATAACATCAGCTCCAGCTTCACAATGAGTTGTTTACTGGCCTTGGCTGCCTGTGGGAACAGCCAAGGAGAGCGGAGGAAGAGGAGAGACAAACACAATGCGAGCGAGACGCGTTAGGTGGGAGGCTGGGCTTTAGCAGCAGCCCCGGGATCGCAGACCTATGGAACCAGAGAGGCTGGAAATGAAATAAAGGGGCACCGACTGCAGCAAATGAAGCCGCTGAGCTGTTCCTGCTGCCAGAAGATCCTCGTGCCCAGTGGAAGGGCTGATATTGAAGGTAAGAGAGAAAAATAAACAGCTTTCAGGCGGGGGCTGTGCTGGGGGGGCAGATTCACCGAGCGGCTCCCGGGGGAGCTCAAGGAAGGACACAGCCACGCTTCCCTGGAACATTTGGAATGATGACCCTGGAAGCGGAAAGCTGACCGGTTTTCCAGCAGGAATCCAGCGCTTTCAGAGCAAGCTGCTGGGGAAAAAGAGCCCAGACTTTTAGTCAGCTCCTTTGAGAAGATCTAACACCCACACCCACACAACAAACCCCAACCTAACAACCAACCGCTTTCTAAATCTCTTCAGAAAGATACTTTATTTTTATGGCCAGCTCTGCTCTGCAGCTTCCCAGTCTTACCCACTGCTTTCCCGATTCCCAGCTCCCCCCTCTCCTGCTCACTTTTTTAATTGGAAGGCAAAACAATTGCAGCCGTGGAAAGGAAAATCCGAGCTCTAAAGCGCTTTTCCCACCGGGCACGCTCTCCCAGGCCGGGTCCACCAGCTAATTGCTCAGGAAATCCGCGCTGCTCATTGTCGGGCTGTCCTTAAACTACTAATTCCGAACAGGGAGAGGCTCTGGAAGGGAATCCAGGGCTAGTGCCCCGCGAGAGGGACCCACAGAGCCGCGCCGGGGGCGGGCTCAGCGCTAATAACACATCCCTGCCCAATGGAAAGCGCTTCCTATGGAGACCCCCAAGAGTTCCCCCTGCCCAGACATCGGGGCCATTCCTGCGTCCCGTTTTCCCAAGACACGATGGCAGAGCTCGGCAGGGCCGATCCCTGTCGGAACAAAGGCCGGGAAGCAGCTGCCACCCACCGCGGGGCTTAGGGATGAAGGGCTGAACTCGGGCGATCCCGGAGGTTTTCCGCGTGGGAATAACGCGGCCCGCGTTCCACAAAGGATCCATGGGGGCTGTCGGGGCGGGATCCCGCTGAACCACCGAGCCCTGGGAATGGTGCTGCCCCGGTAAGTCCCTGCTCCCAACCCTTCCCAAGACAGGGAAAAGCAGCCGGATTTCAGGGCAGGGTCGCGGTGGCTCCTAAAGCTGAGACTCGGATGGATCTGGGGGGTGAGAGCAGCCGGGATGGGCTGGAGCCGGGATTAGCGAGGTCTGTCCTGGAGCCGGGATTAGCGAGGTTTGTCCTGCGCTGGCAGATCTCTCCCTGCGGCTGGGACGGGAAGGGCGGCCGGCTCTGCCGAAAGGGGGAAAGATGAGCTCCAAGTTTTGGGAAGTGATTGCTGTGTGAGCTGCTCCCCAGCCTGGCAGGGGCATCGTTACCGCTCCCCCCGTAACTCTCGCTGTGGCACCGCAGATGACAAGTTAAGGACTTTTCTGTGCTGTTGCTTCTTTCGCGTTTGTGAAAAATAGCCCTTGGTTCCAGCTTTCTTTTGTACTTGAACTCAGTATCATAAAGACACTTGAAGCTTAAAAAAGGGGTTGTATGCAAATGTGGCATAAGCGTAGACTTTCAGCTTACAATGATAGATGTTTTCAGTTTCATGTAATGGAGAGCTGGTTCCTGTAAGATGTGTTAAAATCAGGAATTAAGTTATAAATTTTTAGACTGAAAAACTGAAAAAAAAAATATATCACCTTGGCTTTCATTTATGGCTAAAATCTACTCCTTTTAAGCTGCAAAATTCAATGAGAAAAAAATCAAATACAGCTCTAAGCAGATAGAAAAACTGGTGTCAGAAGTAAAATGAATGATGAACACATGACTTAAAGATTCAGCTGTTTAGAAGAAAGGGGATTTAACACAATATAAGCCCACTGCAGAAGAATTTGCAGGAAAAGTTTAGGATTTTAATGACATTCTCTAATCTTTGTTTGAGAGGAGACAGTTGTGTGTGGTTTTTGTATTGCTGCCCTACATGAGCAGAACAGTAAAATCCAGAGGATGGGAAGTGCAAAGTTCACAGCTTGGTGATAAGGATATTCCCCCCTCAGAGCACTTTTCCATCTTCTTTCCCTTCGGAGGATTCCCAAAGCTGAAAACAAACCAGGCAGGAAACCTTGGTACTTTGGGGGGGTTCAAAGCCTCTGGATTTAAAAAAAAAAATCCTGAAACCCATGGGAGGAAGGGAGGGAAGGGGTGGGAGGGGAGGCTGAACACACATTTCTAAATGACTGAAAATGAGAATCCTCCTCGGTTGATAAAAATCAGTGCCTTTCAAATCCTGGAGTGGGGAGCTCTGCACAGACACAAGTGACTCCTCAAGTCGCCTCAACTCCCATTCAGAGCATCCTAAGGAGGCACAAAAACGTGCAAACCTGCAGCTCAGACTCCTGAGGAGCTGGGATGGAAACATTCCCTGTGCAGGGAGAGGATGCGCTCCCAGCTGTAAGATGGTTCCCCCCTCCAGCTGTGACCTCATGGCTGGAGCACCAGGGCAGGAATTGAGGCAATTTGAGCCAGACCTTGGGTCGGATCCCGAGGAAAGGGTGCACTTGGGAGGGGACGTGGCAAAGCAATTTGGGCTCTGTTCTGCTGGTGCTGCCTTGGCACTTGGAGCGTGGCCATTGCAGCCATGGAGATCGATTCCAGTGTCCGGGATCCAGCTGTGCCAGCTGTCCCTGGGTCTGTTTAAAGCATGTTTGGGATCTGGGGCTCTTTCCTGGTGCCTGAGTGTTGGTGGAGGGTGTGGTGGTCCCAGCCTGGTGGCTCACAGTGCTCCAGGATCCCGAACAAGACACGGTGAGCCATCCCATCACAGCCTGGGATGGGTTGGGTTGGCTCCTGGAGTACACAGCCACCCTCAGGAGGTCTTTCCAGGTCAAGTGTGTGTGTGCAGAGGCTCACTCTGCTCCTCCTCCCTAAATAAGGATCCGATTTAGTCTCAGGGAAGAGGAGCCACCACCTTTCACAAAAGGGAAATTCTCTCCCTGAAAAGAGGAGTTCTTTATTCCCAGAGCAGACAGTGGCTCTGCAAGGCTTCCTCCTGCACCAGCTTCCCAGTTCAGCCCCATAAAAGGGGGTAAAGATCCACCCAGCTCCAGAGCCAACCCAGCCTTAGCTGACCCCAGCTGCAGGAAAGTTTGCTGAATTATTTGTAATGGGTTGGGTTTGCAGAAAAAGGAAAGTCTCTTTATCTTGGCAAGTGGAATTAAGGGACATTCATCAGTCCCTGAGCCCCGAGACAAAGGTGGGTGCTGGCAGCAGAGCAGGTTCTTTCTCTGGGCAAAACACCATCTCATCGTACTTGGAGCCCCTGTTATGGCTGTGAACAGACAGCCACATCACACCTCATATTTTCATCTAATAATATTCCCATTTTCATGTCTTGAACCTGCAGATAAGGCACCCTCTTCCACCCCAGCCTGCATTTTGCAAGTGGAAATCACCATATTTAGCAGTAAAAGCAGCATCCATCCCTTGCACAAAATGTCATTCCCCTGCTCTCAACTCATGGTTAGCAATCTGATTTCTGAGAAACTTCATTGCTGAAACATCTATTGTTGGTTGGGATTTGATATTTTTGCAGTGTGGAGTCATTTCTTACTTATTTTAACACTTTAGTGCAGATTCCCTGTCTGTGGTTCTTCCTGTGCTCCCTCACACACCCTTCCATCAGACACCACAGGATATTTTTTAGGACCTGAATGCTTTTCCACACAGGTGAGGTGAGGGAGATGACATGGAAACCCCAGTCATGCTCCAAATTCCTTGCTGAGGAACATGTCCTGAGGGGAACAGGGAATCCAGCAGCTCTAGGAAGGGATTGGGGATCTCCAAGGTGCAAGGACAGACCATGGAGCAGATGAAACCAAGGCTGGTGATGCTCTGTCAGAGGGAGTTCTGTCCAAGGCCAGGTTGGATGGGGCTTGGAGCAACCAGGGCTGGTGGAAGGTGTCCCTGCCCGTGGCAGAGGGTGGGACTGGATGAGCTTTAAGATCCCTTTCCAACACAAACCATTTTATGAGTCTCAAACCTTCCCTTTTCCCCACAGAATAAACCAACTTAAGAGAATAAAGCCCTATTTTATAAACTCCCTGCAGCCAATAAATGCAGGGCACAGATCCCTCGAGGTCCTAAACACGGATCGTGTCCAACCCCATGGAAAGACTGTCCCCAGCACCCCCCAAGAAAACCAAGCACGGCCCCTCACACCCAGCTCAGCTGGCCAAGGTGAAATAGGTGTTTGTGCTGCTGGGCTGGCAGCTTGTTGGTGCTAATGGATGCAGGGAAGGGAAGAAAAGCCCATAAATTTGGGATAAAGAGGTGAAAGTTCAGCTCTCCTGCTTCAGCAAAGGGGCTGCAGAGGATCCCTCTGGGTCAGACAAGGCCGGGTGAAAGGAGGGTTTCATGTGGCTGAGAAAAGGCACCAAGGAGCCAAAAAGCCAAGCAATCACCAAGGAACCACTGGAAATTGTGTCAGGGAAAGCGAAGAAAGGAAGCTTGTTGGGCAGGCCCCTGACTGGAAAGCCTTTGGAACTGTAAGCAAATAAACCTTGGCCTGTTGTTGGAGTCCCCAGTGGTTCAGGGAAACAAGACTCGCTTATTTTTTATGTTTTTTTCTTAACCACGCTTTGTAAATAAACAGGGCTACATCAAAGACACGGCAACCTCCACCACAAACATTATTCCTGGGTGAAAACGACCTGGTCAGACAGAGTAACTCCGCTTTTCATCAGTTCATCAGCTTTTCTTTGCATCTAAATCTTCTCCAGTGGATCAAGCCATGCCATTGTACAGCAATCCCCCCTCGGTGAGAGCCCCGGGGGTCAAAACAAGCAGCATTCCTGCTGCCCTCCACCCCCAGAGGCAAAGAAAAAAGTCCCTCTTACAAGTGGAAAATTATGTAAACTTTGCCGGGAAGTTTGGGGTGAGTTCCATCATTTCGGGGCTGTGGACCAGCCCCTCTGGAAGCTGCAGTGGATGGGGAAAGCCGAGCACGTCAAGGGTTAAAGGGGTGATGTAAATGGAGAGAGACATTCTCAGTGAAAACAAAAAGAGAGTCATGCCCTGAGGATCAGTGGCTGAGTGTGGGGTAAGGCAGTTCACTATTCTCTTCTGAAGGAAACATTTTAATTAGCTCAATACAAAACAGATACAGCCCAGAGAAGGCACCACGAGCAGGAAATGCTTTGTAAGTCTCAGAGGACAGTGAGGAGACAACGGCGGTGCTGAGCAATTAAAAACCGAAAAAAAAAAAGTAAAGAAAAAAAGCAAAGCGCCTTTAGGGTTCGCTCCGGGAGAGGCTCAGGTTTCCTCCTCCCTGCTCCATCCCGGAGGAGAATTAAATTGGGGTCCTGCTGCAATTCGTTCACAACAGAAGGTTGTGCTGAACTTGGGGTATGCGAGGTTCCCCAAGAGCCAAAACCACCCCAGGAGAAGGGAGCGGCCGGTGCTCTCCCACCTCATCCCAGCGGGTCCTGGGGCTCTCTCCCGTGGTAGCTGGATGAAAGGACACGCCTCGGGGTCCCGTGTTTTGGGTTTTTTTTCCTATTAAAGAGCATTTGAAAAGCAGCTGGTGAATCCTGACTGAAGCGAGTAACTCACAATTCCACCTTCCCAGCAGGTACAGGAGACCTTGTTCCACCCACAGCAAATCCCGGGGAGTGTCAGGTCGGATGGCACTGAAGGACCTCAGCACAATAAGTGTCAAAGCCATGAATAAGAGCCTTCCTGCCTTGTCTTTTATGCTAATCACCCGAAAACGTCCCCTTTCCCCAGCACACCGGCCGGGCATTCACTCGATAAACCAGGCAAAAATGGCTCTTTGAAGCTCCACAAACCTTCCCCAGACTTCAAAGTCACACTTCTGTCTGCTCCTGTCCTACTGTTCTCGAATACATCACTCGGGATTAGGAAATGAAAGAGATTAAAGCATTTCTCTCCTTCCCATCGCTTCGGATCGTCAATAGAGCTTTGTTTACAGGCAGCTGCTCCGCTTCCCACCCCGCAATCCCACCCTTTCCCTGCTCCCACCACACCAGGGGAGGTTACTGGGAAACTGCAGGAGGCTCTGGGGAGGATGGAGAGCTCACAGACGGATCGGTTTAAGAGCCAAGCCCAAACTGGTGTCCCAAACCATTTCTCATCCCCAGACCTTTCTCTGGATCCAGCATCACTTGCTCGGGCTGGTCCAGTTTTCCATAAACCCACTCTGCTGGCACTGAGAAAACAGAGCTGTACAGAACCGGTTACTGCCCTGACAGCCTCAAACAGGGGAAGATCAGCCATCAGATTGCCCCAAACTAGAGGTTTGTCCTTATATCCATTTTCAGTTGATTCTCTCAGAGTTCTCTACAACCAAAAATGTCCAATGAAACTTTTATCAAAAAGCAAAAATACAAGTCAGTGGAGATCTCATTGCAGGAACTGAGTTACAAATAATTTTTCAGGTAGAAAAAGTTTCTTTTTCATCACACAGCTTCCATTTTATCTACTTAAACAGCTGCAGTTTATCTCACCTTTCCTATGGTTCTCCTCCCTGGAAGAACTCGAGTCCTACAACCTTATAGAGAATTATCATCTCTGCAAAAATCTTCCAAAAAATCAAACATCCCCCCCAACAAAACCTTTTTTTTTTGAGCCTTCTACCTAACTGAAGTGGAATGAAGGAGGGAAATAAACCCCAAGAAGTTGCAGGAAGGAGTTTGTGGTTGCAGAGCCGTAACCTGGGCTCAGTGGTGAGAGTGAGTTACACACCACACACTGATTGTAGCAACGGGGTGAGTACCAGGGAAGGGCAAACCCTCCAATGAATGTAGTTCTTGTCAAGAGAAGGCACAAAGCACATGCTGTGCCCGAGGTAAATACCTGTTTATTGCCAAGGTCAGGGGCTGAGACAACACAAGTGCTGCCGTGACCTTGAGACACTTGGGGACAAACCCCAGAGAAACCCCCAAATTCCCAATATCCCCACCTGGAATACTTCAGTTTTTGGTTTCTGTACCTATAAACCCTTTGTTTCTCAAGATTTAAGAGATAACCTGAGCACACACAGGGATAATCTGGCAAGAGATCCCTCAGATTTGGAAGGTTTTCACATCAGGGCTGTAGCAACCTCACAAGGAAAGGCTTTGCAGTGTTTAGTTACTTAAATGAACACATGGGATGTCCTGCAGATTCACACTGATAAAGTTCTGCTCATCTGACATCTCACAGGAGAAAAAGAAAATGTGGTGATGCAAAAAATGTCTGTCCTAACCTTTACCCTGTTTTTCCTGACCTCAGTTTGCTGGACATGTGGAGAATGGGATCTGTGGGAATGGGCTCAATGGAATTACAGAGTTTCATTTTGAAGTGTGCCTTTTACCTGCAGTCAGTCCTGTCCTCACAGATAGCTGTTGATCTGAGTTGAGCTGCAGCATGGCTGTTTGGAAGGTTTCTTAAGGTGCCAGGAGGAGGAAACACAAGAATTGTAAACAGGATACTCAGGCACCATAGGAAGTCACAGGGACAAGTTTTCCTTTCTTTCCAGTACATGGAGGATTGGATATTTCTACAAGTGGGAGCAAATCCTGGAGCTACTCTGCTGAGCCATAACTCTGAATAACAGGGTGACATGAGTAAGTGATGGTTGCTGTAGGTTTGCTTGTACCATCCCTGCTGTGAGAGAGAATATTCTGAATATTATCACAATGAAAAGGGTATTTATTCCAAACACATCCCTGCCCTCCTTTACTGCCCTCCCAGTTTAAGTATAGGATTTAAAGCTTTGCCCTGCCTGAAACACAGAGTGGTAAAGTGGTCTTCTTGATATTTACTTAACTCAGCTTTTTAAAATATATTGCTTTACTCTTTCCCAGCAAGACAATAGCAGTGGTGCCCGTGGTGCACATGAGGAGCATCCTACTGCTTTAATCCCTAGTGAAAAGGGAGGAAAGTGAATTTTACACTCCAAAACCTCAATCTGTAGAGTCATACTGCAGAATTTAAAGCACATGGCTGGGTTTCAAAGCCACTTGTCAGCTTGTTTCAACCCCTCAGGGTTCCATAGGTAAACAAGCCAGGCTGTATTTTAAAGCCCATAAGTTAACTAGACAATTGCTGGCAGGCAATTCCCAGAGATTACCCACTAGAAAAAACTGGGATAAGACCTTGAGGTTGTCTGGTGCAGAGCAGGGAGCAAAGATTAAAGCGAGGCAGCATCTTTTCTCCTGTGTGAGGAGCAGCTGGGTCAGGCAAGGAGCCCTTTGCCAGTGGGAAAGGGGAGAGTTTCAAACCTGCTGTGCCAGGCTGTGTCTTGAGGAGCTGCCAAAGCCCTGGACAGATTGGAAGGCGGGGTTTTCCATCTATGTAAGGTTTCAAAGAACACCCAGTCCCTCTCAAACCTCCCCAGTCAGGACCCAGATGCGAAGCCTGGACCAGGAGAGTCTGGCACACCTGGTTTTCACACACTTACAGGGGTCACATTTCAGCATAAACAAAAACTGTTCCTGATGGAGATAACAGGCAGTTCTGTACCGAAGGGGAGGTACAAGCCAAGAATTTAATGCTTTAGGCTGAGGGTTAAGCCAAGGCACAGCTATTCCTGTTGGAGCTCATGTGCACTTTTCAATCCAATAAGTTCTTGCTTAAAGGCATTTTAACTTTCAGGCAAGACCTTTCCTTATTTAGACTGCCACAGATCCAAAGAAAGCGCACATTTGAGATTTTACTGCTATACTTTCCATAATTTAAATGTTTGATGTCTTTTTTTAGGCTGCTTCACAACAAAGTTCATTTGGTCGTGAATTTAGTAGGAAAAACTCCTAGATGAGCACAAGCCAAAGGGGTGCAAGGAACAGTTTACTCCCTACCTGTCCTTGTGCAGTTGCACAATGAAGTCCCTGCTGTAGAAAAAGCCCCAGGGTGGGATTGGTCTCCTCTGCCATTGCCACACACTCAACATCAACCAAACAAGGACAGATCTGCCCTTGGTCTGACCATCTGCTAGTGCTGGATGTCATCACAAGTGTGCAACTCAAAATGACACCAAAAGGAAGAATTGATTCAGGGGGGTGCAGTGTGTGCACAGAGACACCCTCAAAGGCCACGGGGTGTTCTGGAGCTCAGAGCACAGCAAACCCACCCAAAGCACCCCTTCCCTCCCCAGCCTGCAGAGAGCCAGGGAATCCTTCAGATGGGAAAAGACCTCCGAGATCTTTGAGTCCAACCCTCCCACAGGGCTCCAACTCATCTTTTTGGGTGTCCAAAGGTTCAGGTCACTTGAAAGCCAGCTGGGAAGGGAGATCTGCTCACCCTCCCTTCCTGCTGCTTGGCTTTATGTCCAACTAACCTACAGGGTGTGAAGAGGAGGTGCTGCCTCATCTCTGGGTCACAGCACTGGGTTTGGGAAGCCTGTGGTTCTCCAGGCATTCCCAGGTGAGGGCAGAACTGGCACCTTCCACCTGGCAAAGCCGTGGCTGTTCCATCTTCCCCAGCACTTGACATCCCACCAGCTGATTCTCCGCCAGCTCAAACGCAACAACAACACTCAGCCTGAGCTCTCCTGGGAGGAAAACATATGGAAAACATCTGATTTTGATCATTTGCATCCCAAATTGTCCCAAATCCATGCTTTCTTCCCCAGTTTATTTGTTTATATGTTGCCATTTCAACCTTTAGCACAACTCAGTGACACGTTTGCTGTTGAAACTGTGCTGTCAGGGGGTCACCCTCTGGAGAGGATCCTTCTCCTCACAAGGGTTTTGGCTCTAAGTCACTCAAAGTTGTAGCTACTAAGAGGTTTCTTAGATTACAAGGAGATTACAAACTTTGTTTAGTATTTGCTTGGCTGTGGTTTACAAGGCAAAGGTCTCTCCCTCAGTGATCCAGCTTTGCTCCACGTTTCCAAGACGTGCCGTGCCCACGATCCAACTCCCAGACCCTCCCTGAGCTCACAAACCCTTCCTGCTCCAACCAGGGAGACTTTCCAAGGGTTTATCCTCACAGGCATTAAAAGTACTTAGAATAGCAAGAAGGGAAGATCAAGACAGTTCAGAGAGCACTTTTTTTCTAACAAACAATGTGGTTACATCAACCCTGCGTATCTCTAAAGCTTGCTGAGCTGGGACAAAGGTTTACAACACGAGATTTCCCGAATTTCAGGTTCCAAACCTCGACAAAGAGTGAAAAAGAAATGCAGCTGTCAGTACATGTTAAGGAATCCCTTTTTGGGAAGCATTTTACCCTTGCAAAAAGAGTCCCTTTGGAAGTAATACCATTTTTGCAGACATTTTTAAGGAAAACAAAAAAGGGCAGCCATTTCCAAAAGCAGCAAATACGACTTTGGGAAGTGTTTTTGAGAAACATTTCTGAGGCACAACATGGCAATTTTTCACTTTGAAAAACATGTGTAAGGATGCTCCCACTTTCAAGCAGAAAAGAGGCAAAGCAGGTCTTGGTTATTATAGGTTTGGGGTTTTCTTTTAATATTTTTGTTTCAGAAAATGCTGAAAATCCACAGAACTTCCCTTTCTGCACAGTTTTTAAAGCAAACTCTAAAACTTCCAGCTTCTCTCACCTCTTTTTACAAGTTTAGGTGAATATTTCAGACTCTTTGATTGGGCAATATCGTGGGTCCACAATTCAATTTCTTTCCAAACACACTGGGCCAATTCCACCCCAGATTTTAAATAAATATGTTTCTAAGCAGCAAGCTGGAATTAGGGATCACTTTCCTTCCAGTAGGAGGATGAGGGATGAAAGGAAAGGAAAGGCTGAGTGCAGCAAGTGCTGTGTTCAGCTTCAAAAAATCCCAATGACAGTGGAATCTGTAAAGGCTACCCTGAAAATTAATTCCTGGTCTGGTTTGCACATCCATTAATTTGGAAAGGGAGGAGAACGTGTTCTCCTGCACAACTACCTGGGATGACTGATGGCAAATCTCTCTCTCTCTCTCTCCTTTAGGATGAAAGGATCCGTGATGGAGCCGTGGTAGCAGAGTGTCCATCAGCCTCCCTGGAATGCGTTCCTTGGGGAAGGGACGAGCTCACGGCCTTATTTTATGGATGTCCCTGCAGTAGACTTTGAAGGCCTTCGGAAGCACATCCCAAACTTGGCATGGGAAACCACAGCAACAACCATACCTGTCTGACAGATGATTCCTTCAAGTACAACCTGTATGGAGCCGTGTACAGCGTGGTTTTCATCCTCGGCCTGATCACAAACTGTGCCTCCCTCTTCGTCTTCTGCTTCCGCATGAGGATGAGGAGCGAGACCGCCATCTTCATGACCAACCTGGCGGTGTCCGACCTGCTCTTCGTGTTCACCCTGCCCTTTAAAATCTTCTATAACTTCAACAGGCACTGGCCCTTCGGAGACAGCCTGTGCAAGATTTCTGGCACGGCCTTTCTCACCAACATCTACGGGAGCATGTTGTTCCTCACCTGCATCAGCGTCGACCGGTTCCTCGCCATCGTGTACCCGTTCCGCTCCCGCACCATCAGGACCAGGAGGAACTCTGCCATAGTCTGTGCTGGGGTCTGGATTCTGGTCCTCAGCGGGGGGATTTCAGCTTCGCTGTTCTCCACCACCAACGTTTCCAACACCAGCACAACCTGTTTCGAGGGTTTCTCCAAACGTATCTGGAAAACCTACCTGTCCAAGATCACCATATTTATTGAGGTGGTGGGGTTCATCATTCCCTTGCTCCTCAACCTCACGTGCTCCTCGCTAGTTCTCCGGACTCTGCGGAAACCCGCCACCTTGTCCCAGATTGGGACAAACAAAGAGAAAGTACTGAAGATGATAGTTGTGCACGTGGCCATTTTTGTCGTGTGCTTCGTGCCCTACAATTCCATCCTGTTCCTCTACGCCCTGGTCCGGTCCCAGGCCATCGCCAACTGCTCCCTGGAGAGGTTTGCACGGACCATGTACCCCATCACGTTGTGCATCGCCACCCTGAACTGCTGCTTCGACCCCTTCATCTACTACTTCACATCAGAGTCCTTCCAGAAGTCGTTCAACATCAAAACCCAGATCAAAATGGATTCTCTTTTCAAGACGGAGACGCCTCTGACAAAGACGGCGCTGCCGGCGCCGCAGGACGAGCTGAGCGACCAGGCCATCACCAACGGGGGAGACCCCACCTCTGAATCCCATTTTTAGAGAGATGTTTACACGTGGAGTTATCCCCCGTTAACTCTTGGTTGACACCCCATGTGGGAGAGCTGCTCCACAGTACGTGGGTTCACACGGGGTGTTGATGAAGAAAAGCTGCTGGGGGACAACTGCACCCCCAGACAGATCCTCACCCAGGGATGGTCCCGTCAGACTCAACGGCTGAACACGAAACACAAAAATCCCAGGGGATCTCCCTCTGGAGATCGTGGATAGGCAACAACACATGCACCAACCAAGGAGGAAACAGAACAACTCGAATCCCAAAACGCCGACATGTGGCATTCTTTCCCCTCCAGCAGTTGACGTGGGACCAGTTGGGAAATAGTAAAATTTCATTTTCCTGGAGATTCCTGCCAATATTTCATGGCTTTTGGAGGTGCATCATCATATGTTAACTCAGTAACTTTCACACAATATGTATGTTTGCTTAAAAAGGCATAATAAAAGCTTGTGGCTTTTCCTTATTCCACTGCAAGAGTGTGCAGCCTGGTTTTCCTAGAGACAGGAATTTACTGTATGGAGAATTTTGAAGTGTAAATAACTGTTTTGAAAGTAGGCAAAAGAGTTGCTTGGTGACAGAAAAGAAAAATAATAAGAGAAAACATAATTAATAATGCAGTGTTGAAATAAGTTTCATTTTCGCAAGATTAAGCTGCCTTTTAATTTATTTTAAATTTAAATGCCACCTCAAGGGAGAAGGAAAGAGTGAAAAGTTCTGTTACACCTGGGGTTTTGTATTCCAGGGATTATATATGATTATTTCTGAGAAGGGCTGGGCTATATAAAGTCAGCTGGAAAAGGGCCTGAACCCCAGAATTCTTCCAAGGGCAAAGCTCTTGTGTGGAAACCAAGAGCAGCTGAAGGACCACGGAGCACTGACCTCACTGGATTATGGACAACTGGTGTCACAGCAGCCAATTAGGCGAAAATCTTGTGAGTGATTGCTTAATGGGTTTTGCTATACAGTCAATTAATTAAAAGGGCTCAAAGTAACTCCCCAAAAACAGTAAATTAATTTGCTGCACTCTTTTCTTAGTTGGTTACAGCAACATTGTCTTGTTTTCCAATTCATGTATTCCATTTCCTTTTATAGATGACAGAAAAATATGGAAAGTGAACTGTCTGCAATCATTCCATTTGATCAGATGGTTCATTTCTGCAGCTATTGATTCATAGCTGAAGCTCTGCTGACCTTCACAGGCTGATTCATTCTTAAGTGTAAGATGCACAAATGAGGAAAACAATTTAAATTGGACAAGGTATAAAGTTACAACTTGTTAGATCAGCAATCTACCTTTTCCATGGGACAGCATAAAGCTACTTCTAGGACTATGCTGCCAAAAAAAAGAGAGACAAAGTATTAATTGAACAGATGTTTTCCACTCAACTGTGTTTTAAGTGTCTGTGCTGAAGCCTCGTGAGATGTGAGAGCTGCACGTCCAATGTGATCACTACTCAAAGCAGCAGAGGTTTAAGTGTGAAAAGAATTCAGCTGTAAAATATGTTAATGCTTTGAAGGGAATATTTATTTAGCACTGCATTCACTTTGAATAAAGAAGTCAGTTGCTTACCAAGGCTGACAGACCCCAGAAATAATCCTATTTCAGCCCCGAAGTGTCACTTATTGGCTCTTACTGGAAAAGAGTGTTTGATCAACTCCTTATATATAGAGAGTGTGAGAGCAGCCAAAATATTCTGTATCATTACACATCTCTCAGTTCTAAGTCACAGTGAGATTTACTGGAAACTTGCACACAAGACTGGCTGGGGAGGGATTTGCTGAGACGAGCACTTTGGAGCAGAAAAATGTGAAAACAAGGAGAGATCTTTCACACAAGTTGGTGAATGAGGTCGATGTGGCAGGACAAGGGAATTTCTCAGCAGCTGGGAAGGGTTTGCTTCAAGCAGAAGAAGGAGCTGGACTTTAAGAAGCAGCAATATTTGCCATTTAACCAAGGCAAAGTGTCAAGCAGTGCCCTGCCCCTTTCCTGCCTGACCCAAACCCTTCGGGGGGATTTTTCAAATCCATATTTCCTTTGGCTGGTGAGCCCATTCCAACACCCCCCATGAAGTGTCTGCATTGCAGAGGAGCAGTTTCTGTAGTTTCTGTGACTTCACATCAAAAGGCAAAGTGAGGCCAGAGGGATTTTTCAGGCTCCCGCCCCGGGAGGGTGTTCCAGGTGCAGCAAAAACCATCCTTCAGCCTGGGAGGAGGGTTGTGGAGCCACCAACAACTGTGACACATCCCAAACTGGGTGAGAGATGGGACACCCTCCTCCACCACCCCACCAATAAATGGTTGTTAAAATTGTGTTTAATGAGACAAGAGCTGCGTTTTTAGGGATGGGAGAAGGAATGAGGGTGGAAAGAATTCACTAACAAGCCCTATTTTTTGGGGGCTGAGTGAGAGAAGGAATGAGAGTGAGAAGGATTCACTAAAAATTGAGGGTGCATTTAGAATCACAGAATCCTGAGTGGGAAGGGACCCACCAGGATTATGGAAGTCCAACTCCTGGCCCTGCACTGCTCACCCCAACAATCCCCCCACGTGTCTAAAAACCCATCTCCCTATTTGCAAGAAAAATATGTGGTACATGAATAAAGGTTCCTCTCCAAGGCAAAACCCTGATTAATTCAGTTTTACAGAGAGATGAGGGACCTGTTTACACACAGCCTGGTCTCAGTGGGCAACATCCAACTGTCACCTCGTAAATCTTATTTTAAAGCTGCTTCTTCCCACTTGCAGGCAAGAAGCAGCCAGATGAGATTCCTGAATTCTGTGGGGTTTGGGAGCTTTGTGGGACAGGGCTGTTCTCACATGTGGTGGCTGCAGATTCATTTGCAAGAGTCCTGCAAGACCTTGTGCTCCACAGACCTTCCTCTAGTTAAATCCAAGGGAAGAGAGAAAAATCCAGCCTAGAAACCACTGTCTGGGCTTGTTAAGGAAATGTTAAAAGAGGGGGGGGAAACTGTGTGGGACTGGACAAGCTCCAGCCTCTACATCCATGGCTGGACTGTAATCCCAGTATAATGGGTGTCTTTTTTGAAGCCAAACCAGTGCCAATGGTTACAAATTTCTGTTTGCAGTTTTATGGGGCAAGAGCTGTGGTTGATATTCTCACATAAAATGTAACACTATCATCATGTGCCAAATGCTAACTGAAAAGAGCCATTATTTTGTAATTTAAGACCTTATAAATTATATGGAGATCACATGTTGACTGACACATCTGGTGGGAGAGGTCTTGACTGATCTTTTTTTCTAGGTCAGGTAAACGGAGTAAACACTCCATGGTTTGTGTATAAATAACCAGTTATGCATTCAGAGAGAGGAAAAGTAATTTTTCAGATGTCAGGAAAGCCAAGCTGGGAGGAGAGGGTGGTAGAAAAGTGGATTCACAGTTTTTCTGGCTGAGGGGCAGCTGAGTGTTCCTCCTCCCCTGACAAAGGGCTGTTGTCAGCAAAGGCAGATGCCACAATTATGAGTTGAAAAACAAAAATCCAGTTAATTAGAAGCTGATGCCTTTAGCTGAAGCTGAGACAGGACCCAGCAATGCTCAGCTGTTAAACATACAACATAAATCCTGGATTTCCTTGCTCCCAGCCAGCTCCCTGTTCCCACTCCCCAGCCCTTCCCATGGCATCCATCCACCATGAGCTCCTCTGAGTGACACCGCAGGCTCCACACCAGGTGAAAGGTACCAAGAGCTCCTGGGACAGCATCAACTCCACCAGCTTTGTACAGTCACTGCAAACCTTCAGGGCATGTCCACAAAACCAAGGGCAAAGGGGCAGCACAAGCCACTTATGAAAGTAAGGACCGGCCCTTGGGTGAGTCAGGGAGACAAAAGGCTCCTGTCTGCTCCTCCTCACCTTGCTCACTGCAGACCTGCTGTGTGGATTCAGCCTTTAAGTCCCTCTATACCTATCCCTGGGACATTTTAGGCAGCTCTCCCTGGGCTGGATGACGGAGTGAGACTCAGCAAAAACCTGTAGGACCCAGACAGGGCTCTGACAAGCAGCTGGTGAAGGAACACGGGATCCACCACACTGAGGAGATGATACAACATCTCTGATGACCTTCCCAAAGGCCAGTGTCCCTTAGGAGTCCCCAGTAACACTCCATGTCATTCCCAGAGGGTGGATTTGCTGTCAAACAGGCAGAGATTTCCCCTCTCAGAAGTGCTGTCTCAGAACAGGGACAGCAGCAGGTCCAGTGAAAGTGGCTTTTGGAGTGACCTGCTGGACACCCAGGACCCTCAGCACGGGGTGACCCCAAAGCTCTGCTGTGTCCCCCAGGACAGGATGCAAAGAGTTCTCTGGGCAGGATTTAGGAACAGGGACAAAGCCCCCCTCACTTCACTAAGCAGATTATGTTGCTCAGTATTAATTTAAGAAAGAGCCATAGTTTTTCCTCTCAGGATTAGCAGCCCAAGCCTTGTTTCCCCCCTAATACCAGGAAAGCTTTAAGTTTTGGTTCTGAATGCTGACCTCGAGCTCACCCCAGAGCCCAATCTGGGCACGAGCTGGGTGTTCATCCTCTGACCTGTTCCTAAGGGTCATAACTCAACCCCCAAGATACCAATCCATGGTTGTTCTGGCACCCCTGAAGGGAGGGTGGCCATGGGGGGAGGACAACAGGGACTTCGAAGCCACCTCTGCAGCTCAGGCTGGTGCATCACAGAGCCCCTTTCTCAGAACAGAGGGCAGGGGTGTGGGGAAGGGGGATTTTCATTTCCCTGTGAAGTCTCAAATACAACCCCTGAACATTTCAACTCTCTGGCTGATAAGACCAGCACCTCAAAGCCATCTCATCCTTGAAGCCCAGCACCAAGACAGCATATCTGTGGTTCAAATCAGAGTTACCAAGACTGAAAAAACACTATTTCACTGTTCAATATAGAAATGAACCCACTGCACACCTCATTCACACTGTGCAGCCTTTTGACATCCCCCAGCAGACAATACCTTCCTTACTCCAAGAGCCTTTCTCATGCTCCATTTTTATTTAGTTGTCTGAACCTGTTTGGGTTTGCATCCCAGCTCTCAGAACACCTTCTACTGATAGAGCAACGTGCCCTTGGCAAAGAAATAAGAAGTGCTAAGAACATCCTTTGCAGTTATCAAGGAAGCAGCATCAGAGGAGGGACAGTTCTCACCATATCCTGTTAGACAAAGCAGGACAGATTGAGGGTGTGGATCAGTCACAAGGCCAAAAAGGGGGGAGGGGGGAAAATCAGGATAACCACCATAAAACAGTGAGAACAACTGCCTGGGTGCTTGAGGGGTCTGTGTGTGACAGATTGGAACGCCCTTGAGCCAGGCTGGGACTGGTGTTAAAACTGCAGGGCTGGACCTTTGGGCTATCTAGGGATTTTAAAAGTCACACATGGATTTGTCTGTCACCAAAACCTCGGACTTTGAGTGATCAAACATTTCAGTGAGGGGCCCAAGGACAGTGGAACACTCATGAGTTGTTTAGAAGTAAAAAACCCAGCAAACTCATATTGTTACTAGTTATGAACAAATAACAGACCCCTCAATACAGAAGCTACTGAACATTAAACCCACATAAACCTGTTATAAGCAAAAGTGCCTTAGTTACTACTAATTAATCTAATTTTTAGTTGTACCTTCTGCTCAGGCCACCAGTCTTTTCCCACAGTGATAAGAGGTACAGAACAAGGTGTTGCATTAGAGCCAGAGATTTGTTATTCAGTTTAAGGGGTATTTTGGGGCATAATTCACACTGACAGCACCAGTTTGTGTCCTCAGGGCCTGAAGAGCTACCCCACTACAATGCCCAGGGCATAGTGATGTGGAGGAGAAGCCCCACGTGCCAGGGAACCAGCTCTGAATGACGTGGTAACAGTGACTGAGAAAGGCAAAAAGGTCACAAGTCTGATTCTTTCTAAATAACTGAGTGAGCCCCCAAAATCTTTGCAAGGTGCTCTGCAGAAACAACGTTAAAAAACCACCACAGCTCTGCTACACGAGGACTGAGCCAGGGGAAGAAGTAAGGAGTCCAAGATAACCCCAAATGCATCTCCAGGAACTAATTTAGGGAATTCTAGAAGGAGTAGCTTGTACTACAATGGAGGGTAAGGATCTGGGGACATGTTTTATGGTCGTGCACTTGGCAGTGCTGGGTTAAGGGTTGGACTCGACCTTGGATGTCTTTTCCAACCTAAACAATTCTGTGATTTGGAAGGAGGAAGGCTGAGGGAGAGGAGAGGGGCTGTGTGTTGGAATTAGAACATAAATTTCACCAAATAACATTTGGGCTTGAATCTTCCCCAGGACTTACATCCCCTTGCCAAGCTGGGTGAGCGCCAGGCAGCTCACACCTGAAACCCCTGCCTCGGTCCAGCTCCCTGCTCCAGGCTTAATAAATCCCAGCTCTGGGCAGGGATTGCTGGAAAGGGAACAAGGTTTCCATTCGGGGCTTGGTTTGCACCTGGCCAGCCCCGAGCAGGAGCAGGGCCAGCCCCGGGTGTCTGCACAGCCCCAAGCTCAGCCCCTCAGGTGCTCTCCAAACAGATCTGCAGCGGGGTTTTGATGACAAACAGGAGGGTTTTAATCACAACGAGCTGGAAGATGGTTTTGCAAACGGGTTTTATCGCCTTGGACTGGAGGTTTTGTCTCCATCTTAGGCTGGAGGAGGGAAGAAAAGCCCGGCCCAGTGCCAAAGGCACCCCCCTTGTCTGTGAGTCACCGGTTTGACTCTGCCCGCGGGACAGGAGCCATCTGACAACAATAGGAGGCTGCACTTTGCATCCCAGAGTTCAACAAGCTCACGAGCCCTAAAAATAAACCCTGCTAAGCTGCTGAGGTCGTATTTTCCTCCCAAATTTCCTGCTGAGCCGCTCCAACCATCATTTGACCACATACTGCCTCATTGATAGACCTTCCTGGTTATAGGCAGAGAGGTTTAATTAGTAAGGAAGGAAGAAGGGAATTCCTGTTGATTTTGGTTGTGGTTTTTTTTTTTTGAGGGGGGGAATAGGAGGGAAGAACAGACGAGACCAGAAGAATTATGAGCAGTGTACACATTTTCCTGGCACTGGAGTTGCTGCAGAGTAAGGGATGCTGTGAAACACCTCCTTCCTCCTCACGGGCCTGTCCTTCCTTCCCTTCATCAAGAACGGGTTAAATAAAGCAACATCTGCAGAAACTCCACAACAGATGAGCCCTAATCAGGGAGAGATAAATATAAGTATCTGGGATGTGTGTGGAGGTGTAGGATACCAAGGGGCTTTGTGAGGAACGGGTGCCAAGTCACTTGAGCAGCGGATTAGGGTTGGCAGGGATTCCAGAGAGCCTGGCCCAGCACTGGGGAAACGTGCTGCAGGACTGCCAGCCAGGCAGCACGGACAGGAAAGTACACAGTGAGTGCCATGGGTCAGACAGGACATCTCAGGGAGAAGGGAAATGCTACAACAAGATCTATGTCACAGATGTGTGGAACAAACTCCTGATCAGGCAAAGAAACCTGTGGTGCACGAGCAAAGCTGGAATTACCCTTGGGTTCAGGATGACTTGTCCCACGTGTGGGAGCTCCTAGAAGCAGCTCTGTGTAATCTTTGCGTCTTCCTGTGTGTGTTTAGGGAAAACCCAAGGCCAGAGTTCTTGTTCTGACAAGAGTTGTGATTGGGAAATGGGAGCTTTAGAGGTCACAGTCTCAGAAAAAGGGGCTCTCTGGGTGTTTTGCAGGCCAGGTTGGACGGGGCTTGAAGCAACCTGGTCTGGTGGAAGGTGTCCCTGGAACTGGATGAGCTTTAAGGTCCCTCCAACCCAAACCACTCTGTGATCCTATAAGGGGGTCAAATCCTCTGCTCCTAAGGGATGTTCTCAATGCTTCCCCCCATGGAAGCAGCAGCCTCTGCACCAGCAATGCAATGTCCCTGATTCCTGCAGAGCCTCTTAGCTGCACTGCCTCATCATTAAAAATGACCTTTATCTGGTCCCAGTGATCAACACCCCCCATCTCCCTGCTCCAAACAGGAAACCCCAGTCAGCACCACGCAGGGCTCTGAGCAAACAGTGACTCTTCCAGCAGCTGTTGCTGCAGAGTTTTCACACCTCTCTCTGTTCTTCCCCTTGCTCTTCAGCTCCAGATTTCCCTGGGGGGAGATGGGTAACACAGGAGATTTAAAGCAGCTCCCCATAAACCTGGCTCAGTTTTCCAGCCCCAGCCCCAGCAGGAAAATCTCCTCTGCTGAGGCTGCACAGGCAGTTGCAGCTGGAGCAGGGGGAGCCCAATGGCTACAACAGGATATATTTTTACTGGCTTTGTCTCACTTGACTGCTACAGAAAGCAACCTAAGGGCTCTAGGCAAGGAGCAGAGATCAAATTTACTTCCTTTCCTTGCAGAGTTTGAAGTGAAGGAGCGTATTCCAGAGTGCTCTCTTATGAAAACATATCAAGCATATTTTTACTCCTTTTTCCTCCCCCTCCTTTCTCTTTTCCTTTTTTGCAATAACCTCTGGATAAAGCCCAGGGACAGGGCCTGGTGTCTGTCTGGATCATTGACACTGCACTGGATGGGTTGAGCCACATCCCAGTTTGAGGCACATTAAAGGACGTGTTCACAGGAAGAATTCAACCAGCTCAATTCTGGGCCCTGTGAGAGGCCTGTAGGCACCTCACAGAGCTGCTGAAAGCTGGGCCTCAGCTTCATAACACCCTCCAAGCCACAACTGTGAGGGGCTTATCACACAGAGTCAGATTGTGCAGCTCAAGGTCACGTCTTACCCTGCATGGAAGAGCAGAGCCCAACTGCAGCCTCACACCACGGGAAAAAAAAGCCTCTCACTTCAGTTATTTCACTGTTTTTTTGTTGTTTGTTCTTCCCAAACCTCCATCTGCCCAGTTATTTTTGTAACAATGGAGCTCAGCATCGCAGCATTCCACGGTTTCAGACCTCAAGGAGCAGTTGGCTAAAAAACAAGTGATCTCAGAGGTTTCCACTTAATTTCTCAGGACAAAAAGCTGGTGACAGGGGCAGGTTTCTGATTCTGAAAAGCCAGAGGAAGGAAGCTCCATCCCCGTATGGAAACCAGGATTTTAACTAAGGAAACACAGGATAAATCGAAACACAAAGGGATGCAAATACTTCAGAGGTTGAACTGTGTGTTAGGTAGCGAGTCCCAGTGGTATTTTGGAGACTGTCCTAATAAACAGGCTGTTTATTCCCAGCACCATAGTGACCAAAAATCACTGGTGTCAGCTCTGCTTGTGCTGCAGCCAGGTTTGCAGGAAATCAGGGAAGGAATTTTGATTACAAGTGATCACTGCTGAAGATGCCTATTCAGAGAAAAAGACTTTTCATCCAGTTCCTTTTGTTTCTTGATTCATAGTCAAGCTCTAACACTATGGCCTGGCAAGTTAGAATTCCCATAGCAACTCGTTTTCAGCAGGGAAAGCTGGCAAAGGGGAAAGGGCACTATTTAAATACCTAATTCCTATTTCTTCTACAGCAAATCTGATGCCAAACACACAAAAACTCATTTTTAAGCCTGATCTAAAAGTAAAAACTCCTCTAAGGTGAAAGTCCAATGTGAAAATCCTTCATTTTAGGATCTGCAAATTCTTGGTCTGCTCTTGCTGTGTGGTCTGTGTATCCCTGCTCCACTTAACACTTGTGTTTCCTGATGGAAGAGGAGAAATGGAAAGATTTCTGGTGAAGATGCAGGGCAAGAGAGCAAAGGAGGGTTTATTTTCAGGGGAATCACACAGAAACACTTATTTAATCTTCCCTCCTGTAGTCCCTGATGTCAGAGCACTTATCTTTTGTAATCACACTGAGGGGGCAGAGGAAGAGCCAGAGCAGATTGTTGACATGGAAACTAATTTCCCTTTAAATAAGCTAGATTTTCTCCATTAGCTGAAGGACTGTTTGTTTAGAAATACACAGAAAAGAAGAAACCCAGCCCACTGTGCTGCCCACATTCATTTGTTTCTGAGCAAACCCACCCTGTGAGTGGCTCCAGCTCAGGGCTGTGACACAGGTGGGACTGAGGTTGAACCCCAACACAACCCTCAGAGACTGTGCAGACCTTCCTGAAGCCATCCTCAAACCCAAAGGGTTAAAACCAGGCTCAAAGAGCCGTGCTGAGCTGGCCCTGAGCTGTGCCAGGGTCAGAGAAGCCCTGGCTCAGGGCTCACACCGAGCTCCTGTTCCCCACGTTCTGTATTTCTGCTTTTCCAGGGTGTTTTTCCGCAACCGTGGAAATGACACAGGCAATTTTTCCTTAAAACAACAACCACCCCCCCAGACACTGAACTGTGCAGTCCAACCAACCAAGCCATAAAGCCAGAGCCTGCAGACTCCTGCAGTTTGGACACCTGAAGCAGCAAAACCCCCCCTGCCCGGGGCCTCGTGCACGAGGCTTCTGCAGCCACAAGGTTGACAACAGTGTTTTTCCCCCTCTAAAAATTCAACACTTCAGTCAAATCCAGCAGTGGGAAGGAGGCTGGGAATATCCAGGTGTGCCACGTTTCACTTTAGGTGGTCAGTGGTCCAACATGACCGTGTGATGCCAGACCACTGTGGCCACATTGGATTTCGTGTTAGTTTTTAAGAAAGCATCTGTGGAATTGTTTCAAAATACCAAGAATTTAGTCTCTAGGCAATGTCAGTATTTCTCTTTGGCCTTTGAAGCTCTGGTGCCCATTTCAGATGAGAAGTGAGGTCGGAATTCCTGCCTGGTCCAGGGCTCAGGGCCATTTCCAAACACACTCCCGTGTCCCTTTGCCACTCCTCTCATGTCACCAGGATGGTTCATGAGACACCCCAACAAACAAAAATGCAAACTATCCCATCTCAAAATAAGGCTCTAGATTGTGAGACATCCTTTCTTTCAGCTTCCATGAACAACATGAGCATGGAACACCAGCTCCTTACCTCTGCTCCAAAAGCACCATGTGGGACCTCATCAGGGCTGGTATCTGTGGGCAGATGGTGCTCCTGGCACATTCCAGGACTGATCAGTCAGGATCAGGTTTGAGGGTCATCCCAACACTTTCTGCCTGTGCTCTGGAGCAGGACCCTGAAAAGGAACAGGTTCATCAGCCTGTGTTTGTGTCCCTGCCCCACTGCAGGCACAGGGGTGTCACCCACCCTTAGGCAGGTCCTGCTTACAGAGCCTTGGGACACTCCTGAAGGTAAGATCAGCCCTAGTTCTGGTTTTGCAGCATCTCCCTGCCCTCGGAAATCCACCTGGGTATTTCCTGGCAACTGCTGCTCCCCAAACACATCTCCCCACCTGCCCCTCAGCTGGATTTTACCCAGTTCATGGTGTGACCCTGAGGGAAAGGATCAGAGCTGAGGGTGGGATCAGCCCATATGGGCTGGGGACTTCCACCTAATTAAAAAATAGAGAAGGCAGAGTGAAAGTCCTTCCATGATCCCAGGGGAATGGGGGGATTCAAGGAACACCAAATAGAGATGAAAAGGGGACCTGCAAACAACTGACAGAAAGACAAGGAGAGGAACATGAGACTGGGGAAATAAAGAGGGAAAGCAGAAGGAAACCTGTAAGAGCTGGAGGGAAGGAGAGAGCTGGGTCCAGAGCAGATGTAATGGGGCAGAGGGGGGAGGTGATGTAGGACAGATAGGAAAGAAAAACCCTAAACAAAGCATAAAATGGAGAGATAAGTTAAAGCAGCATGAGTCACATTTTTATAGCCACCCCCATCTATCACAGGCTGCAACTGCCCCAGAGAAAAGGGTAGAGGCTCAGAG
This sequence comes from Neopelma chrysocephalum, assembly GCF_003984885.1. Classification (NCBI taxonomy): domain Eukaryota; kingdom Metazoa; phylum Chordata; class Aves; order Passeriformes; family Pipridae; genus Neopelma; species Neopelma chrysocephalum. The sequence continues at coordinate 2,848,147 of NW_020897743.1, forward strand.
GTCCAGAGTCACTGATGTTATCAACTCCTACACACAAGTGTCTCAAACAGCATCCACACCAGCAGCCCATCCTGTCCTCCTCTACAGAAATGACTGGGCTGGTGTAGCAAGACAGGAAATAAAACCACATCAGTGTTCGTGCCAGGAGAGCCCAGCAAGGGGCAGCTGCTCCTGTGGGACCCCACACGAGGATATGGGGCTGAGGGGGCAGAAAACCACCTCCTCCCCTCTGTGTGCACGTGTGAATTAACTCCTAAATAATTAGCAAGCCCAAGACAGTGAGATCCCATCACAGTTTTCTGTTGACCAGAACATCACCAAACTTCTACAAGTTCACATTAAACCGATTGAGCCCCCAAAATCCATGTGGTGGGTGCTCAGATTTCTGGGGAAGGCAACTACTGATTTCCTCTGAAACCCCTCAGGGCCGAGGCACCTGCTTTGCTCAGCACCTGAGCCCTCACTGGGAGCACCCCCAGACCCCTTTTTCTGGAGACTTTTTGAACCTGTTTGTGGTGCAGCAGCACAGCCCCTGCTCCAGCTGCAAACTCCTCATCATCAGCCTGGATCTGGCAGGAGAGTTTTGATGCCAACAGGGGGTGAGTGACTGGCACCCCCACTCCCACCCAAAGCACATCCCCCCTGCAGCCATCCAAGACCTCACAGCATCCAGAGGGCTGTTTTCACGGAGGTGGAAGTCCCCATCTCCAAGGCTTTCTTCCTGCTCTCAGCTCAGTAAAACTTCAGGAGGCAACAACTCATGATTTAAAGACAGCTCAGACTCTGATTTCACCCCCCTCCCTCTGTGTGTGCTGCAGTCTGCAGGTGAGCTGTTCACCGCTCCTGGATTTGGGAAAAAAAATCGGGATTTTCCAGGGATGTGTCTTGTGATTCACTGCAAACCACAAACTCTTGTTCTCTGAACTGCATCCTATTGAACTTGCTGACTCTGCAGCGAGGTGAAAGATTAATACTGAGCCTTAGAAATCACAGAGGCTTTTTGAGACCCCTTTGAGTGGTGCCAGTAAGGAGTTTTTGGCGAGTTTCAATCCTTCTTTCCCACCAAGGAGAGCTGGAAGGTGGCCAAGGCTACGTGGGAGCCCTGGTGCCTTGGACAGCTTTATGGGAGCACTGGTGCTTTGTTTGTCCTAATTCCCAGAAGGCACAAGTGACTTGTCTCCTCTCCTGATCCTCCTCCTGCAGGAACTCTGTGTCAACACACTCCATAGGAAACTCTGGGAATTCTGCCCTCACTGTCATTAGGACTTGGGTCTCTTCAATTAACCTCTTCAGGGTTCAAAGTGCTGTGCTAAGACTTGGGTTCCAGCATTCCTGGGTCTTCAGGACTCTCCCTAAGGCATGTCCAAATCCCTGCTCTTTATCCCAAAGGACAGCTCTCAGAACTGGGCTGACCTTCCCTTTTTAAAGGCAGATTTTGTGGAAGTCTGAGCCCTGAAGGTGCTAAAGGATGCTCCTCAGTTTTACACATTATTTGGGTTCTGTGTACAAGGAGAGCATTTTCCAGTGGCAAAGGATTCCATCCACACAATCAGTTCTTCTCTGGTGTTTAGAAAAGCAAGTGAGTCCAAGGTGCTCCCAAATTACTTAGTTTGATTGCTTGGCTTTCTGAACTAAAAGCAAGTTCTCACACAAAGGAATAGGGTTTCAATTGCTGCAAGAATAAGGAAAAGAGCCACGTTTTCAAGTGTGAAGTTCATTGTATCCCAGACAAAAGGGTTATAGACATAAAAAAATAAGAGAGAACAATTCAAAATGTGCATCAAGGGAAGAGGTGCAGAAATTGTGAAGCATTTAGTAAACACAAATCTAGTCATAAGAAATCACATTTTAGGGTAAAAACCACAAAACAGTGTCTGCATTAGGGGCTGTTCATTGAAGACTGGTCCTGGATTATACTTTCAAATGCAGCAACATGAAAGAAAACCCTCAGTAGCTCCAGGCTACGAATTGCGTATGAAAAGCTGCTGAGTGACACTCAGAGCTGAGAAGGGCTGAGAGCACCAGAGGGCAGCCGTGGGACACCAGAGATGTCCTGCAGCTCAAAGGAACCAGGAAAATACAGCAGAAAGAGCTGCCTTCCATAAATTCATCTCCTGACACAGAAAAGTGAGGGTGTCTGTGGAGGAAAAGCATCCAGGTCACCCACACGACCCCTGTAAGTAGAGGAAAGATAAGGGAAAACAATTCCTAAGGACCCCTCCAAACCAGCTCATCTGAAAGCTGCTTATCCAAGGCACTGCAAATCCTCCTGCCATGTATTCACAGCGAGAATTTCTCCCCCTCCAGCTGCTTCTTTTGGTCCTTTTCCTCTAATCTGCCTTCTTTATTCCACCACTGACAGGTTCCTTTGATGAAATGCTTGTTATTCCAACGCCAGGAGTTGTTTTCCTGCTGCACTGCCCTGAGCTACAGATTGACTGTCAGTAAAACCCCAAACCTGGGTTGCCAGGGAAGCCCCATCTTGCACTAATCCCATTGGGATTCAAAGCCACGGGATCATCACCAGGAGGAAATTCAGCAATGTCAGGAATAAGGGCAGAGGTAATCAAAGGGAAAAAAAATAAAGGCTGGATCACATTTTTTATAAAGGAAAGGGAGATATTGAGCCATGGGGGAATAAATTCTTCTTTCATCTCTTACAGGAGACTCTAAAAGGAAAGAATCAGAATTATAGAATCCCAGGATGGTTTGGGTTGGAAGGGATCTTAAAGCTCATCCAGTCCCACCCCCTGCCATGGGCAGGGACACCTCCCACTAGCCCAGGTTGCTCCAAGCCCTGTCCAGCCTGGCCTTGGACACTTCCAGGGATCCAGGGGCAGCCACAGCTTCTCTGGGTAACCTGTTCCAGGACCTCGCCACCCTCACAGCCAAGAATTCCTTCCCAATATCCATCTAACCCTGCCCTCTGGCAGTGGGAAGCCATTCCCTGTGTCCTGTCCCTCCATCCCTTGTCCCCATTCCCTCTCCAGTTCTCCTGGAGCCCCTTTAGGCCCTGGAAGGGGCTCTCAGGTCTCTCTGGAGCCTTTTCTTCTCTGGGTGAACCACCCCAGCTCTCCCAGCCTGGTGAAGTTTGTGCTCAGGAGTTTGTTTGCAGTTTTCCAAAGTACCCAGTGGGAAGGGCTGTGCTGCCATCCTGCGTTCAGAGGGACACACTGGACAAGGAAAGGAATTCCTGGCAGCTCTGTGGGGGAGAGAACAGCTCTGCTGTGCAAAACCTCCATACCAGCCTGGAACATCAGCTACTCCCAGGCACCAGCATTAGGTCCTGTTTTACTGCCCTGAGCAGCTCAGCTTATTTGCCCAAATGAGCTCTAAAATACCCCTTTCCATAAAGAAAATTTCTCCCCAACAGTGTGGTGCTTCCTCAGGGTTCTGACTGGCACAGAGCAAACACTCCCCTCAAATGGCACTGAGAGAATCAACAGGAGGATGGTGAGAGTGGAAAAAAAACAACCCAGAGCTGACTAAATCAAATTATTCAACCAAGTTATCACTCGAACTTCTCCTCTTCTACCTTTTCCATCTTGACCCAGGCCCAGGGATGGGGCTCAGGTGTGAAATAAACCCCAGCTGTGCCTGTTTTCCAGCTTTTCTCCCACCATTTTCCCTCCTTCTCATGAGAAATTGTTCACTGATTGTCAGATTTCTCTCAGACTTCAGTTCAGAGTCACCCTTGGGCAATAAAAGCCCTTGGTACTGAGATGGCAGGGCCACAATTCCACAGGCAATGGTATAGAAATTCTGGGAATTGGCAGTGTGAGGCTCTTGAAATACAGGTGTTTCTAGTGATTCTCCTTATCAATCCATTTATCCAGAGTGTCCCTGCCCTCAGATGGAATTTCGACATCACAGGAGACTTTTTAAAACAATTATTGCTACAAGATGGACACAGAGTAACTGTCACACAAGAATCCCAAGCTCCTGATGTCTCCATAATCCCACAGTGGGTCACACACAACCTGAAAGACCTTCAGCTTCCCATGGGAAGCTGATGTGAAACCGTCTGACCTTCAAAGCAGATGCAGCTGAAGTGGTTAAAACCGAAAAAACAACACAACAAAAGCACCTGTTCAAGCGTCAGCCAAGCAGAGTTATTTCTCCTTTGAGGTTTACAAGAACAAAGGGCTTTCTGCTCCCCACTTTCACACTTTTTAGCAAGTTATTTAATCCCAAATTGGAGGCGCCGGAGCTTTGCCTGGGCCCACCACGATGGCACAGAGAGAGGGGTCATTTGTCCTGTTTTCATGGAGAACAGGCACAATCCTGAGCACTGACCCAGCTCTCCTCCATCCTGAAGTTCTGCTCATCCACCAGCTCAAGTGTTTTTCCAGTTGACTGGAAACTCGAGGGACTGGATCAGCTGCCTTGGCTGTTTCTAGGGAAGGAGAAGCTAAATATCCATTGTTTTGGTAGCAAAGTTGGATGTTCAAGATAAAAACCTGAGAGATAACTCATGTCACAGAATCTCCTCAGTTGGGACCCACAGGGATCAGTCCAACTCTTTTCCCTGCCCAGGACAACCCCAAAATGCCACTCTGTGCCCAAGAGTGCTGTCCAAAGGCTTTTTGTCAGTGACGTCCTGAGAAAGATAAATTATTTATTCATGTCAATAAGTCAATGACTTGCAGGTCCCCTCACAGGCCCTGGAATGGTCACAGCACCCAGGGGTGCCTGAGGGGGGACCCTCAGGATGGTGCCCTGCTCCTGGATGGGAATAGAGTGACAGGGACTCGTTGTCACTGCTCCCTCTGTCCCCACAGCCAGGACACCCTGCCTGCAACAGGGGGGAACCCATTATTACTGCCCATATGGATATATTTTTAATTAAAGATAAAAACCCAGCAGCTGCACAGAGCGAAGAGCAAGGGAGGGATGAAACAGCAGTGAGATGAACCACCTGTTGAGGGGAACCTTTGCTTAAAGCCCCCAGGTGTGTATTCACTGCTAAAATAAATTTAGTTTGGGTGAAAAAAAATCTGTCAGACCAAACGTGGTGAAAGTGCTTCATGTCAAAATTTCAGCAGGTTCTTTGTTGCAACAAAACATCTTTTCCTCATTCCAGATCTTCTCAAAAGCACTGAAATGATTTTCTGCTTTCCCTACACCTGCAGATATTTTTTCACTCTTGTTTTCATTTCAGCCAGAAACCACGTAAAGTTCATTTAAAACTGCTTCAAATAGGGTATTTTTTGTGATTATTTTGTTGTCTTGTGGTTTTTTTAGCAATTATATTTTCTCGTATTACTCCACATCCATTTCCAACTCCACATCCTTAGACTTCTGCACTAACAATTCAAGACAGGATCCAGATTTTAACAGCACATTTGCCATGTTTTATGTGTATAAATTCCTTCATTTCATTGCATTTCAGTAGTAAATACCTGCCAGCCTGGGGCAAATAATGGCTTACAGAAATTTTACTATCTGAAGTGGAACTGAAGCTTATTGTTACAAATAGTCACATAATGAGGTTAAAAGGGCCATAAATCTTCACAAAGTCAAGTTCCTTCCTGCTCTGAAGGCAAATTTTCAGCCAGGGAAAGTCTGTTTAGCCAGGGCTTGAGGCTGAAAAATAAGCTTGAAATAGCAAGACAGCCCAAGAAGCTAAAAAATCATTGCTATAAAAATAATTTCCCCTGTAAATACAATTGCTTGGAATTGAGATGAGCTCCACAGCCACTGCCAGAGAGCAAGAAACAGGTGACAGGGGCTGGCAGGGAAGAAGGGGGGGTTACATCACCCTGTTAGTGGGGGTTTCGTGGTTGAAAGGAAGGAAAAGCAGGACAAGGGGCCAAGCCCCTACTCTGACCTTCGTGCCAGGTTAGATGCAAAAAGCATTTTGGCATCTTACTTAAAGTGAAATTTAGGAGCTTAAATCCCCAGTTGATGTCCCCCAGATTCTCTGAGTCTGAGCTCTGGAGCAAACCTGATCCCAAAACCCCTCTGTGGCTCCAGATCCAGGACACAACCTGCCTGAGTGCTGAGGAGTCAACTTGGCTTTCCTTTGGTCACTGGAGCAAGACAAGCTCTGGAATTCTGCTCTCCTACAACAGGTGCCTGACCCAAGCCCACCCTGACCATGCCCCTTTCTCCTGGGTACCCAAAGGAGGGGCCCAGCACAGGACCCAACAGACCCTCTGGAGAAGCTGAACCCAGCCATTCCCTGTTTCTGCACTCCAAAGAGCCAGAGCCAGCAGAGCTCCCACACAGGTGACATTTTCCTAAATAATAAAAAGTAAGAAGTGGTTCCTGGGCTCAGTGAGCTCAGCTCGGGTTGGTGGCTGCTCCAGAGCCCATTTTAAGACACTTCACTCTTCCCTGGGAAGCACCAACACCTCATCAAGCCCTGCATCCACTCTGAACCCTAAAATGAACCACTCTAACACTGACCTTGAAGGCTACAAATCCATTATTTGATCCAACACCTTTATTTGGGAGAAAACACTATTCAGGCATCCTCAGGAAGTTGGGTACAACCTCAGGCTGAGCAGGAGGACACCAGGGAGCAGGAGGGTGGCTGCTCCCTAAAAACAGGGGACTGGGAGCCAAGGGTGGTGCCAGCACAAGCAGTGCCCTCACCCCCCAGGGCAGGCAGCTCATCCCATCAACAGCCAGGCCCAGTGCCCACCCAGGCATTCCAGATAAGAATAAAGGGAAACAGAGCCAGGGGCAAAACCCCAGCTGGAAACCAACTCCAGTGTAAACCCAAGGGCCCATCCCAGAGGGAAGTTACCTGCAGGGTGAAGGTCTGTGCTGGAGGCAGAGTCAGAGCTGGGCAGCCCAGGGCAAGAAAGGGGGAAAAGCTCCAGGCTGAGCTTAAATAGAACCAGAGGCAGGTGTGAGGAGCCCCAGGTGAGGCTGCTCAGGGCCATTAAGGGGTAATGAGTTTGCAAGGATTTAGTAACTGGGTGTGGCAGCTGCCTCCAGCTCAGAATATTCTGGGATTCTGTGAGATATCTCTGCTGTGACTTTGTGGTTTGTGGGGCCCTGCAGCCTCCAGACCTTCTACAATGAGACACTGAGTCACTCTCACACAACCTTCCTTTCAGCAGCCCCCTAAAACCTCCTTCCCTTTCCAGCAAACCTGTGTCTGTCTGCACAGTGGAGGCCTCTTCCCTCTCCTTTTTCCTCCCCTCACCACAACCATAACTGCTGGACACGGACTGGGAATGTGCTCTCCTTCTGCACTGGGGCTCTGAGCAACTCCTGAAACTCTCCAGGATATCCTGTAGGTCCTGTAGACCCGGAGGGTTGTGGCAGCTCCACATCCATCTGCCTTTCCCCGTGTTGCCCCTTTCAGAATCTTTTCCAGGACTGCTCAGAAAAAGGTTCTAGATGAAGTGCCACACCAGCAGGTAACTGGAGAGGATGGCACAGCCTGGAAACCAGCCCCAGGAATGGAAGTTTGGGTTTGGAAGCACAGAAATAGGGAGAGCTCTCAGTCCTGTGACACAGAGTCCACGTGACGGTGGCACAGTGGCTTCCTCCCTCTCCAGATGGAGCAGGGAATGGCTTGAGAACCAGCTGCTCTTTCAAAAGGAAGGGATTGGAGACTGCTGTGGTCTTTAGGAAGGCTAAAAGACCCTACAGTCCATGAGGATCTCTTTGGGGGGCTGTGGACTGGCTGGCGTGGTCCATCCATTCACAGAGCTCAGGGATGTGATCTCCCATCAGGGCAGGCAGAGCCAGATAAACAGTGACACGAAGGGCTGGGGACAAAGGGACAAGACAACATGAGAAATCAGAAGAAGAAATAAGAAATATCTTGGCCCTTGTGGTTTCTTGGTCCTGCCTGCAGAACAGAGCTAATGCCACTGGCTGTCTCAGTGGGCTGAACACATCAAAGGCCACGAGGCTCTCAAATAATTGATCAGGGTCGTTATATAAATACACAAACACTCATCTCACAGCTCGGTGGCCTCCAGACCTGCTGCCTGGGGAACTAATAACAGTTCAGCCACAGCTGCACGAAACCGTGTGGGCTCTGCTGCCCACAGAGCTGCTCAAATATCCCCCCAGCTCCTGCACAGAGCTCTGTGTGCTCCCACAGCCACCCTGCTCGGGGCTGAATGCTCGGAGGGGGAAGGTTCTGCGGCTGCAGCACAGGGGGTTGTGTCCCACGGGGTTATCCAGCACTCCAGAGGTTGTTTGGATCCTGAGTCACACCTCAGTCAAACAGAGCAGGATGAGCCGTGGGGGGACAGGACACATTGACACAGAAGGACACAGTTCCCAACTTGCCACTGCAAAGGGAATCTCCTCTTCAGGAGATCAAATCCACCTTCCCGTGGGATGCCACAGCTCCTTCCCAGCTCCCTTTGCCTGTTTGGAAGGAAGGTGAGGCCTCGGTGAGTTCAGCCAAGTGGGTGTTGTGTGCCAGGCAGATGTGCCCAGTGTGCCACTCTCAGCAGCCTTTGGCCCAAGGTTACTCTCCTGTTTGGAAAAAAGCATTTTTTCCCTCCGAGCTGTCTTTGCTGACCTACATGGGGAGATCTTTTGCTGGTGATCAGCTTTCCATCAGCAAGCACATTCCCAGACACTCAGGCTGAAGCTGGACAGAGGACTTGGGACTCTTAAAAGTGGTTTTGGTAAGACAGGAATCAGCACTGACATCAGATAATGGACATTTCCTGCTGCAGCTTCAGCCTGACTTCAACAAGAAACCAACCCCCTGCTCTGCAGAGGTGCCACATTCAGAGTGTCTGTGGTGACAGTGCCAGACTGCACGTGGCCACTCTCCTCCTCCTCCTCCTGCAAGCTTGGGATGTGCTCACCCTTTTCCTACACCTTTCCCATGGCAGCTCCTTCCAGGGCTCAGCCACTTCTTGCTTTCCTGAGCTCCCTGAGCACCCCCAGCCCAGCTGAGCTGCAGAGGTGAAGCTGCTGAGCCCTCACGTGCTCTGGCTGGAATTTTCCTCCTGCTCCAAGAGCTGCTGGGGAAGGCACATATTCCTTTCCTCCCAAGCATCTGACAAAAGGCAGGATATTATTCCATGAAGCCTGATGTCTCTTGCTCTGCAGAAATCTAATTAATGCCTGTTAATGCAGCTAATTTGAAATGCCTGATACAACAACTGCCCAGTGCTCCTTCCAGACATCAGTTCTCCTTCCAGACATCAGTTCTCCTTTCAGCTAGAAAGAAAGGAAGAAAAAGGAATCCATGGCTGATTTTTGCACCCTGACACCATTAAAAAATTCAGTAAAACTTTCACATCACTGGTGTCTCAACCACAAACCAGTGGTTTCTTTTTTTTCCCCTCCAACTGCATAATAATTCTCAGAAAAAAAAATGATTGCACCATGACTTTATGAGCTGCAGCTATTCCAGACAAGGGGGTTTGTCATGTAAAATGGTGGATAAAAATGGTTTTTATCTGGACACAAAGATGATGAGATCCTGGGAAAAGTAGAGAAGGGGCTGATATCGATGTGGAAGAGGAACGTGAGAATTCCTGACGGATCTGGGAAGCACCTGGGTGCTGCTTACAAAGAGAAAACAGCAAAAAACCAACCCCAAAGTGTTTTATGTAAACTCAGCAAGCCAAAAAAACACAAACCAGACTCAAACAAAAAAGCCTAAACCCCAGTAACAGCCTGAAATGAGAAAGTGCAAAGTCCAGCTCTAATTCACAGCCAGTTATAACCTCCCAGTCAGAGCCCAGTGCAAACTGGGATGATCTATGGCTTGATTCAGGGGGCAGCACAGGACTGTCGTGACTTCCACTGATTTCAGGGAGGAAGGGAAGCAAGGAACATCGCTTTCAGTCTAAAATTAGATTTCTTAAGAAGCCAAGTCTCAACTGTTTTTCTCTTTCACTACTAATTCGGATGTTCTACATGTGGAGCCTCCCCACACTCTCCATTTTCTCAGCAGATTTCAGAAGCAGAGGCATCATCCCAATCCCAAAAGCTTCTTCTCAATCTCACAAATAGATTCTCAAAGGTTTTCATTTAAAAGCAGCAAGATTTGAAAGTTCCAATCAAATTAAACCCCCATTTTTTGTGGGATATTTGTTTTTTCAAGGGAGGGGAGGACTGTTGGGATCCAGTGCCTTAAGGAGGTATCTCAGCTAAACTGCAAGTCATTCGTGAGATATGTTCATGGTAAATGCCCCAAATGTTGGCACAAACTGGGGATTTTGCCAGTTAAAGCTCAGAATTAATGAAGTTGTGGTACTTGTTCAAGGGAAGTGCAACTGGTACTTTCTCTGTCCAAGTACAACTGTAATACAGAGGGGAAATTAATTTAGGCTGACTCAAAGGCAGCAAATTCCTTCTTCCAGCTCATTAATCCTATATATCATCATATATGCTTAGAAACACCGACTCAGAGTCAAATCCCTTCAGGTAACTGATACCTCACCTTCAGAAATACCATCTAAGGAACTGGTAGTGTGATAAAATCCGCATTATAGATAGAAAATGAAATTAAAATTATAGATGATTATTATATATATTATACAGATGGAAAGAAAATGAAATAAAAAATGAGAAAACAAGGGGAAAAAATTAGAAAAATAGGATGTAGCTTAACCATTGTGTCATTCCAGAATCTGAAGGATTCTTTCTGCCTGAAATGTGGCCAAACTTCACTTAATTTTTTCTGTGAAAAGGCCTGCAGAATGCTGCAGATGTGACTTAAATATTATTGTGTTGCATTTCCTCCCCAGGTGTCAGAGGAAACCGGTGACTGAGGAGTGAAAGACAAATTTGAAAGAGAAAATCGAAAAAAGGAGCGAACCCAAACCCAGAGACACTGGAGAAAGCAGAAGGAAAAAATCAACAGGGCCAAGGAACTCTGGCTGCCAAGGAAATCTTGAATCCTCCATCCAAACGAACTGCTGGTAAGAGTAAAGACTTACTCATTCCTCCCTACACACAGCTGGGTTTAACAGCCCTCGTGGGGTGGAGTGAAGGACACTGTTCTCCAGGTCTGGCACGGGGACCTGCTTGGCTCCTGCTCTGCTCCCTCCCACCAGGCTCAGGAGACCAAATCCACCTTCCTGTGGGATGTCACAGCTCCTCCCCAGCTCCCCTTTGCCTGTTTGCCCAGAACTTGTTGTACTGTAGGTCTGGAAGGCACAGACCTGGCTCATGACTGGTGGTGTTTGGCTTCAGTGGAGTCCAAGCACATCCAGGCACTCAAAGCTCACAAAAGATCCTTATAAGCAAAAAAAAAAACCCAAATGGATTAAGCTGAGCTAATGTTTCTCGGGAAGAGCTGAAATAAAGCTGCTCTATTTCATGGACACCCATCCCTGCACCTCTGCTCTCGGGCAGGGAAGTGAAACCAGCTCCCAAGCCTTTGTCCTGCTCTGTTAGAGTCATGGAAAGCAGTGATAAGATAAAACCATCTCGTGTCTTTTCATTATTCCAATCCAACAGTGAAATCTGTGCTGCAGATGTTTTGATTTGTAGGTGCTGCCAGTGTTTCTGATCTTAATGAAATGATAACATGTTTCATGAGGCTGTTTTCTCCCATCAATCATCCTCCTCAGAGCAGCTTCCCAGAGCAGACCTGAGAAGCAGCTGCTGCTGTTGATCTCTTGGTGTTGGTTGTTGGTGTCACTGAACTCATTTTTCTCTCTGACCAGGTTTACATCTTGATACCAGGCCTAGGCCCAGCCCTGTGTTCATGGTTATGACACCCTGTTTGTCCCACATGGCACCTGACTGGGTTCAAGGCCAGGTTGGATGGGGCTTGGAGCAACCTGGTCTAGTGGAAGGTGTCCTTGCCCGTGGCTGGAGGTGGAACCAGATGATTTTAGGGTCCCTTCCAACCCAAACCATCCTGGGATTCTACGAATAACCTGACAAGAATGAGGTGCAACCTGGCCTTGGACACCCCCAGGGATGGGGCAGCCACAGCTTCTCTGGGCAACCTGTGCCAGGGCCTCCCCACCCTCACAGGGAAGAATTTCTTCCCAATATCTCACCTAAATCTCTCCTAGTTTTTAAATGTAATTAGGTTTTCCCCTTGCTGCAACCTTTGCTGCTGTTGCCCAGATGAAGTGAAAGGGGAAGCATAGCCTTGTGAAGAAGATGTGATGAAGAACACAGCTGGGGGTTGATGGTATTCATTAGGAGGGTGTTTTCCAGTCTCTTGGGAATTCCCCGTGGAGTCCATTGCTTTTTGTGTTCCAGTTCTCATGACATGCTTCTCCTTCACTTTGCAGCCACCCCGTGCAGGCTGCAGCACCTGGCAGTGCCACCTGGGACATGGGCACACTGGAGGCTTTTGGGGCAGCCCAACAGAATCATGGAATCCCAGGATGGTTTGGGTTGGAAGGGACCTCAAAGCTCATCCCGCTCCACCCCCTGCCGTTGGCAGGGACACCTTCCACTAGCCCAGGCTGTTCCAAGCCCTGTCCAACCCGGCCTGGGCAGTCTACGACCTCTCTGGGTTGTTCCAGCTCCTTCCAGCCTTCCAGGTGCCCACTCCTCTGCCTCTTCCCTTGTGGGAAATGATGATGTGCCCATGCTGGTCACCAGAGTCACGTAGCAGATGGGAACTCCTTTGGTCTGTGAGAGGAAGTCCTAAAGACATGCAAATACTTGAACCCAGAACCATGGACCTTCCCACACCGCAGCCTTCCCCTGCTGACCAGGCCCTCCCACTTCCCAGATGAGCTGTGCCCATGGGAATGGTTCCATCACAGGCTGAAAATCTCCTTTCCTCAGAGCCAGTGGTGATATCTCAGGGAGGTTCCCGATGGGGATGTCCAGGTTCACACCACTCCCACAGCATGTGAGAGTTGACATGTGATAGTTCTGAGGTGAGTTTGGTTCCCTGGTGTGATGTTCCAAGACAAGAAGATCCTTATGCAGAGAACTCTAAACCTTGTTCATTTACAACCTTTAAACTGAGTTGGATCTCACCAGATTGTGCCAGTGTTGCTCCTCCAGGAAAACTCCAGGAAAATAAAGCTCCAGAAGACATGTAAAGGATGAGTTCTACACCCTGTGCAGGTAAGGAAAAGGCATCTCATGTGCCAGCTTGTAGCAGCTGCTCCAGGGTTACTCACCAACACACCGACCCCCTCGGGAAGGGAACTGTTGCAAAGAAATGAAACTGGGCAAAGAAATTCAAATCACCACTGACAAAAATAGGAATTCATTTCCCTCTCCAGGTCCCTCTCCCTCAAAGTATTCCTTTATCCCCTCCAAAAGGGTCGCTGGGTTCTGCCTGTCAAGGGATTCTGAACTGCAAAGGAGGGAGAAGAAGTTTCAGCAAAGACAAGCACTGAGGTTATTTTTAGCACCAGCTGGATGGAAAATACTTCTCAGAGTCTCTGGCTGGTGAGAGGAGAAGACATTTCCTCCTTTTTAGCTTCTGCTGAAAAACAGAAGTCAGGAAACAACCAACAATAACAAAGGGCAACGGTTCTGACGGGCAAATCCTTGTGGCTGCTGTCGGCAAACCCCAGACAAGCCCAGGAGAAAAGCTCCTGGAGCTTCCTCCAGCTCCAGGGATCCAAGGTGCTCAGCTGCTCCTGGTAAAACCTGGGGCAGGCTTCCAAGGTTTTGGGTACCCCAGACTTGAAAGCATCCCAAGATTTCCTTTCCCTTTCTGCTGCCAGAGAGGACTGTTTTTGTTTTGTAGGAACACTCGGTGTGAACGTTTTCAGTTCATTCTTTATCCACAAGTTTCCAGAGCGCAGGGAAGGGAGCGACTGCCGTGGGATGCAGCCAGGGATGGGCTAAGGCAGAGCCAACAGGCTTCTCTATTAAGAAATGCTCCTGTTTTGAATTAAAAATCTCTCCATTTCCAACAGACTCGGTCTCTCTGTCGGGCAGAAGTGCTGTGTGTGTGTCTGTGCTGGGAGCAGAGGAAACAATTAAAACATGGTTTAGCTCCCAGTGTAATTGTGGCTCTGGAACAGCACAAGAGTCTCTAACAAGCAACGAGGCTTCAGTGGCCAGAAAATGCAGGCAGGGAATTCGAGATTATTTCTCACAGTCCACCCCGTTCTTACCTTTTCCATGTGGCTGCTGCTTCTTTTTTTTTAGTGAGGGAAAAAGTATTATCAGCTCAGGACCCAAATACAGAGATGAAAGGGCAGAATTTTGCAATGTTTGCCACTCTCTGTTCCTTTTTTTGTTATCTGACTGTTTATAATAAACAACACATTTATGTAATTTAATCTCCATATGTGCTTTGCACTTTCTAAGTCACTGTACTCCTTTAAATAAGCCTCTAAATTTTCCATGGGAAGAATCACAGAATCTGGATATAAAGATTTATTTTCTGCTTGACACAGTACACCTTCTGACTAAACTTAGATAAACTTCTTGGTAGTATCTTTTGCTGAATATCTGCTTTTCCACACTACAAAGTCTTGAGTTGACAGCAAAATCAATTTGCTATCCCTGCTATGACATGAAATCTAAGGCTTTATTTCATTTATTGGATGCTCCACCCATGTTATTATTATTTATTGGATGCCCCATCCCTAGAAGTGTCCAAGGCCAGGTTGGACAGGGCTTGGAGCAACCTGGGCTAGTGGAAGGTGTCCCTGCCCATGGCAGGGGGTGGGACTGGATAAACTTTAAGATCCTTTCCAACCCAAACCATCCTGGGATTCTGTCATTTCAGACAAGTGTTAATGATTATATAATATTGTTAAAATTTTTATATACTAATGCATTGGGGTTTTTTATATATATATTAATAATAATTCAGACATGCAACTGTTTTTCCCCTGGTTCCTACTAAAGGGCTGTAATTTGTCTTATTTGAGATTTTTTTTCCCCTTCTTTGATTTCTCCCCTTGTACACGTGGAAAACATCAGACCTAAAAACCCAATTTACCAATATCCCAGGACTAAAGCACACTGGTGCTGTCACTGCCTGGTCAGCCCTTCGGATTTTGGGAAAGAGCTAGGAAAGCAAACAGGAGCATGAAAAAGGCACAGAAACGTGTTTCTACGTGTAACAGATAATTCTTTTGAGTGTGATCCTTCTTTTGAATGTGATCCTTCTTTTGAAATCGTTTCCCTTGCAGCAAACAGGCAAACGAGGAGCCATTTTTCTGCATTAAAACCACAGGATTGCTCAATTATCCCTCACACAACGGTGGCAGCGCCGGCATCGATGCCCAGGTGGTTTTGCAGGAGCCAAAGTCTCCTCTGATACAGGTAATTATGTTAACTAATATTTCTGGGAAGCGGTGGCCAAGAGCAGGAACAGCCTAGTGCTCCAAAAATCGAAGTTTTGCCTCCATAATTGGGGCAAAGGGCTCTGCAGGGAGATTACAGCTGTAACCAGTGGAACTGGCTGCAGAATCTCTCGAGTCAGGCCCCTTTATCAGCAGAAAAAGCCACTTCCTTGCCCTGTGTCCGCAGGATAATTGACAGGCAACGCTGATGAACAAGGCTGGAATCCTCCAGGCTGCTTCTACCACAGTCCCTTCTACACCTGAAGGGTACAAGACAGTGCTCAGGTCACCCAGAAGCTTTTGGAATGTTTGTAACCTCCCAGCTGAGCTTCACAAAAGCCCTGGTAGCAAAAGTCCTTCCGTTTGGGGCAGGAAAACGTTCTCCCCTCTTTGCAACTGCATCAATTGAAGCAAGAAGAGCACTGTGTGGTGATTTTAGATTGGATAAATCCCAGCAAATATGCTTCCATTGCTGATTGAAATAAAAATCAGCTAAACAGGATGTGCTGATAAACACTGAGCACCAGCCAAACCCTCACTATTGCTTTGCATAAGCCCATACAAATAATTTTAAAATAAACACCTGGCAAGCTCCCAGCTTGTACCAACCTCCTTCCACAACTCATGGAAATGGGACTGTCTGGAAAGCACAGTGCTGGATTTTAGGGTTTGCTTGTGTGGGGCGTGAATTATTTGAATCAGACCCATTAGTTTTGGTTTCTGAGGTTCCTGAGCAGTCAGACATCAACACCTCCATTGTCCCCACGTCAGGTGATCGCTGCAGGGATGTTTGACTTCACACTCAGACCACAACAGAGCAGAGTTGAACTGCCAAGGGCAGGGACAGTCAAGTTGAACTGCCAAGAGCAGGGACAGGCGTGTGCTGGGAGCCAGAGGGAGATCCCAGAGGGGCAAACCAGGTCAGATTCCCGGTGGCTTTCTGAAAATCCAAACCATTAGATCCTCCAGGGGGGTGAAGCCCTGGCCTCACCCAAGTGTTCAGCCCCTGGGATAAGGGAGGCTGGATCTGTGCCCCTTCCTTGAAGCAATGTCACAAGTGCCACCCTTTGGCACTGCTGGCAGGGAGCTCCAGCGAGTGTAAACTGAGCTGCTGGCTGATTCAGATCAGGAGAAATGTCAAGCAAGGCTCACACAGTGCTAAAAAAAGCCATTGGGAAGTAGGACCTCATCCCCAAGATCGAGCCCGAGGTGGGACAGAGCAGCCACCAGCTGAGGCTCCTGCACAGAGGGCACTGTCCTCAGTCAGGAAGGGAGAGTAAAGCTGAGCTTCCAGGGAGGAGCAGGCAGGACCCTCGGGGGTGTTTCCATGGTCAGCTCAGAGCTGTGCTTGGAGAGGAGGAAGAGCTGGAGAGGAGGAAGGGGTGCCCTGCACCCAGCTCCCCTGGGGACCTTCTCCCACGTGGGTGCCGAGCCACCCCGGCGGAGCGACGGGAGAGAAAACACGTGGGACAAAGGCACATAACCCAGTTTTGGGGCCGCTGGGAACACACACCTGGCCGGGGCCGAGCTCAGCGGGGCTGGGAGCCGAGCGATTCCCAGCGGAGCAGCAGGGACTGGGATCCAGCAGCCCCAGCACCGCCCGCAGGCAAAGCAGCACCTTGTGGCCCCGTGATGTCACCCAGGTCCCCGTGCTCGTGTAAACGGGGCTGGAGTGGGGCAGAGGGACTCGGCACTTCCTCCTGAGCCGGGCTGCGCTGAGCTGGGCTCTGCCTGCAAGGTAAGGCTGCTTTTAAACTCTCTCCTTGGATCTAGAACCACCTCAGTGCGCCCCGTTGCTGCTCCCTGCAAAATCCTCCCTCTCCTCCTGCTTTTGCTTGGGGATTGGCTCTTGACAGGAGCAGATTTGTGGCACTTTGAGTCTTGCAACAGCAGCAGCCGCTGTCCTGGTGTGGCAACCCTCTGTGTGAACACATGGAGGAGTTGAAACAGCGGCTGCTGGCGCTGGAGAAAGCAAAATGTTAAGCGTGGGCAATTAGAGGTGCTCCAACTCTCCTCCAGCATCATTACTAGGCACAGTTACAATTTCCTTCTCTTGCCTGATTTTTCGGGGAATATATTGTATTTAGAAGTCATTCTCTGCAATAAGAGCAACTTGCAAATCTGTTTTTTCCAATGGTGATTTGTATTGCCATAAAAAAACCTATGGGCTGCCTGTTTTGTGCCACCCAACCCTCTGTGACTGAGCTGCAGCAGGAGGAAATTATTAATAGTCAGGGGACACAATATGACAAAAATAGCAAGATTGCTTGGACAGGCATTTGTTAATGAGAATCCTGAGGTGGTTTTAATTCATAATTCAAACTGCAGTCACTGCTCTGGATTAAACCTTAACTTAAAGGACTGAAGTTTTCAGCTGTAATTTGTAAAAGGTGTTTTTTTGCAGTTTTTGGTTTCACTTGCACCAGCAGCTCAGCTCTGCTGGGAGCCCAGCAAAGCAGCACGTGTGGGTTTGGTGCTCACAGACAGGATTTGTGCTGGGTGGCCCCTGAGTGTGACATTTCTTCAAGTGAATGGAGAGGGAATCCCAGGGAATGGGGGTCAGGATGTCAGACTGCAGGAGAGGGTTCCTCAGCAGGCTGGAGCAGGAGCCGTGCAGGGAAAGCGGGATTTTGGTTCTAGGACATGTTTTTCAGTGTCAAGTGAAAGTGCTGTGACTTTGGCTCCGGTGCCAAGATCCCCAGCCACGGGAATTCCATCCATGATGCAAATCCCTGCATGGGACAGCCCTTGCCCTGTCTGGGAGGAGCTGCAGCTGCTGCTGCAGGAGGGAGAGTTGTACCGGTGCTGCAAAATGAAAATTTCTCAGAAAACCCAGATCTGCTCTTTTTCTGTGAAGAAAAAGTCCCTTTAACTGCTGAATGTTCCACTCCGAGGGCAGAGGTTTCGCCTCGTTGCAAGTGCAGTGGGTCAGTCACAGCCCTGCTGGGAGGGCAGAGACGTTTGTGTCCTCATCATATCCATCAACCTCTCTGCTCATGGGCTTCTCAGAAAGATCCAGCACTCTGGAATGACATTCCTGTGCTTCTCAGTCCTTTCCAGAGGAACACCTTTTTCCTAGAAATGCCATGGTTATTTTCCAAAGATCCAGCAATAACACGCACACTTATTGTGTCCTTTCTGCAACAGCCTCAGAAATACAGACTAACAAAAATGTAAAAAATAGTAGTTAGATCACAGCGTATTTGTTTATCACTAATTATTTTTTTTAAATTTCATATTCTGAGAGCCATGTTGCAGTAGGAGCTGTCTCTGCAACATGTAAATCAACACTGATAAAATCTGATGGAACTTAGCCTTCTACAGCCTTTACTGCACGCACACATCATGCAGAGAAGGACTTTGCTTTCTTGACAGCTTTGGAAACCTCATTTTAAGGCACTTAGTGGTATTTCTGTGTGTCTGCTTTTGTGCACAGGTGGGAGGATAAGGGGATGGTGTGGGATTGAGCTTCAGTCTCAGCAGAAGTGGAAGGAAGGGCAGAAACGCAGTAATTTTGTGGTCCTCTGTGCATATGTCTGGGAGCATTTTGTTTAAAGAGATGGTTTAATCTGGTTATATTTTTATGGCTTTGTGGTGAAGTCGTTCATGCTCAGGCTGATGAGCCAGCAGACACCACCCCTGTGTGCACTAATTGTGTTAATGCCTTAGCTCTGCCAGCCAGGTCACCCTGCTCAGCCCCTTCCCTTCAGTGGCCTGACCCCTAGTTCCCTGGATGCAGAGAGGGATTTTCTGACTCTCCCTCTCTACGTTATATTTGCTTGGGGTGGTGGGGCTGGGACATCACCTGCATTCCCACAGAGTGGGTTTTATAACCTCTTGGCTCCAAGGTTCACCTGAGCTCTGTGGTCTCCATCAAAGTGCAGCTTTCCAGGACTCTTCTACCTGTAAATAGAATCACAGAATCGTTTAGGTTGGAAAAGACCTGTATGATCATCAGCAGAGATGACACCAGCAATGGGACCACTCCTGGGTGCATTTTTCCCCTAATATCAGATATTCAGCAACACAAGATATTTTCAATTTGGTGTCACTCTAGAAGATAACAACACTCACACCACCACCTCTGCCACTCAGACAGCACTTGGGGGTTAGAAGTGTAGCTTAAAGAGGGCAGAGAAATGAAATCTTGATTAACTCTGACACCTTGTGGACAATTAGCAGAAGGAGGTGGGAGCTGGATGAGGGGGAGCCTCCCCACGCTGTGGGGTGTGCTCAGCCCTGGGCTGCTCCCTGTGCCTGGGCATGGTTTGCTGCCAGCAGAGAGTGATGGCTGAGCTCTGGTGTCACCCTCGTGTCACAGAAACACATCCTGGACACGCTGGTTTACCCCAAACAGCCCATTCAGAGCCCAGTTTGAGTCAGCACCAACCCCCCGATCGCTGGCGCTGCGCTCTGGTCACACGGGATGTAAATAAGGACTAACTGTAGCTGAGGACCTCAGTGAGCAACTGGCTGATGTGACTCACTGGAGTGAAGAACATGCACCCATGGCCAGCATTTAAATATAAACCTGGCCTTAAAATACAGCATTTTGCAAATGTCTCTAATCCTCCGTGGTTTCAGTGGCCATCGAGCTGTTGGGTTTGGAGGAGCACCAGCCAGTCAGTCACACCTCGACATCCAAGGGAAAGCAGGCAGATAATGACACTGAAAATGGCTCTTTAATGGCTTCTTAGCAAAGTGGGAGATCACCTGAAGGGACAGTAGTTGGGTGTGGAGAGCAGTGCTCTTACCAGAGAAAGGGCAGCAGATGGCCACATCCAGCTGGAGCTGCAAAACCAGATGGAAATGCAACATCCTGAGCCCCAGAAATTCTCAGCACTGCCAGGAAATGGGATGTAACCCACATGTACTGTTCTGAGAAGCAACAGCCTGAGGGAACACCCCAGTGCTCAGCTCCATGCCCTGCCACTCCCTGTCTCAGTGTCCTGAACACCAGGACGGAGAGTGGGAGGCCTCCAGTGCTGCTTCTCAGAGTGGTGGAGACAAATCCATGAGCCAGCTGCATCTTTCCACTGTGTTTCCAGCACCATTTGAGCCTCTTCCCTCTTCATGGGCGTGTTATGGTGTGAGAGGAGCAAGGCTGTGGTGTCCTGGGATGGGGCAGCTGGGGAACATGAACATCTTGTCCCAGAGCTGCCTTGTGGGGAGGGTTATTGGGAATGAACTGGAGGGATAAAACCAGCTCTGAGGCCTCCAGCAGTTGCGCCATCTTGGAGGAGGAAGGGGACTAGACAGAGAGTTTCTCAACTGCAGCACTTCTGAGATGTTTGGTGCAGCTGAAGGCGCAGGATATAAACGTGCAGACCTTGCTTTTTGAAGGCATGAAAGATAGGTTGAAAAAAAAAAAGCAAGAATCTGCCTGGGGAGCCCACAGGAGCAGTGTCACTGTTGGTATCAGCCAGAGCCAGGGCACCCATGGTGAGGGTGGCTGTGTCCCATGGGGACCTTGACATCTCTGGGCTTTCTGGGGCCTGAATCCCAACCCTTCCATGGCAGCCTGGAGCAGTGTCTGTATGAGCTGCCAAATCCAAGCACTTCAATGACTAACAACCTGAAAAAGCAGCTACTGGTGTTCTGTGTCGCTGAGAGCTCCAAACTCAACCCTTTTTTTGTAGCATGAAGGAAAAAAACCTTAGTAACGGGGTAGGAGTTAATAATATGTACCTACAGAGACAGTTCTTCTGGCAAATGCCCCTTGCCAGTGGTGC
This sequence comes from Neopelma chrysocephalum, assembly GCF_003984885.1. Taxonomy (NCBI): domain Eukaryota; kingdom Metazoa; phylum Chordata; class Aves; order Passeriformes; family Pipridae; genus Neopelma; species Neopelma chrysocephalum. The sequence goes on from NW_020897743.1 coordinate 2,869,058, forward strand.
AGGAAATGAGTCAGAAGCAGTGAATCAGTGTCTGCAGTGCCACATGAAATAGGAAGCTGATATTCAGTTTTAACCGTTATATTAACACAGGAGGGAATCACTGTAATGAGAATTATAACCCTGGCGGGAAAACCCCGGCAAAACCAAACTCCTCCTGCCTGTGTTGCCTTCCTGAAAACAAGTTACACAACTTACTGGTCCCAGTTCCAAAAGCTGACAAGACAAAGGTGGCCCAACAGTTCAACACAGGGTGTTTCACCAACACAGTTGTACCCAACAGAGCCCAGCATACACCTTAAAGTGTCCAGGGCCAGGTTGGACAGGGCTTGGAGCAACCTGGTCTAGTGAAAGGTCTCCCTGCCCTTGGTAGGGAGCTGGAATGAGATGGCCTTTAAGGTCCCTTCCAACCCAAATCATTCCATGATTCCATGACTCAGTGGTTGTCACCCACATTTTGATCACTGGGCAGTGTGATTGCTCACATACAGAGGTTGGGCTATGGGCCACCTTTCGCCCCTGATACCCAGAGACCTAACCACAGGTGACCTCGAGGAGGTGGCCAAAAGGACAGGTAGCTTCTCATGCTGCTCTATGACCAGTATAGTACAGCTTCACCCGTGCTTGCGGGACTGACACACCAGGAATGGTTCCCAGTTCTGTGGGAACAGTGGGACCTCTGGAAGGGCAGCTTTGAAGAAGGCAGCAGAATGCCTTATACAGACAACAATTCCAAACCTCTACTTTGCACTGAACAGTCAAACAAGAAAGGCAAACATGAACATTGACACCTCCCTCAGTGCCTTTGCCTTTACATCCCATTTTTGTTCCTGACAGGAATGACCCACCTGCCTCACACCACCACAGACACTTCCAGCAGCCCAGTCATGATCCAGAGCAACCAGTCCTGCTCCAGTGACAACATCACGTTCAAGTCCACCCTGTACGCCACCACCTACACCCTCATCTTCATCCCCGGGCTCCTGGCCAACAGCGCTGCCCTGTGGGTCCTGTGCCGCTTCATCAGCAGGAAGAGCAAAGCCATCATCTTCATGATCAACCTGGCCGTGGCTGACCTGGCCCACGTGCTCTCGCTGCCCCTGAGAATATACTACTACATCAACCACACCTGGCCTTTTGGGAGCTTCCTCTGCCTGCTGTGCTTCTACCTGAAGTACCTCAACATGTACGCCAGCATCTGCTTCCTCACCTGCATCAGCATCCAGCGCTACTTCTTCCTGTACCAGCCCTTCAGGGCCAAGGACTGGAAGCGGCGCTACGACGTGGCCATCAGCGCCGTGGTCTGGCTGTTCGTGGGGGTGGCCTGCCTGCCCTTCCCCATCATGAGGGGCTACGGGCTGGCCAACAACAGCCACACCTGCTTCGCCGACCTCCAGGTGCTGCCCCTAAAAAGCAGCGTGACCACGGTGCTGATGACGGGCATGGCCGAGCTCTTCGGCTTCGTGGGCCCACTCGTCATCATCTTGTTCTGCACCTGGAAGACAAAGAACTCTCTCCGGGGCTTCCACGTCCCACAGGAGAACAGCGGCGAGAGGCGCAAGGCCCAGAGGATGGTTTCCATGTGTGCTGTGGTGTTCTGCGTGTGTTTTGCCCCCTACCACATCAACTTCTTCTTCTACATGTTGGTGAAAGAGAACGTCATCACCGACTGCTTCCTGAGCACCATCACGCTCTACACACAACCCTTCTGCTTGAGCCTCGCCAGCCTGGACTGCTGCCTGGATCCCATCATCTATTTCTTCATGACTTCAGAGTTCCAGGACCAGATAACCAGGCACAGCAGCATGGTCATCAGGAGCCGGCTCATGAGCAAGGAGAGCGGCTCGTCAGTCAAGGAGTGACAGGAAAGCCAGCTGAAAAAAACTCAGATATTTCATAGGAGATCTGGGACTGTTCTGGGATACTCAATTACCAACTCCGTTGTGGAAGATCCTGCCAGTGCAGGGGAGTTTTGTGGCAGTGAAAATCTTTGATACACAGAAGATAAAACTCTGTCTATGACTGGTGTGTTGGAATCTGATGAGAGACCCAGCTGGCGGGACCCTTCCCACCCCTGGGCCACCCACGCCTGACCTGGCTGGACTAGAAAACATAGAGGAGGGAGAGACAAAGCTTTTGCTAGGAAGTGGTGGAAAAGTCCCAGGGGCTTTTCTTCTATTTTCCCAGCTCCATGGCTCTAGGATGAAGCCAAAGACAATCCCACATCCATACACTGACATCTGCTGAAGTGTCTTCTCTGGTAAAACCACACAAGAACATAAAAATGGCCAGTAATCATAAGAGAGAACTGGGGCTGTGGACAGGTGGAGGTGTTGAACTGGCTCCAGCCCACTCCTGGCTTTGTGTGCATCCCACTGCTCACCACCTCTGCTTCACCCTTCCCACACTCACCTTCCCACTCCCCTCCTCCATTTCCTCCTCATCCACCTCTGTTTGCTCCTTAATTGCTGACACATCCTATAACTTGCACATACAGCTGGTGCAAGATCCCCTGAAAGACAAGTCTCCTCCAGCACCCCAGAGAGTGGCACCTTCCCTTGCTCCAAGTGACTTTCTTCCCCTGTTGGCAAGGGGGGCATCAGGACATGTTCTTCACCTTTGGACCCCAGGGGCAGGACCACGGTGGTCCTGCCATTCGTGCAGGTGGATTTATTGATGGTGGTGGTACCACTCAGGTCCTCACTCTCTTCTGTGTGGGGCATCTTGGGCCAGAGGTGCCTGAGGTGAATCTGCCTCATAAAACCTCAGCTCAACGGGTTCAATTGATGCAGCTTTTTAAAAAAGAGGTCCTTGCCAAGGTGATTCCACTAACAGAGCACAGCCTAAGTTCATAAATTATTGTGGGTTTTTTCCACCAGCTCCTGTCATGATCCTAATGTTTACATTTTTATGTAGCTGTGCAAAGCAGTGACAAGGGGGGATGTCATTTACCCCTTACATTAAATTAGTAACAGTGTGATACCTGGGAGTTGATTTGGCTGAACACAGGCACCGATTTATTGCCTTTGAAAACTTGTATATTTTCAAGAGAATGTGTACAATTTGTACAATGTACAACCTTGCAACAGAAAATATCTCACATGTTGCTACAAAACCAGCAGAACGACCAGAAACACTTGCTAAGTGTATTTTAAACCTTACCACTCAATTCCACTGAGTCACATTTTAACTCAGCCAAATATTTTCTGTATATTATGTTTTCCCACTTCTCTGTTTTACAAAACAAATGGGGGAAAGCAAACAGTAGCCAGGTTTAAACAACCCTTTCACTGGAGTTGCTCTAAAAGGTGCTGGCACACTGACTAAGCACAATAAGCTCCCATAGTTCTCCTCCCACGTGTGAGAAGATGATTGTGGGCTGCAGTAGCATAAACTGGATCCTGCACTGGGGTTGATGGAAATGTTTTCTGTGAGGTAACTGGCAGTTTGGGATGCCAGTGACACCCAGAATTGTTCACACACTGCAAGTAGTCCCTTCACAAAGGGGTTGATGCTCAGGTACAGAGTTAACCAGAATAAAATTGTTCTCAATTCAGCAGTTTCTCATAAGCTACACTCTGTATGACATTGTCAGTGAAGGAGACTTCAGTTTTGATGGTTGTTTTGAGGGTTTTTATAGACTTTGCTCGGATGGCACGTGACTGGGAGCTGTTTCCTGTCATTTCTTTCTCGTACGATCCTCCCTTGATCAGGTGAAAACAAGTCAAAGGCACCGTTACGGGAACTGTGTAGCTTGTTCTATGTTTTTCTTCCCAGGAACTGATGCTTTAAAAAATAAACTCAGTTTTGCAAACATCAGCTGCATTTCGTGGTTACAACTGGTATCTGGAAAACTCTGTGGGATCAGCTCCTCCTTGGAAAGAGGAGTTCAAATGATGGAGCACATCAACTTCTATAGATTTCTTGCTTGTCCGCAGAGAGGTTTTCACTCTCACTAGTGTTTGTTTATTTATTTATTTAAATCTACTTAGAAGCTCCTCACTTCCAACCACTTGAGTCATGTCACTGTGACGTGCAGGTGACCAGACAACTTGGTCTGAAGGTCTCTTGTGGTGTGTGGGGGAGTGCCCTGGTTTGGGCTGACCCTGTTCAGCTGCCAGATGGGGTTAAACCACGATAGAAAGTCAGCCAGGATGGTCATGAGGGTGAACTGGCCTAGAGAGCAACAATTCGAAGCAAAAAGAAGTCAAGGAGAACTTGGAGTTTTCTGAAAGCACCTAAAAAAGCAAGGATGATCAGTTTGGCCTCCACAAACCCAGCTGTGAAATGCAAAGGTTAGTTCAGGTTCTCCAAGGCCTCAGTGTGTGTCTCAAGAGAAGAACAGACAAATCCAGAGTTCTGTTGAGGAGAACAGTATTTCAGTTGCCCTCAGGGCTGGTTGGGGCTTGATCTGACACAGGACCTGAGCTGCAGGTGCTGGTTTATCTGCCAGTGCTCTCAAACATTCAAAGGCACAACATGCCCTGCTCCAGTTCCTGTAATTCACCCCATTTCCTGTGACCAGAAAACATGTTTATTATTTTGACAAGAGGAAACACAATTTCATGATGTTGCTCCTGGATTATCTCTTGTGCTGGTCCCACTGCCCAGACTCACCAGCTATAAAAAGGCATCTTCATCTTTCTTGGGCAGACACCAAAAAAGTGTTTCAACAGAGATGCCACAGAAAGGCAGAATTTAACCAGATCAAAAGGTTGGGAACAGCACAATGCCAGGAATGTGAAGGGTGGATCTGAAGGGCTCGTGGTGCTTGAACATCTTTGTGTCCAGACTGATCCTGAAGGGAACTGCTCAAGGTGGAAACATGGTGAGGTCTCCAAGCCACCTGCACTGACACAGTGCACGTCCCTATGGCACAACCCTGGGCAAAACCACAGCATGACCTGTTCTTTTCCTCTAGAACACGAGCCATTCACCTGTCAGCAAAAGAAAATGTGTTTTCTGCAGTGCCACCCCATTTTAACTGGTATCAGAGGTCTGGTATCTCCTCTCCTGCTTGAAAGAGCCCTCCTGTGCACGACAGCAAATGTTTTTGGGAAGAATCCCTGTGGGATTTAATGCCTTTCTGCAGCCTCAGGTTCTGAGCTGCAGGATCTCGTGAGCACCCCAGCTTCATTTGCTTCCCTTAAATGAAATTACTACCCCTCTGCACAGAGAAAAAACAAAATATACTGCAAATGCAGGATAACAGCTCAACAACCCAAAAACATGAAACTGCTTCATTTCATTGAAAAGATTTTGGGGATGACTGGTGCACTTTAACCAAAAATGCTGGTTTGTGGATTGGACGAGGGCTTAGCCCAAAAAGTAAGGGAGTGATTGACAATTATTTGCTGCACAAATAAATCCAACCTTCCCCAAAATGCTGCCCCTGTAGAGAGAACTGGGCAGGGCTGAGGGGGACTCACCAGCCCCACGGGCCACGTGCCAATGGCTCAGCTCAGCCCACAGCAAGTCTGCACAAGGGTGAGCTGCTTTGTGTGAACAAACCCTCCTCCTCCCCTTGTTTTTCATACATCCTTCAGGTGCATCCTGTCAGATATTCTCAGTGCTGAGCGCTTGAGAGGTGCTGATCATCTGCATTTGGCCTCCTGCCCACAGGATACCGGGCTACAGGCAGAGACAACCTTCATCTGGAGGCCTTAGGGAAAGTCTCCCAGTTATTTAAAAATTCCTTTGTGCCTTCTGCCTTTGAAAGGAGGACACTGCCAAGTGTAAAATGCATGTTGACATCAGTAATGAGCCAGAAATCCAAACGCTACCCAAAAACGTGCTCTCAGTTGAAAGAAGAACAGAGAGGTTGAGTGGTGTGTGTTGAAGGAGGAGGCTTGATGTCAATCTATCAGCATTTCATGGCCAGGAACATTGTGATCTTCTCCAAAAGTTCTCCAAAAATCCAAGAAGCAGAGGAAGGACTCGGCGTGGTTACAAACCCCTCGCTATGGTCCGACATCCCCCGACCTCTCCTTCCCCAGCTGTAAACAACCAGCTAAAAATAGGGCTCAGGGATGGCTGGATGAGCTGCTGGGGACACAGAAGTAGGATGTCCCAGGCAGGATATCCTGATAAAACAGCCACTTTGCTTTGAGATTAACCTCTGACCGCTGGGGAGGGACGGGCGCAGTGCCAGCCTCCCTGCTGGGATCTGGGAATGCTTCCCAAATACACGAACTCTGCTCCTTCTTCCAGGGATCAACATCAGCTGCTGCAAAAGATGCCCAGGAAGAAAACCTGGAATGATTTGCATCTTCCAAATCCCTTTGCTGTCAGTGGAGATGACAAGTGTGGGGCTTCAGGTTGCCCAGAGGAGTGGATGCCCCATCCCTGTAAGTGTCCAAGGCCAGGTTGGACGGGGCTTGGAGCAACCTGGGCTGGTGGAAGCTGTCCCTGCCCATGGCAGGGGGTGGGAATGAGATGGTCCTTAAAGTCCCAATGCAAACCATTCCAGGATTCCATGATTTCCTTGCTGAGAGAAACCTGGCAGCTGAGTGGGTGGCAGAGCTGATGGATTTTGGTGCACCCTCGATCCCAGACCCTGAACTGGGAACTAAAGGTTCCTTCTTTCATTTCTCTTCCACAGCTCTGTTCCCGTTAACTTCGAGGGGTCATAGAACCAGTTACAGAAAATTGATGAATAGAGCAAGAATGGTTCTATTTATACTTTACCTAGAACTAGAAAAGGAAAGATGCCAGCAGCCAGATAATCCATAGAGCTCTGGGCTGTGAGATGTGACCCTGGATATCGGGTAAAACTGTTCAGCTGGAAATGAGGCACCTCAGAAGTTACACCACAGAATGTATATGCCTGCAGTGCTCAGCAATGCAGAAAGCTGGTCATGCTCAGCAGGCAGTAAAAGAACTAAAATATATATATATATATGCATATAGAAAGGAAAGGAATTAAAGGAGGCAAAAAGAAAAAAAATTGGGAATGATGCGCATTATGAGTTTTTTTTATACAACGATATTTTGGGAAAATCTCCACCTTAAACCATGCTATTATTTCAGGAATAAAGTCCAAACCCTTTAGCCTGTAGCCTTGATAGTCTGAGGCTAACCAAGCTTCCAAGAAAATGAAGGAAAATTACTCCCTTCCAGTAACTTACACTGGCAGAGAGTTCAGTTTTCCTTCAGCGAGCCCTTATTGGAAGGTTGGTGCTTCTGTATTTTATAGCTTTTAGCAGACCAATGGCAAGTGCCTGTGGAGAGGAGCAGGAGCAGGAGCAGGAGCAGCTCAAGGGGAGAGCACCATCACCTCCCAAAACTCCTGTGCCGAAAGAGGGACAGAAATCCATGGTCTCCATCCCACGGCACTTGGACCAAACGACGTCATCGCCTTCCCAGCGGCTTTAACGTCATTAAGCTGCACACGTTTTGTGGGAGAAGAGAAACAAAATACAGGATTTCCTGTTCTGCAGCCACTGGACCAGGCTGCAGATGCCGGCAGGATTCCAGCCCTCCGAAAACATGTGGAAGTTAAACGAGGAGCCGCTGGGATGGCTGAGGAGCTCGGTGGGCAATAAAAGCCGGGCGCTCGCTGCTCGTGCTCTCTAGCATGGCTGTGCCCCCCCTGGGGCATGGCAGGCACGGGAAGGTGAGTGGCATTTCTGTCTTTTCCTCAGTAGAACGAAGCTGGGGCGGTTTGCAGCGATGGGGTTGCTTTTTTTAGCTCCTCAAGAGACGGTATAGGGCAGAGCCGGGCGACGTCCTGTGCCCGTGCCACAAGTGTCTCGCTCAGCTGCCGAGGTGGGTGAGCACAGTGGGTGCATGGGGCAGGCTGCTGTGGGGGGCAGGACGTGAGGAAAGCCTCTTTGATCCCAAATCTCTCAATTTAATCCCAAACATCTCTATTTGATTCCAAACCCCTCAGTTTTGCCCTCACTGACAGAGGCTGCCGTAACTGCCCAGCTCTGTTTACGCGTTTCCTATTAGTGCCGAGATTAAACAAACAAAATCATTGCTTGCAACGTCAGTGCCAGAAAACTCCACCGCTTAAACCAGGAGCTTTTTTCAAGCCAAAAGTGGATTTAGTTTTTCTCCCAAGCCTGCTTTTCTCTCCAGCATCCCAGCATTGAAGGGAGGCAGCTCTGCCCCCGTCCTCTACCTCTGGGGCTCTCCCCAGCCATGCCTGGAGTTCAGCTTTAGCCTGGACTGGCCAACCAGCCCATGGAAAAGATGAGGATGAGTTTGCCAATGAATTGGGAGCAGTAAATGCAGTAATACCACCGTGGTGTGGGGCTGGGTGGGGCACAGGGTGATTCAGAGGAGCCGGGCGGTTTCCAGCAGTGACAGCCACACAACGCCTCCAGGAACAGATACTGCTCCAAAACACTCTGAAAATGAACCCAGAGCTGCCTTGGCCTCCTAATTAATTGCTAAGGTGCTTGATGTTTAATGAATTGTGGTGCTGCATCCACAACCAGGAGTCTGACTCCTTGGGCAGTGATACCGATCTCCCCTCTGGAATTGCAGCTGGATAAAACTCGGCTTTGACACTTAAAGAAGTGGCTTCAGCCCATGAATAAAGCCATGTGTGGATGAAATAGGGAAAATAATCAAGGAAAAGCAGGGAGGCTCCTGTCCAAGATTTATAAAGTTGCTGAACAAAACTCCAGCCAAAGGCCACAGGAGCATCTCTGTCCTGACACCAACGGCAAAGCAGGGGGAGCTGGAGGGGCTTTGGGCAAAGGGAAAACTGGAAAACAATAATAAGTTTTAAAATCCACCCTCCCAGGAATTGTTGTAATGAACAAGCCTGGCCTGACCCCAGGGCAGGGTGGAGATCTCTCCTGCTTTCCTGCCAGTGCCCTCAGAATCGCTGCCACCCAACAGTGTGTGACACCCGACCCTCCTGCCAAGGCACAGACACTCCTGTGCTCCCAGGGAAAGCCAAAACATGGAGAAAAACAGCAAGGAGGCTCCTCATGGACTAGGTTTAGGATTTGGGCTGAGACACAGCAGGGAGGAGATGGCAGGACAGGGATGCTGGTGCTCTGTAATCCTTTCTATGTGCCCACACCAACAAGTGCCACCCCATCACTGGACAACTGTGACAAAAGCTGCTCTCTGGCAGTTTTCCCTACCTATTTTCTGCAGGGATGTGAAGACAAGGTGTCCTGCCACCACTTTGCCAGGGTTAAACAGAGTCAGTGCAAAGGGCACTGCCCTGCACAAGCCCCTTGTGGGTTTTGAGGCAGGCGAGGAACAAACATAGAGATATTATGGGGAAGAAAAGGGTTTGTTTCCCACTGTCCCCTCATGACAGATGCCCCCTCTCCTGCCTTTCCCAATTCAGTGGAGCAATCAGAAACCTCTGACACAGTCAGCAGCCAAAAAGTGCCCTCACCCAGCAGCCTCAGTTCCACTTCAACCTTGCTATTTTCTGCAGCCAAGCCCTGAAAAAAATAAGGAAAAGGAAGAAGGCAGTTTGGGAAGGGCTCAATTTGGAAAGCAGGGTGTGAGCATCAACCCTCCTTGCAGCACAGCAGGGTGGTGAGCAGCCAGCAGAGAGGCTGGGGCTATACCTGATGTATTTATCTGTATATAAATATATGAAATATGTATTTTCTCCTGAAACTGAAGTCATGGTAACCCCAGTGAAGAGCTGCCCAGCTGAGGAGGAGCATGGAGGAAGAGCCTTCACCCTGTGCCCCAAAGCAGCACTGGTCACCACTGTGGGTGATTCATTCTTGGAAATCCATCCTGGGGTGAACACCAGGCTCAGGGCTGTGGGAAACAGCACCATGGCAGCTTCTTAATTAATTACCAGTGCTGAGGGGTCAGTGACAGTGACAGGAGGAGCTGAGGGCTCTGCCAGACCCAGCTCCAGGCAGCACAGGCTGCCCACAGGCTGCTTCCCAGGGGAAAATCTGTTTGTTACAGATGATGCTCCAGCTCCTTGATTTGTGATGTGCTGCTGCCAAATCACCTCTTCCTGAAAGAGCAGATTGTTTCCCATGGGCTCTGCTCAGGAATGGCAAAATCCATCACCTCTCCAGAGAGCACCTGTGAACTCTCCATGACCCACCGATCCCCCCTCAGCACTGGCTGGGTGAGGTGGGCTGGGCAAATGGATGAAAAGAATTTCTGCTTTAACTTGAAGGGAGATGTATTTATCTTCCTGCATGTCCTGAGCAGTTACTGAAGGATAATTCCTGTTGCTGCAGCACGATGCCTGTACAATGTGCTGGGAGTGCTGGAATTGAGTTAGCAGGACCAGCAGAGCAGCTGGCGTGTGTTGGGCCAGTTATTAGTTTATAAATCCAGCCTTAAATCTGGAGCCAGAGCTGATAGATCTGTCTGCACCTCTCCCACTGGCCTCTGCTCCAGCTGCCTGCCAGCACCAGCCTTTGCAGATGTTAATTATTCCCTCTGCTGCTGATTCACATCAGATTTCTGCAAGGATCTGCAGAGACAGTGTCTAGATCCATTTAAAATCCCTGTTTATTTTCAGTCCCACCAAAATTGCCCGTAGACATATCAGAGAGCATGATTTTGACAGGAGCTGGATGGAAAATGTAATGAAATAAAGTTGGTCCTTAACAACCCTGGGGAGCTAAAGCAACTCTCTGGCATCAGCAATGAAGAGATTGATGCTGCAGAGCCCAGTGGGCTTGTCACTGTAACTGGGGCATCTCACGAGATCCTGAGGAGCACATCCAAAGGAGATGGGTGGAAGATGCCCAGGATCACTCCCTGTGAGAGGGGTCTGGCTCCACACCCTTCCCAACACACACACTGACTCACCCATACACCTACACAAAACTTATTCTTCAGTACTAAAGTGCAGCTGCCCCATGGAGAGGCTTTGGCTTTACAGCACCTTTTTACTCCCCACAGAAACCCTCCACCTGCCTTAACCACCCCATGAGCAAAGAGACTCAGCCGAGATGGAGAGCAACGTGTCCTCCGGGAACTGCACCGACCCCCAGATGTCCTTCCAGTCCACCCTGTATGCCACCACCTACACCCTCATCTTCATCCCCGGGCTCCTGGCCAACAGCGCTGCCCTGTGGGTCCTGTGCCGCTTCATCAGCAGGAAGAGCAAAGCCATCATCTTCATGATCAACCTGGCCGTGGCCGACCTGGCCCACGTGCTCTCACTGCCCCTACGGACGTATTACTACATCAACCACACCTGGCCTTTTGGGAGTTTCCTTTGCCAGGTGTGCTTCTACCTGAAGTACCTCAACATGTACGCCAGCATCTGCTTCCTCACCTGCATCAGCATCCAGCGGTACCTGTTCCTGCTGCACCCCTTCAGGGCTAAGGGCTGGAAGCGGCGCTATGACGTGGCCACCAGCGCCCTGGTCTGGCTGTTGGTGGGGGCCGCATGCCTGCCCCTCATCATCGTGAGGAGCCCGGCCCTGTCCAGCAACATCAACACCTGCTTCTCGGACCTGGGGGTGAAGCAGCTCAGCCCCGGCGCCTCCATCACGCTGGTGACGGTGGCAGAGCTCTTCGGGTTCGTCATTCCCTTCGGGATCATCGCGGGCTGCACGTGGAAGATGTGGCAGTCGCTACGGGAGGGCCCCACGCAGCTGCAGAATGCGGGCGAGAAGCAGAAGGCCCTGAGGATGGTGCTGATGTGCTCGGCCGTGTTCTTCATCTGCTTCACCCCCTACCACATCAACTTCCCCTTCTTCATGATGGTCATCGAGAACCTCATCCGGGACTGCGCCGTGCACCAGAGCACGCTGCGCTTCCACCCCATCTCCCTGTGCCTGGCCAGCCTCAACTGCTGCCTGGACCCCGTCCTCTACTACTTCATGACCTCCGAGTTCCAGGACCAGCTGCTGCGCCACGGCTGCGTCGCCCTCCGGGCCCGGCTGGCCCAGCGCCGGAGCAGCCTCTCCACTGCCGACACCGACATCCGCACCAGGAACAGGAGCTTCCCACGCTTCAGGTTTTGGTCTTTCCCCAAGTTCTTTGGCCGAATAAACAGCGTGGAAATGCCCCCTGTGCCGCCTGATGAGCTGCTGCTGGAGTCCATCTCCTGAACATCAGCAGCTCTGCCTGTGCAGGGGCTTCTTGTCGCTTGAGGACTGCATTAGGTCTCCAAACACGTTCTGAATTCCCCTTGTGTGCCACAGATGGCAGGATCTGACCCAGCAGGACATTGGGATGCCAAAAGACTTGCTGGTTGTGTTGTTGCTGCTGGGGGCTGTCACCTGACACCACTTTCCATTGGAATACTGGTAAAATCCCTCCAAAAGCTGTCAGCAGTGCCAGAGCTCCTTGTGCTGAACAACAGCAGGTTCAGATCCCTCTCATTTTGGTGTTTCAGTGCTTCTACATATTTGTCACATTTGAAAATCCTTCTGAATCCTGAGTTGTGAGCTCTGGGAGTTCCAGCTCTGAACACGGGCACTTACAGCCCATAATAACTTAGAGCATCCACCACACTCACAGGAGGCTCTGGATCAGGACAGTTCAGTATCTCCACATAAACTGAACCTCTTTCCACTACAAAAATCCACCACCCAGACCTGATCCAGGCTAATCTGGACTGCAAGACAATAACTCTACAGACATACACCAAGCAAAGATCATTAACCTACAGCCCACCAGTGTTAAAGGGAGTGTGCAAACAAACTGGGCTCAGCTCACACTACTGGGAAAGGCACCCAGAGCTCAGCAAGAGGATCCACACCTGGCTCCTGGGAGCTGCAGGGTGCTCAGCTGATGGGGGGGATGAATATTTGAAGACAAATAGTGATGGATATGCCACAAGCAAAGAGGAAGATGAAGGATGTCTCCCTGGGCACGTTTACTCACAGAAACCTGGTGTGAGCTGCAAAAGTGAGGACTCATGTTGGTGTTGCTGTTTCTTGTGTTGTTATGAGGAGTGTTGTGTTATTTGTCACCTTGCTGATGCCTGTGGTTGCAGATTCAGATGTTATCCAAACGTTCAGTTTTGCTTTGAATACCAGAAAATGCCCCAACCCTCGCTGGGTCCTGAGAAAAGTTTACAAAGCTGACCCAAGTACATCCTGAAGGCTTCAAATTCCAAGGAAATAAAATGATTCCAACACGTATTTTAGCTTCAGAAATATTACTTTAAGTGCTTGTAAATGCCCTGAGAGCAGACGTGGTACATAATAAGAATAATTATACAATTTGGGGATGGACACCCCAAATTGTGGCTCAGAGAGGTGCCATTGTCACCACAGCCCCTCACAGAGTGGCCAGTGTAGGGGCTGGGAGGTTTCCTCCTCCTGGGCCAAGGCAATGCCAAAAAACCCTTGGGGAATTAGAGAAGTAAACGTAGGAGACGGGGTTTGATAGAAAACAGCTTTTCCCATGATTGGATGCACATTTCCAAGCCATGCAGCGTTTCTGGGAACAACGAGAGGGCGGGGGTTTATCCTCACAGTGCTGAGGCTGGAGGGGGGGACCAGATGAGGAGATCCAGACAACCTGGAGGAATTTGCTTTGGTACCTACAGTGTGCCAGGGACTGGCAGCAAACCCCGGGACAGGGAGCAAACACGCTGCTCTGCGGCTCATTCTGTCCCGAATCTCCTCCTCCTCTCACAAAAAATATAAATAACAAAAGGGCATGTTTTCCTTGTTTGCCTCGGGGCAAAAAAAAACAAACAGAAAGTTTTCAGGGGTGGAAAAATGCTGTTTCAGATGGCCCAACCCAGCAGCGTGTGGAGGCAAAACAGGAAAGCCAGGAAAACCTCACCGATGCCAGGACTGGCTCCGGGCACAGACAGGACTGGTCACACCACCAACACCTTCACCAGGAGTGTGGGTTTTCCTGAGGGTGTGTTTTGGGAATGGTACAACCCTGAGCAGCTGGACTGGACATCCAGGTAGCTCTCAGTGACCACAGACAGGTATTTATAAGTCCTGCTGAGCCACAAATCCCGTATAGCGGCTCTAACCTTCCTGGCAGCACCAGCTCCGGGTTTCCCAGTAGCTCCAGTTCCCACTGGGACTTTGCCAGCTTGTTATCACGTTGCTTTGCTGACATTGCAGTGCAGCTTCCCCCTCCCAAAGAGAAAACAGGAAAGAGAAAGCAAACCAAGAACTCTCACTAATCTGTCACGTGGGAACTCGGCAGCAAACCCTTCCTGGGCTGTGGGAAATACAGCAGGAAAATCCCTTTCTGGGATAGATGCACTGGGGAACAAGGATTTTGCTGGGGTTTATGCAAACCAAACCCTGAAGGAACATTCTTTTTCAGTAGAAACTGGTTCTTCCTGCCCTTCTGGAGCCACAAGACACCTGCCAGCCTCCTGTTTTATCAGTCATAGAACCACCATGGAATAGTTTGGGTTGGGAGGAACCTTAAAGCCCAGCCAGTCCCACCCCCTGCCATGGGCAGGGACACCTTCCACTAGCCCAGGTTGCTCCAAGCCCCATCCAACCTGGCCTTGAACACTTTCAGGGATGGGGCAGCCACAGCTTCTCTGGGCAACCTGTGCCAGGGCCTCCCCACCCTCACAGGAAGAAATTCCCCCAATATCCCATCTAACCCTACACTTACATATCCCTACAGTTGTGCAGTACTTGGGAGTATCCAAGAAGACATCCCTGTGCATGACTCTTTCTAGGGCCCCACAGGGAAGGAGGGCAGTTGCTTTTCTCTCTGCTGAAATTACCTTTATCCTCCCTCCATGACCACACGCTTCCAGCCCAGCCCCAAAGTGACTTTGCCTCTGGAAAACCACTCAGCCCCAGCAGAACTCACACCCCTGAGCCAGCAGTGAGCCTCAGACTCTCCTGATTTTTGGCACCACTGCTGGCAAGGAGCAGCTTCTCCACCCACCCACCTTGTGCTGGAGAGGGGGAAGTGCTGTGCCTGGCAAAGGAACAAACACCGACACGAGCTTCAGTGCTGAGCACAACCCAAATACACAGTGAGCAAATTCTGCTGCTTCAAGCCCAGAAGAGCGGCTTTCCAAGCCAGGGAGCAGTTTTCCAGACATCCATGATTTCATCAGACCCCAATCCAATTTTGTGGTCCATGGGCTCAGCCAGCACCACCCTGCACAGCCCAAGTCACGGGGTGTGGTGGGACAGCACTCCAGGGGTGTCTGTCAGTCCCTCCTGTGCTGCAGGGTCCTTCTGGGGACACAAGGGAGGGGATTTGGGAATTCTGCCTGGACGCCATGGCCATGTTTAGCACTGTGAGGGTGCTCAGCACCCCAAGGAACAGCCAAAGCCTCGGCCCTGCCCCAGCCAAGAGGTCCCTTCCAGCAGGCGCTGCCTCAGCTCAGTCCTGCTCCTTCAACAGGGATTTTTGGTTTGTAAAGAAAGATTCCCTGCCTTAGGCAGACAGGGCAGGAAAATGCAGGGGATTTTAGCCCCAGCCCAGTGCCAGAGCTGTGGCTGCAACCCTGGCTCTGTGCAAGCCCAGCTGCACCCCCCTTTCCAGACACGCTCCTACCAGTGTGTGCCCTCCCCTGGGACATCACCAGCCACGTGGAGAGCAGACACATGACCCATTCCCAGGAATTATTGCTATTAAAGACTCTCTGCAGATCAGAAAGGGCTTGGTTGCTTCTCCCTAAGGAAATCCCACAAGGTCATGAAGGACATTCTTAGCTAACCTGAAAATTTCCAATTCTTATAAAGCAAAAATGTGAGTAAAGGTAAAATATAAATAATAAGAGAAAAATACAACTATTAGATAAAATTTTATCTTATACTGTAAAATAACTGCTTTGTGATTTGGTGCCCAGCTCCAAGTCCTCCTGATTTCTGGTGGCCTCAACTACAGAAGGACTGGGGAGGGTCTGGCCAGTGCTGCCACTGTGTGCCCCGGGGACAGCACAGCTCAGAGACTGGCACTTGGCTACCAGTAAAGGCACCCTCAGTTCCCATCCATGCCCCCCAAGGAGGCTCCTGGAGTGATGGGAAATGGGATGGATGCTGGTGGTGATGCACACAGAGAGCAAAACAGGATATGGTTGTGCTCTGAAAGGTGTTTCTGAAACAAAATCTCTCTCAGTGCAGCACATCCACTCACTGCCCGAGCTCAGGCTCTGCTTTCTCATAAACAGGCTGGTTCCTGGGGAAATGAAAGTGAAGTGGAGAATCCATCACGTGTGTGAGTGGGAACAGCAAAGGAGTCCATCCCCAAGGCCAACAGTGCTCAGCCACAAGGGGTTTGGTCCTTCTACTGTTCCTGGCCTCAGTTTTGTGGTCTATTAAAGTCTCTTCCAAACCATCCCCCCAGTCCCTGGGGGAGGCAGGGGGTGCCAGGGGCACACAGGGAAAGGCGGGGGGGAGCAGGGACAGAGCCTGGGGACCACCAGGGGTGACATCACAGAGTTTTGGGGTGAGGGAGAGGAAGTAAAATGTTTTTCTTTAAATCACTACAGTGAGAACACTTTGCAAAGTGTGAGAGCAGCAGAGGCAGCTGCTGGGAGGTGCTGGGAATGCTTCACATCCCAGATCCTGCCGAAACTAGGGAAGCACCCTGGGACTGATGTGACCTGAGGCAGCATCCTCCACTGAGGGCTCAGGGCTCATCCCAGGAGATCACAACAGCAACAAACCCCATTTCAGCACTAAACCCCAAACCCCCAGTGCTGCCAACCCAAGAGCATCAGAGAGAAACCCAGCCCCGCCCCCAGGGGACAACTCTGTGGTGAAGATGCCACAGTGCTGAAGGCTCCCAGTGCTGAAGGCTCTGGCTCCCACACCACATTAATTAAGGCACATCAAGTCATCAGCAGCCTCAAAAGAAGGCTGGAAGCTTTGACCAGCAGGAGTATCAGCTGCTGGAACAGGCACATGGCTGCATTTCTGGGAGGTGTGATCCCAGTGGGGAGCAGTGCCACCACAGGGGTGACAACCCCATGCCCTGCAAGGCTGTGAGAGCCCACAATGTGCCCAAGAGATTAATTTCTTATAAACAGAAATAAAAAGGGCTATCTAGAGCTACAAACCCCTGCTGTAAACAGGAATTGTGATCTGAGTAAATCAATGATGCTTGAAAGGTGTAGGTGACACAGAGACCCCGGTACCTGCTGCAGGTGTGAGATGTTGGGGTGGGGACACAGCACCTCACTACCTGTGTGACCCTTTGCAGAGCTGAAACCCTCTCCACAAACCATGCTGCAAAGTGTGTCTTGTTCTCCTGAGCAGACACGTAAGAAAAATGAGTAAATGCAAATTACAAAGTTGCAAATCTTCAATTTGATTTGCAAGGTTTTGCAAGGTTGAATTGCTACAGAAATGGTTTAAAAAGTCATTTTTCAAATTAACCAATTGAATAGAGACTCGGTGATCACTCTTGATCTTAAAAAGTGGTAATTCTAATGTTTCTTGAGCTGGAGTCCCCAGCTGGATAACCGGGGAAGTGCTGCTTTTCAAAATCAAACCAGAGCCAGCTCTGCCCTCTGCCGATGGGGACCACGATGGCTCAGGAACCTGGGGATGGGTGACACCACTTCATGGCACGCTTGGAAGAGTCCTCGGCTCTCACCCTGGTTTGCTCCGTGAAATCCACTAAACGAGAAAATAACAACCGTGGAGAAGCCGCTGCTTTTGGAGGAGCCCAAACCTGACCCCGATCAGCACCCCCGGAACACTGGAACTGCAGCACGGGGGTAACAACACCCAGATGAGACAGAAGGGGACAGTGAGGGGAAGGAAACTAATGGATGAAGCATCTCGCTCCCTCAGCCTCAGCCCCGTGCCCTTCACAGAGGGGCTCTGCCAGTGGGCACCTGCCCCTGGGAGCCGGCTCTGCTTTAGCAGGGGTCGAGCACCCCCAGACCCCCCTCCTCCAGCAGCAGGGGCAGCTACTGGGGCAACAGTTACCAAAACACCCTGAAACCACCATCAGGTCTACAAATACAGACATAAAAAGCACAAAAATGGAAAAGGAAAGAGGAGGAGGGTCCAGCCAGGCCCCAGGGCAGGGGGAGCACCCCAAAAGCGGTGCCCTCCCATCCCGTTCCTCTGCGCGGGCGCAGCCGCGGCTCCACCAGTTGCACTTTTGCTTTGCACGTCGAGGGAGGGACCCACTGGCAGCACCCACAGGGCCACACGGAGCAGCCTGGCAGGACAGCAAAGGTAGGACTGACCCCTCTGTCCCAGCCAGCTCTGGTTCCAGCTAAAGGGTTTAAACTGGGCTTGTTTTCGATAACTGCGACAGAGCCGGGGCTGCCTCTCACGGGCACTGGGAGTGTTCAGAGGGGATGGGACACCCCAGGAAGGGGCAGGGGGGTCCTGCCTTAGCACCAACCCTGTGTGTCTCCAGAAGTTAATGGGCAGAAGGGAGGAGACACAGAGTAAGCCCGGGTACAGGTAAGGAGCTAATAACTCATGTTTTGGAAGAGCGAGCTCCTGTGCCTGCTCACAGATGCTCTGGGAACCTGAAGGAGAGCAGGGGGATGGCTGGAGCCAAAATACCCAGACCTAAAGGGTCAAACTGTATTTTCTGCTATCATTATGTGAGTATCAAGAAGCTGAATTTAAGGATTAACATCAAACCCAGCAATTCTCAGCCTTTGCAAACCCACAGCTGCCTGTGGTGGGACTTGTCTGTAAGTGGACTCTGAGGCCATGCAGCCCCATCCCCACAACTGACCCAATACACTCACTGCTCTGGGTTTTCCTGGGGTTTGTCTCACTCTATTTGTCCCATGGGTTTTCCCAAGTGGCCTGTTCCTCATAGGAGGCACCACACGAATTTTCCACAGGTCTTTTTCCACTTAATTGCAAGAATCAGGGAAGGGGGGAGGCAGGGTTATCACATCCCAGGGACGTGGTTGTACCTCCCCGGGGGATGTGCCCTGCTGGCTTGGGTGGAAAACTCACAGCTTTGGTGCTCCTTGCTCTGAACATCTCCCAGGAGTGTTGGGGTGTGCCAGGGAGGGAGAAGAGAGCTGGGGGATTAGGTTAACACACAGCACGGCTGCTCTGGGGTATTTTTCCCTTCTTAACCAAGATTAATATTAACAAAGGAGGACAGGAGCTTTTGCAAAGGATTAAAAGGCCAAAGCAGAGTATTTCATATGGCATTAAAGCAGAGCATTTCATAGAATATGCTGAGTTGGAAGGGACCCATCAGGATCAAGTCCAACTCTTGGCCCTGCACAGGACACCCCAACAATCCCACTATGTTTTCCTGTATATTCTTGGAATTCAGTTAATACAGCAAAGGGCAATGTTGCCCCTCTGGAGGAAGACAAAAACCACAAATATCTACAAGGAAACTGCTTCAAGGCAGAGAAGCTTTTATCCTCCCCTGATGTGAATTAAAAGAATCAAAAAGAAAACCTGTGCAATGATCAGTCTCTACTTCTGTGACTTCTGTTTTCAGTTAATACCTACTATTAATTAATACCCACTAGTTACTAATAATTATCTCTGCCAAAACAGGACAGCAGCACTTCAGGTGAGCTGAAGAACAAGTGGGCACTGGGAGAAGCCCAGCACAGGACACCACTGGGCCCTGTCCCCACACCCCCAGAGAACCCACACGGGGGGACAGAACCACCCTCACTCCACCTCCACCAGCGCAGCTTCAGCAGGAAACTAAAATTTCCATTTCGTGTTACCCATGTGCATGTTCTGCTTTTATTTTAGGTTGTGGAGGAGAAGGAGTTAAAATAGAAGAGAGGTGCCAGGCAGCAGCACAGCCCAGCTCCCCCCAGAAGGGTAAGTCAGCTGGTGACACCAGGGTGCTGCTGCTGTGCTTGGGTCACCTCTGGCACAGGCTTTACGTGTTCTTACAGCACAAATACAGCCCCAAACTGAACCCAGGGTGGCTTGGCACCCACAGCTCACCTGTGCCAGCAGCAAGAATGGTGCTTGGGGGCAGGATCCATCCAGGCTGATCCCTCACCCTGGCTCTGGGAAGGAGCAGGAGGTGTGGGACAGCATCCCAGCTCCTGGGGGCTCCAAGAAGGTTCCAGGCACAACACCACAGCAGGAACAACACCCCAAACCCTGCCTGGCCATGAACTGCCGTCCCCCAGGCTGGATTTAAAACCTCTCCCCCCACCCAGCTGGGTTTAAGGGCTGCTGTGGCTTTTCCTGGGGTAAAACCCTCAGGATTTGCTGACGAGCCCCTGGGTCGACTCAGGATTTTTAAGCACCCTCAGGTGTGGATGCTGAGCCCTGATGGGCTCTGAGGGGGTGATGGGCTGTGATGAGGGCACGGGGCAGAGCTCACAGCTGTGACCCCTGAGTGGCTGCTCCCCCATCCCAGCCCCTGCACTGCTCACATGGAGCATATGGACACAGGGCTGCCCTTCAGCACGTGGAAAATGCTGTCCACAGGCCATGGCCAGCTGTAACAAGCTGGTTTAAGGTCTGGCTGCAACTTCTACCTGCTGTCTCTGCCTCATGAAGCACAAAGTCTTTGTCCAGTGCCCCAGCATGGCTGACTGGGAGTTCTTGGGAAAATCAGGGGGGAAAGCCACTCAGGGGAAGAAGGGGACTGTGCCTGGGGAGAGCCTCTCCCCTGCCCCCCTGTGCTGGGGGGAAGCGAGCACGGAGCACACGAAACAAAATTTCCTCTTTCTGGAGCTTTTTTTAGCCTCCTGCTGGTTTTTACACAGCACGTGGGGCTGAACTTTGTGATGTTGCTGTTTGGGATTTCCAGAGTACCATTTCTCACGTTGCTGAGTTTTTATACCCCTCTCCCTGAGCTCCCAGGGTGTTTCTGGGGGCTCTGGGTGAGCATCCTCAGTGCTCCCCACCTTTAGCTGGGCCTTCTGGGACCCCTCGTGCCACAGGGAGAGGCAGAAGGTGCTCCCAGTGCATCCCTGACCAGGGCCAGGCTGGAGGGAGCAGGGTATGGAGTTCCAGGAGAGTTGCTGTGCAGTGGGGATGGGAAGTGCAGGAGCTGGGGCACAGCAGGAAAAATATGAGTGTGCACATGTGTGTGCAGTGGCTGTGGATGGGCTGGGGCTGCACCTTGTCCTTCCCCCTGTGTCTCATGGCCCAGACACGGAGTTAAAGTGAGTTTACCCCCGTGGGAATGCAGCCAGAGGAAAAAGGAGCACGATTGAGTCTCCCTGAGTGGGTGACAGGAGCCCCTGCAAGAGGTGAAACACAAGCTGCTTTAAATTAATTAAGAAAAAAAATGAAGATTAAAGAAACCACTGTGAGGAAGAGCTGGGTGACGTGAGCTTGGGGCTTTATCTTGCCCTGGATGCCCCAGGGATGATGCCCAGCCTGGTGCAGTGGTGCCAGCTGGGCACCCCTGCAGGAGCAGGACACCCGTCTGGGCAGGGAGAGAGGACACCTGAGCTCCTCTGCTGGTGCTTGGGAGCAAATGTCAGGCAAGGAGCTGATGGAATCATGGAATGGTTGGGGCTGGAAGGGATCTTAAAGACATCTCATTCCACCCCTGCCATGGACAGGGACACTTTCCTTAAAGCCCCATCCAGCCTGGCCTTGGACACTTCCAGGGATGTTCCAGTCAAGCCCCATCAAATGGAAATCAAAGCCCTCAGCCCAAGTTATCCACCACTGATGGATAAAGCCCAAGGGGTTTTAGGTGAGCACCAGTGAGTTTTCCTGCTTGATGAAGAGATTACTCACATTCCTAAAGGTTTGTGCATTGGAAGTTGGAGGGAGAATTGCTAAAGGAGTTGGAAAGTCTTTGAGCTGAAGGCTGGTTTCTCTGTGGTTTATTAATCATTGCTCCTGGAGTTTAATGGGATTATTTCAGGAGCCATTTTGCTCCACTGGTTCTGTGGAAGGAAGATTGTCTCAGTCTCCTTGGACTCATCACTCAGTGGTGATGAAAAGGCAGGAGAAACTACACAAATAGACACAGAAAGGCTGCACCCCCCCAACCATTTCCTTTTGTAGAAGATTTCGTTTCCACTCAAAGCTACTTCAAAGTTTCGGTGCCATCACACCAAGTGTTGAACATCAGCATCGTTAATAAGTGTTCACATTTTAATACCTGCACCTCAAAGCACAGGAAAAACCAGCAGGGACTGCAGCAGGGTGTCATTTTACCTTTCAAATGAAAAAAAAAAATTAAATTAAAACCTTTAAAATTAAATAACTGACCCTTTGGCATCCGGGTTGGTACCTCCAAATTTCTCCCACTTAGACCTGCAGGTTAATTCTTCCTGTGGAAGCCAAAGGCAAATCTGAGAGAGTTCAGGCAGAAATCTGAATTTCCTCCAGATTTATCAGAGCTGGCTGAGGTTTTTGTGTCTGACACATTCAGATATCATCAGCTCTTTACCGTGCAAACAATTTGAAATAAAGTCCACCCACAATTCCCTTAGTGCCGGTGTCTGGTATTTCCAACAGCCCCAGCAGTGCCAGAGTGGGTGAGGAAAGGCTTGGAGAAAGCAGCTGTGAGAAAATCAGATTTAATCTACTGCAGGTTGTTGTGCAGCAGAAGGTGGTCAATAAGTGGCCAGTTGTCCCTGCTTGCAGCAGGGATGGTTCATGTTCTGTTTATGAGCAGAAATGACAAAGCTGACCCTGGTTTGGTGAAAGCCACCAAGCTGTGACTTCCCCTCCGTGACGCGGCGGCTGCTCCGGTGGGAAATGTTTGTGTCACATCACGTGTTACACAAGGAGCAGATCTCCCTCTGTCACCTCTGGCCGTGGGGAGGGTTGAACCTTCAGAAGGGCTTTCCTGGGAAGAACAGGGGAGTGTGAGGTGAGACTGTCCCGGGCAGCCTGTGGGGAGGCAGGCACGGCACTTGCCAGAGCATCTCGGCCACATGCCTGGACACAGGGAGACCAACAGAACTGGTTGGTAGCAGCAATTAAACACATTTTCCATTTATTCCTCAGTGGTTTCACACTTCCACTGGACAAGGCATGGTGCTTGCTAGGCAGGAGAGAGCTGACCACCTCCAAAGTCAAAAAGGTTTCTGCTGGACAGAGGTTCCCATGGCTCTTTCCAGCTCTGTTTGACCCATGCCTCCCCACAATGCTCTAACTGCATCTTTCTGTCTTCCAGCTGCGGGGCCACATCAGTTGTTGAATTCCTGCATTGAGAGAAGTGGCTGAAATGCCACCCAAGAGGTGACAGAGGCCCAACTCCGTGAGGCCCTGCCCACCTGGGCACACAGCGATGCCCTTCCCGGCGTGGATCCCCTCCCTGCCCATCCTGCAGGACAGCACAGCAAGGGCTGGTACCATCTGACAGGGAGAATGAGCACGGCACGTGAGCAGGGCTTGGATTAACTCCCTCACCCCAAAGTGACAAAGCTCCTCCCCAGAGCAGCCAGGAACCGAATCCTCACACAGGGCTGAAACACTTCAGTGAAGCAGCTGAGGACAAGGTGGCTGCAGGACACGCTGAGGGACATGTTATGATGCCGGGGCTGAGCACAGGCCTGGAGAACAACCATGACCAACAGCTCCAACTGCACGGAGACAGACCTGAAGCGCTACTATGCCGTCACCTACACGGTGATCCTCATCCCCGGCCTCATTGCAAACACTCTGGCCCTGTGGGTCTTCTACGGGTACATGAAGGAGACTAAAAGGGCCGTGATATTTATGATCAATTTGGCCATCGCCGATTTACTGCAGGTTCTGTCCTTGCCCCTGAGGATTTTCTATTACCTGACGGGCACGTGGGAATTCGGGGGAGGGCTCTGCCTGCTCTGCTTCTACCTGAAGTACGTCAACATGTATGCCAGCATCTTCTTCCTGGTGTGCATCAGCGTGAGGAGGTACCTGTTCCTCATGCACCCCTTCAGGTTCAGCGACTGCAAGCGTGTCTGTGACATCTACGTCAGCGTGGTGGGCTGGGTCGTGGTCTGCGTGGCCTGTCTGCCCTTCCCCCTCCTCAGGCTCCACAAGGATAAGGAAAACACCTGTTTCGTGGATCTGCCCATCAAGGAGCTCGACCTTCCCACCTCCATCACGCTGATGACAATAGGGGAGCTGGTGGGGTTCGTGACACCCCTGCTCATCATCCTGTACTGCTCGTGGAAGACCATCCTGTCGCTAAAAGAGAAAAACTCTGCCTTGCACGACCTGGGGGAGAAGAAAAAGGCTTTAAAGATGATTCTCACCTGCGCCCTGGTGTTCCTGATTTGCTTTGCACCTTATCACATCGGCTTCCCCCTGGACTTCTTCGTGAAGACCAAGCAGATCAAGGGGGGGTGTGTGCAGAAGGTGATCTCGGTGTTCCATGCCGTGGCTCTGTGCCTCGCCAGCCTCAACTCCTGCGTCGACCCCGTCATCTACTACTTTACTACAGATGAGTTCAGGAGACGCCTCTCCAGGCAGGATTTGCAGGACAGCATCCAGCTCCACCACCTCAGCTACGCCAGGAAACACTCCAGGGACGTGCTCGTGGAGGACACCACGGAATAGAGACTCACTAGATTTTGGGCTTTGGCCCACTGTTCTCCCCACGACTCAGGCAAACTTCTGCTTTCAGTGAGGGTTGGAGTAAACAAACAAACAAACCCACCCCCCAAACCCCAAACCTGACCAAAGATGTGTTGATTTAAATACTTTAGTTGCAGTTTTTCTCTGAATATAAATAACAGCGTTTCCATTCCTAAGCTGGGCAGGCTGGAGCAGGTGGAGGACAAGGACCCGTGGCAGAAGTGATCTGTGCCCTGTTGTCACCTGTGGCACTTCCCAGCCACATCCTGGTCATGCACTTCAGCAAGAGGCAGCAAAGATTTTGGGCTCCTGCTATGCAAAACAAATTTGAGCCAAAAAAATTACAGGATGACACAATATTATATATTTCTGAAGCACAAGACAATCCAGCAGGGACTAACCTGTGCCAGGAGCCTCCAGCCACGTTGACCACGGAGCGAGGAGTAAAAAGTGGCCCCAAAGGACTTGCCATTTAAATAATTAAAGAAAACTCACTTTTGGGGTGTAGCAAATGACAGACCCCCAAATCACACAGTCATTGAAGCTTCCAGACACTATTTTTGTGCCTTCAGTTCCCATTTCTGGCTGGAAAGTCACGTGGTTTGGAGCCATGTTGCGTAGGGGGCTGTGTTTGGAGGGTGTTTATTCAGGCTTTCAGGTCCTCTTTTCACCAAAAACGGGGCAAATTATCTCCCTTTCACTGATAACTGACCCACAGATCACATCCACTCTTCATTAGCAGGATTAAAACAAAGTCAGAGGATCCAAACCTTTCCAGAGTTTGCTTTGGAACTCCCTGTGAAGCAGAGTCAAAGGTGCCACCCAGGAGGCTATAAGTGATTTCTAACAAAGGCTCAAATGTGGATGTATTTTTAATAATAACCTCTTCAGAATCGAACCACAGAAGCTTTGGGATTTCGAGACTTCATATGTACCTTCTTGTAAAATGTATTTTTCTGTGAACATTTGAAATGTTACAGTTTGAAACGTAAAATACTGTGACAGTCTAAGTCTTTATTTATGCCAATGTTGTTTTATAATTTATAGGAAAAACATAAATATTGTAGGAAAATCATGTGGGGCCCAGAGAGTGTCGGAACACAGATTTTCTTTTTTTCTTTTCAAAAACTCTTCTAGATAATAAAACTCCACCACCTCATCTCTACAGGAATCTGAGCCAGTTCTATACCTGAGTGAAGGCTGAGAAAGCACTGATAAATCAAGGAAACCACGGAGTACATTGTAATATGTTAACAGTACTGAAAAAAAATATTTATTTTTGTATTTCCTCTTGTATATAATAAAAAAATCCTTTTTAAAAATGCTTTTTAAGTGTGGTTCTTGGCCCACTTTTCCCTTTGCATCACCAACACACACTTAACATGGGCCAGCACATGGCAGCCCCCCCGGGTTGCTGATGCCTCTTGAGCACCTGCAGAACATTTCAGAGGCAAAATTATTTTAACTTCTCTCTTGTGCACTGGGGAGAAAAGCAAAGGGGTGGGTTTACCAGGACAATGGGAATTCCTAAAGCTGCAGGAATCAAGGCCATCACTCTCCTCTCTGGTCCCCATGGGAGGGAGACAGGAGGGCCCTGTCCAACCCCCCAGAGCTACTTTTAGCTCCTGAGGGGAAAAAGATGTTACATAAAGCGGGGTCAGAAGTTCAGAAATTGGACAGTGAGAGAAACCTCAATAAGCTGATGTTTCCCCCCAGAAAATCCCATGGGTGCACTCACTGCCACAGCAATGAGGGTTATTCAGATTAGAATTAAACATCTCTTTCTCACAGGAAGTTGGGTGAAGATGAATTCAGGAGGGACCTGCCTGCCCTTCCCTGTGGCACCTCTGCTCCAGGTGGGATCTGTTTGGCCACACTGTCCATCACTGAGGTTTCACAAGCCCCTGGAGATGCTGCCATGGACATCTGGAGAATCAAGGCAGCACTTAAATTAACAGGAGGTGTATTTTCATGCCCCAGAGCAATCACACACCAGCAAGGAGGTTCTCTGCTGCCTTTCTGCCACCCAGGAAAGCCTCATGTGGGGATGGCACGTGGCACAGGGGAGGTTTGGAGGAGCCAAGCAATGCCCAAGCACTGCTGCAGCAGAAACAAGTGCTGTTTGGTGGCTGTTCTGCCCAGCTCTGAGCTCTGTGCTTGGCAAGAGCCCACTCCTCACCTGGACTTTGTTCTCCATCAGCCTGTTCAGAGCCAGCAGAAGCTGAGGTTCCCATGAAAATCTTTTCTCTGGAAAGATTTTTGAGTAATATAATCTGAATAATCTCTTCTCAGCATAGGACTGGGAATCTGAATGAGAACATAACTGAGAACATAAAAAAATACCCCAAAACATCCCCTTTACTCTGCATGAAGTATTTCCTCTGCTTGCAGCTCTGCCCCCACAGGGTTGTTATCACTGAGGAGCAAAGCACTGAGGTCTCTGCCAATGATCTCACCAGGCTCAGTCTGTGCTGGAGTGACAAGTGGCTTTTGGACACAGAATTAGGTTTAATTTGGGCTGGGCCAAAAGAAAAGTCATCGGGGCAGCAGCACAGAGCCAGGGAAGGTCTTGGGGATGCTTGGGCAGCTTAAGCTGTTTAGAAAGAGCATCAAGGGTTTTGGTAAGTCTTATTTACACAGGAGACAAGGCGAGTGAGGCTGACACAGGGCTGGTGGGAGCAGCTCTGGGTGTGTTTCTGGCACCTTTGCTGTCCCTTCCTCTTGCACCAGGAGCAACTGGTTCCCTTTTCAGCTCCTCTGCACGCCTCGTGCTGTGGTGGAGGTGAGGCCTCACCATGCTCAGGACCTGCAGCCACCTCCTATCCCTGGAGATGGGAGAGGGCCACATGCCAATGGCCATGGCACGGGTCCTCCAGCATTTCCATTGCCCTCTTCATCTCCTCTGCCATCACCAGCCACTGCTCATGAACCCAAAATATCTCCTTTCAGCACGAAAAGAGCTGACTTACAGCTCCTCTTACCTAAGCAGAATTTTCCCCCCCTTACATGTCTTTTTTTTATCAGCACTAGGTTTTATTTGCTATTTTGTCGGCTGGTTGCTCAACATCCTGGGCAGCCTCCTCGTTTCTCTGTAACTGTTAGATTTTCCTGCCTGGGTTAAGCTGCAGCAGCAGCAAACTTTGACACATTTAACTGCACAGTTCACTTCCTTTTTTGCTGTTAGAGCCCAAAAATGAGCATTGTCCCAGCTCGTTGGGCACAAAGGCACTCACACCTCAACTAAACCAATCCACAGCCAGTGACCCACACACGAGTCCATCCTGTCCAGCACAAAAACAAAGAGATAAAATCTTATCAGAGATGGTTTGATAAAAACCTGTGACAAAAAATAAGCTGGACCTGTCAAAGCAGTGTTTGGTTAAGCCAGGGTAGAGGAGCTCCAGTCTTTGGGGTGATAAACTGAGCTCTGTGAATGTGACCTACAGGATCTACAGCAGTGGCCAGGAGATCTAGTCTGGAAAAAAACAAAGCCAGTTACTTAAAGCATCAAGAACCAAACAATAGTAATAAAATGTAGTAATGTCACTGCCCCTCCCTGTAGTGAGGGAAACCTGCAGCTTCCACTTGATGACCAAAATCCCTTGGGAGGGAAGGGAAGCGGAAGGTGATTTGGTTCTGGGGGGTGATGATCCCAGTGGTAACTTGGCAATAAATAATTAACTCCCTGCTTTGGTTTCTCTGCACTTGGTGGTTGTAGCTTTTGTCACTCTCATGTCCTCAGCCCTGTTCACTGATTAATTCTTAATATTTTAAAAATCAGAATCATAGAATATGCTGAATTGAAAGGGACCCATCAGGATCATCAAGTCCCACTTCAGACCCTGTACAAAACACACCAAGAATCCCACCCTGTCCCTGAGAGCATTGTCCTAACACTCCTTGAGTTTAGAGGGCTGTAGAAGCCTTGTCACCCTGCCTGAAGCTGGAAGCAGTTACAGCTTTGCCTCCTTACATTGTGACAAAAAAACCCCAAAGGCGGAGGAGGCTCAGCCTCTCACCCGAGCAGCTTCCGTGGTGGGAGCGGAGCTGTAACGGCCCCTTCCCGCTCACCCCAGACAGACAGGAAAGCCTTTGTGCTTATCAGCTACATCTGTGCTGCACTGAGAGCTGCTCTCCTGGGCCTCTCTGCCCTCCTCAGAGCTTCACACAAGTCACAGGCCACCACTGGAGCGGGTGGATCTCTGGATGACGCTCCAAAAACATCTCCTCCTCTTCCTGGCTATCTGAAAGGGTTTTCCGTGGTGGAGCTGTGCTGGTGGAGGTGGTTCGGCAGAGGCAGCGCGGGTGGGCTGAGGAGAGCCTGTCCCCAGGATTGCTGGCTCCTGGGATACTGCTCAGGCCTGATTTTCCCTGTAGATCAAGACCCTTGACTGAGGGAAAACAAAGTTTCTGGTTGAGGGCCTTGAGTGTAGGAGAAAACAGTGAGCTCCAGGTCTCCACAGCCTTTAGAATCCCAGGATGGTTTGGGTTGAAAGGGACCTTAAAGACCACCTGGTTCCACCCCCTGCCATGGGCAGGGACACCTTCCACTAGCCCAGGTTGCTCCAAGCCCCATCCAACTTGGACACTTCCAGGGATGGGGCAGCCACAGCTTCTCTGGGCAATCTGTGCCAGGGCCTCCCCACCCTCCCAGCCAAGAATTCCTTCCCAATATCCCATAGAAACCTCCTCCACCCATGGATCTATTCCTGATGAATCCCACACGCTGATGCTCCCACTCCAGAATTACAGCACCTGGTTCCATTCCAGCAAGGGATTAGGTCTGTGGGAAGGAAGTTCCTTGTTCCAGAATCAGGTGTCCACCCGTGGCCTTAACCCACAGCAGCTTGAAACGTCACCAAGGCCTAAAAGGGAACAGCTCAAGGGAACCCAAACGCTTCTGTAAGACACAACATCTACATCCCAGGTCAGAAGGAGTTCTCAGACAGTAAACTCACTTTCACATCTGTTAACGTGGAACTTGGGGGTGTCCCAGCTCAAAAAGAGAGAAAATACACTTAAGTAAACAGAATAGTTGAACTATAAGAAATAATTTCCTTGGGAGGTGGAGTTTAGGTGGAGAGCCTCTAATTATTTCAAGACAGGAAATACACCCATCTGTACTGCCTAGGCAATATCACAAATATATGTACTTAATGAAGGACCAATTTTAATGAAATAATGTGGCTGTAATTATCCATATTGTAATTATTTTGGTTGCAGCCTGGAAGCTTCAATCAGTGCTGGCATTTGGGCTCTGTGCCACAGTTGGCAGCAAAGCCACCCCTCCACGGCCTGGAATTAGGGCAGGCACAGCAGATTTAATCCTTCCAAACCTGTCCTGGAGCTCAGCCCTCCAGGGTGGTAATGCAGCCCCAAAGTGGAGGTTTGGGGGGCTGCACCCCATTTATGTGGCCCCACATTGCTCTGCTCTGGTGACACCACATCTGGAGTGCTGTGTCCAGGTCTGGTGCCTCCAATAAAAAGAGGACACAGAACTGTTGGAGCAAGTCCAGAAGAGGCCGTGAATCAAAGAATGGTTTGGGTTAGAAGGGACTTTAAAGCCCATCCAGTCCCACCCCCTGCCATGGGCAGGGACACCTTCCACTAGCCCAGGTTGCTCCAAGCCCCATCCAACCTGGCCTTGGACACTTCCAGGGATGGGGCAGCCACAGCTTCTCTGGGCAACCTGTGCCAGGGCCTCCCCACCCTCACAGTAAAATAATTCTTCCTAATATCTCACCTAAATTTCCCCTCTTTCAGTTTTCACTCATTCCCCCTTGTCCTGTCACTCCAGTTCCTGTCACTCTGGATTCCTTGCTGGCCCCTTCAGATCCTGGAAGGTGCTGTGGGGTCTCTACACAATGTTCTCTTCTCCAGGCTGAACAGCCCCAGCTCTCCCAGCCTGTCTCCACAGGGGAGGGATTATCATTATCAGCTTCATGGCCTCTCTGGCCTCACTCCAACAGTTCCATGTCCTTCTTAGATGATAAGGGGACCAGAGCACCTCCCCTGTGGAGACTCTGAAGTTCTAGGTGTAGACCAGCACCTCCTGTAATGGAAGGGTCTGTCACCACCAGCCACCCACACCTCACAGTCACACGAAGCCAGGAGGCTTCTCCAAAGGTCAACAGCACCTCCTCCAAGTAACAAATCCAAGTGTGTTCTTAATAATAATTATTTTTCTCTTGTGTCTTTCTGATTA
Organism: Neopelma chrysocephalum; assembly: GCF_003984885.1. Taxonomy (NCBI): domain Eukaryota; kingdom Metazoa; phylum Chordata; class Aves; order Passeriformes; family Pipridae; genus Neopelma; species Neopelma chrysocephalum. Next base: position 2,899,583 of record NW_020897743.1, read on the forward strand.
ATGTCCTTAAACTGGAAGAAAAAAAAATAAATCACATGTAATGCTGGAAGAGGAAACATCCAAAGCACTGGACTGCCAACTTAAAATTGCTAAAGGTATTTAAAACTTACATGTAAATGAACAGATCAGAAAAATAACCTGCAAGCTAAAATAAACTGTCAGTACATCATTGCAGAGCTGGTGATTGCCCTGTGCACACTGGCTGCTTTTCCAGTAAACACACATGTAAAGGAAGCTATTATAGTAAATAAGTATGCATTTGCATCCCAGCAGTGTCATCCCTTCATCACCACACCCATGCCTGTAGTGCAGTCCTACCCAGATATTAAACAGGGTTTTGCACAGGTTACAGTTGTACGATCAAAATGATCCTCACTAAGAAAGACACTAAGCATCAGCTAAAGGAAGCTCTGATCAAACCATTTTAAGGTTTAATTTTGGCAAAATACCTGAAAAACTCTCTGTTAGATGAATACACCAAGTCTTTACCAGTTACACACACTTTACACCCAAATGTTTGCTGCCTGTGCCATCTACTGGTGCAAAGGGCTCCAACTTGTGCTCCCTCCTGCTCCCTACAGACCAGCTGAACACAGGAGCTGCTCAAAGCCAGACAGCACGAGGAGATCCCAGGCATACCTTAAAACTCCAGTTTTTTGGCTTGGACACCCAGCCCAAAATGCTCAGGGACAGATCACACGTGAGAGCAGCCCAGCTCCTCTCTCACCACGGGAACAGGTACAAACAATCCGTTCCTCCATGTCCTGGCGCCCTGCCTGGAACATCTAATGACTTCTCAAGGAACTGACTTCATTGCTTTTGAAAGCTTTACCAGGCAAAGGTAAAAGAAAGTGTTTCAGTCCCTCTGGAAGCAGGTCCAGCACTCCTGTACATGGCTGGAGGTGGCCAGACTCTGCACAGACACTCTGAGCTGGAAGGAACAATTCCTGGGGTATATTTTCCATAAAATCAAACCTCCTGCTGCAAGAAAGTGCTTCTTGCTCTCCACAACCAACACATTTCCAAGCCCTTCCACTCCAGGTTACCAAAACAAACCCATCCTGGTTGTCCCCCCAGACAATCCTGAGGAGGGAATCCCCACTTGTCCAAGCACACAGCAAGTCTGGAGCAGAAACATTCCAGTGCAGCTGCTTCCCCCAGTAACACTCCTGAGGAAAGCAAACCTGACTCTGTGACAGTGATTACAGCTTTCTGCAGCACTTTATTTCAGTAAATTCAAGTATATAATGAATCCTCTCCTACACACACTATTTTAGAGCCAAAGCTGTAGTTTTGGGACACATCCTCTGCATGGCATCACCCAGCACCTCAGGGGAAGAGCTGTGTTGGTCTCTGTGTTAGAATTCCTGTGTTCTCCTCACCTCTGCAGAGTTTCATGAGCAATGACTGACTCCTACAGCCACTTCTTACTCCCCCCAGTCCTCTGCACAGAAATCCTGCTGTTTTCCTTCCAGCTATATAATCCCAGCCACTTTCCAGGAAAGCCAGAAGGAGTCAGGACACGCTTTAGCTCTTTGAGTCACAGATATTTCACTGCAGGACTGCTGTCTCTGAGCTCTCAGCCCAGCAGAGCTCAGGGGCAGAGCTGACCCCAAACTGCTCATTAACCCTCCGCTGCCTCAGTCTATCATGACATGCTGAACAACCCCCTCATTAACAGTGCCCTGGGCACACTGGGACAGGCCAACCTTCCATCACAGCCTCATCAACATCAATATTCAAATGAATTGCTAAAGACACCCCTGCCTTGCTGTGCCCCAAGTGCTCTGCTCAGCTTCCAGCACTGAGCACACCAAGAGCTCCCCGTGGGGATCACGGTTGCATTTCACACAATATTCGGAGTTGGACTGAGGGGTCTTTTCTCCCCTCTGCTCCTCGAGCTTGTTTGGCACCTCGAAGCATTTCCACAGCACCAGGAAGAGGAAATCCAGCTTCACAAGTTGAAAAAGAGGTTAAGAGGGGTAAAAGAAAGAGCACTGCGCGCTGCCCCAGGCCCACAGCATCACTCCCCTCACCTCTGAGCACCAGGAAGTCACACAAACACCAAAGTTTTAGAGAAACATTTATTATAGGGTTGCAGAATTTATGCCAATATAAAGTCCCTTAATAAAACTCTCGAGTTTATCAACTGCAGGACACTAACTCTTGGTTATCTTTAAACTGCAGCTTTCAAAAAAAAAGGAACATTGCTCTGACTGCAGCAGTAAAGCTACTTGCTCATAAAAAGTTGATCTAAAAAGTTTATATAAGCTGGAGTAGTTTAAGTTTACAACTACAGTCACATTCACAAGTGAGCTACAGCAGAAGAGATCCTTGAAAGAGGAAGTTACGGGATAAACCAAGTCCTAACCAAAAATACTGACAAGCTTTAAGAGCAACTCTATCCAAATCTAACAACTAAATGCCACAAAACCAAACCAAGGGAGAAGAACTCAACGAAAGCTCGGGGAAGGTTCCAAATATACATACGAATTCAATACAGTAATTGCACAAAAGAAACAGGGTAGTGTTAAAGGTTTCTGGTCACTGAGCTTGGATTTTACATGCTTCACACATGGTCGTTAAAATAAACCTTTAATGATCCAGATCAGGGGGGTTGAGCCAGGACAGGGAGCGCAGAGCTACTCTACAGAACTACACAAGATGTGCAAACCACAGATTATTAATATTAATCATTCTGTGAAAGTTAAGGTGAACATAACTGGTTCCAGCCAAGGAACTGGTTAACATTTTTATATATATATATATTTTTCTGCCATTCCCAGGTTACACTAAATCAAACACATTCAACAGATAAACTGGTATTAGCCTTCTAAAAAAAAAAACCTTACTCAAATTTAAGTTTTACATGAGACAACTAAAAAGTTATACCAAGGATCAACGAAAGCTGAAATGGTGACTTTGTCTTTTGAAATACAAGCAGTACACAGAAGATGCATAAGGCTTTTGATTATCACTGCACGTTTTAATTTCAGAAGTCGATGTCTAATGCTCAGACTTCCCCAGGGAGGTGTGAACAGGTCACCTCTCATCCACCACCCTTCACTGCTGACAGATCTTTGTTTCAACAACGAAAGAGTTTTCGAAGTGTCTGATGGAGTGACAGTTCTCTGCTGCCCGTTTCTGCACACCTGGGGATGAGAGAGGACGAGAGCTGAGTAAAGCACAGCCACAGCCCAGCAGCAAGGACTGCCAGGTTTGTATCATCACAGACAGCAGCAAGATACCATCACTCAGTACATCGTGTTTCTTCAGCCAGGAGTTGCCAGCAGAGCCTGGCATTGGGTTCTTTTCCATCAGAAATCCCCCACCCAGTGTGCATTTCCCAGGGTGTGCTCTGCAGAGCTGCCTTCACCTTGGGAGGATTTGCCACTCAGCTGATGACCTCCCTCAAGTTTTTCCTAACACTATTAAAGTGATTTTCTCTATTTTGGGACACGCCAGCATTGGGTCTGACTCAGGCAGCTTACCTGTATCAGCTGTGACTGTTTACTAGGGGACAAGAACAGAGCAGTTCTACAATCAAAGACAAGCTGCTCACCTAAAGCACCTCAGCAATTAAGAGAAGATTTATGCATTGCTTAATAAGCAGAGAATGTTCACAGTAAGCAAGAGAAGCACTAGCTCTTAAACCAAACCCAGCAGGGCACTGCTGTAGTTTATAAACACTTAAAACAGGCTGTGCTGCAATTCCAAGGTATTAAGATGGAGATGAAGTTTCCAATGCCCATCTAACAGGATGACCTGTCTGGTTTCTCCCATGCCTTCAAGTTAGAAATCCAGGGAACTGCCACAGAACCTGAGGTCAGTTTGATCCAACAGATCACCCAGGAACTCTACAAAATCCAAGAGCCAAAGCAGGAACAGCTACATGAGAGAAGCTAAAGGAGTTTATCCATTTCTGTTTCATTTATGTGTGTGCATGGCTTGGACACGCTGCAATAAAGGTCTGCTTTATTATTATTATTATTATTAATATAATATATAATAATAATAATAATAATCATCATCATCATCATCATCATAAATGTGATTGGGAAGGCATGACAAGCCCTGAACAATTTTCTCCTCAGCAGCAGCAGTCTGCTGTTTGACTTGACTTTCCACCCTCTCTCCTCCACAGGTAAACAAGGAGAGTTACAGCACAGCAACAGTACCAGGAAACATTATTCATTTACCAGAATCCTTTTGTGCAAGAATTCTGGAGAAATCTTTTACTCTGCAATGAAGATGTCAACAACATGCTCTAGCAGGATGATTTAAGGAAACATCACAAACACTCTTCACAGTACTGTCTGCAGACTTGCAGTGACAGCAGCTGTCAATTTAGCCCTGTTCCCAAAAATCACCCTCCCCACAGCTCACAGACATGTGCCTCTCCCTCCCAGGAGGGCAGCAGTTCCTCTGCCTTCACGTGCCCTACACCATGAGTTACAAAGAATCCCTTTTATGTTCCCACATAGGGAGCCTGCCCTCCATCCAGAACAGGACATTGTACAAGCAGCACATGTGGCTCCTGATGCCGCAACTGGGCTGAGGGAACTCTTGCCTAAGAGCTTGGCAGGAAAACAGAAGCAGAGAGTTCCAACAAACCAAACATTTGCATTCTGAAAGGCTCTATCTGACAAAGGATTAGCTCCCTGGGTTTGGTGGGAGCAGGAGATATGAAATGATTGAAGAGCTACAGTGAACCCAAATTCACAGCCACAGATTTCTGTACCCTGGGCCTCCTCCCAGAAGGTCAAAGCACTGACACCTCAGGCTCTTCCTCAGAATGGCAGGGTGGCAGGAGGAGACAGGCAGTGAAGGAACAGCTCAGCAGCTCCTCTGAAGTGTCCTTCCTCTTTCAGAGAGGAAGTCAGGGATGTCCGGAGCTCACTGTTCAATTACTTTGTTTTTCAGAGCAAGTGAAGCAGAAGATAATGTTTGTACTTGGTGTTCCTGTAACCCAGTTTTAGATAGGACAGTGACAGAATAAGCTGCACCTACAGAGACTCACGTTATCTGATGGATTATATGAATTTTGGGGCCAAACTAACTTACAACTCCGACCAAAAGATGGAACAGAAATAAGCTTAAATTGCAATTTGGCTTGGGCATGTGATCTGTAATTCTGTAAGTGAAACTTTCTCAGCATGTTCAAGTGCCACATATGTGAAAGCACAGGAAATACCCAGCACATCTATGCTTGACCTCAGCTCATGCTCAGCACTCAGATTTCCAAGTGTCAAAACTCCCAGAGTTTAAGTATCTTCCTCTTCCCTACTAAACAATAGATTTATTTTGTTACTGAGGGGAACTTACCCAGGATCTGGTCTCTGCGCTGAAGTCTGAAGGTCTCTTTTCCCACACAGAGCTGGTAGATGAAGATGCCCAGATCAGACACATTATCAATCTCCTCTGTGACCACCATCTCCTCACGGACCAGGTAGGTCTGAGGCAGGTAAGAGCCAGTCTGAAAGAAGAAAAAATCTGCAGATACAGATTTCTGCTAACAGACAAACCTCTACATTTTACTCCTTGCTTTGGAAGGGCTTCAGGCTGCAGATTGCAGTTTTCCTTCTATTTAATACTAAGATATGCTGGGCTTGACCAGCTGCATACCAGAGAAGTTAAAACCTGACAAAGGCCATTTCAAACAGTTGCAGTTACACCCAAACAAAGCCCAGTTAACCTCAACGCTGCCGGCCTCACATGAAGTAAACCTAAACAGAACCTGGGCAAGTTTATTTGTGCACAACAAAGTTTGCAGTTACAAGAGAAACAAAGTATTGTGAAAGGTTCCAGGTTTGAGGCAATATATTTCTAATATAAAAAAAGCAGGGCAACACACAAAAGGCTTTATCAGAAGATCACAGCACTACAAACAGCCTCCCACCCCTCACAAGCAACTCCTAAAAACAGGGGCAGGGAGACACAGAGCTTGTCTTCAAGAAGCAAACAAGACTAGTGGCCTCTGGAATTAGGTCTAAAACAGTCAATGACTTTTTTAAAAAGTCCATTTGACACCCCATAGCTGAGTATTGCATTTAATTGGGAAGTAGCAGTAAGCTCCATGAACTTGACCCATAAGTCACCTTGGAAAAACACCAGTTTTAGTGACTGAAGAGTCCAAATGCTTGTGGTGAGCTCATAACTGCAGTGCCAACAACAAGGGAACAAGTTACCATTGTTCTTTTCATCAAAACTCTCACGGGGCAAACGAGCTTTCCGGGAGGAACTTTCAGGTTTAGGCTTTCAATGATATTTGGAGCTTTATCAAATTCCTTTCCAACAGCTAAATTTAACCTTATCTGCTGGTTGCTTTCAGCTCTCATAAAGCCAGGTATTAATAAGAGCATTAGGCATGAATCTACTCAACATAATATCCACTGACAGCTGGCCTTAACTCCAGCACAGTGACTGAGCCAGGGGATTATGGACTTTGATGGCAGGAGGACTGTTCCAGCAAGAGCCTGGAGCTCAGGAGCAGCACCAGCTCTCTTATCAAAAGCCATCTTGTCAGCACAAGTCAGCAGCAAAGCTGCACATACCGCCAGCTTTGCAAAGAGATCCATCAGGTTCCTTGGAGGCATCACTATGGACGTGTTCAGCGGGATCACGTAGCAGTTGCCCAGTTGCAAGTCGAGATACGCTGTCAAAAGCTATTTTAAAAAAATAAGGTTTCAGTTAATTAAGGGGGCCTTGGATTGTTAAAACACAGCTTTACAAGGACTAAGGAGGAAGCTGAAGAAGCTGAGATCACACACAGCTACTCTCAAGAGATGCATTCAGGAACTGTCTACTGTGAGAACTGAAATGTTAACAGTTTTGCAAGCCAAAAGTGGTTACGGTGATAGTTTACAGAACTTTTGTACAGAATAGAAAGCTGACTATAAAAGCAGTTTTTATCATAATTCTAAAGGAGTACAGTTTGTACTAACACAGAGGAAGTATTTGTGATCATGCTCTCAAAACTGAAGAGGTCTAATTAGGCACAGTGCAAACAAAAGGTAGCCAGCTGCTGAGAAACAATCATTCCCTGTAAATAGTTCTTCAGGAAAAGTATTAAGCTCTAGAGGGTCTCATCAGCATTACCACCGAGCACAAGAACTGCAGAAACTAGAATTATCTATTTATTCTATCAGCATTGCCAAGGTTGGCTTTACAAACAACCTACTAGAGCTTCTACAGCTGACTAAGGATAAATGTTAATACTACTGACATGACTTTAATAAAAACGTCAAATTAAAGCCATCCTCCCACCTTTGCCTCACAGAAAACCCGTGCAACTAACACAGTATTGTCAGGTCAAGGTTTCAGCTGCTTCAAGTGTTTTTTCAATTCCCTTCTCCAAGGCCCATACCTGTTTGCAATCCTGCATTTTGCTGTAAGTTTGGCAAAGCCGTAGGCCGAATCCTCAGCTTCTTAGCTCACATTTACAATATTTTTCTACCCTCACTGCCATTTACAGGGACAAAAAAAGCAAGTGGCACTTCCAGACATCCCATGGGCAACAATATTTAAAGTTGCACCGCATGGAGATGCATCTTCCTGAGAAACAACTCGGGGAGAGGAGTTCACCCCCACAGTGACTCCAACACCCTGGCAAAGTTAATCCTATTGCAGAGTTCAAGGGGTCAGATCTCCCACACTGAACCCAACCCCACAGAGCAGCTCGCACTGACAGAGCTGTGAGGCCCCAGAGTGGCAGCCCCGGGGCTGGGCCGTGCCCGCTGTGCCTCACCCTGTCGAAGTCGTGCACGATGGCGGCGGGGTCGCTGTCGGAGAACTTGGGCACGGGGACGTCGATGATGGCGATGTTGTCGTCCTCGCGGATCTCGGCCTCCTCGGCGATGGGCAGGAAGTACGGCTCGGCCGCCCGCTCCCGGCCCTCGTTCTCAAAGTAGCACATCTCCCCTCGGTACACCTTGTGCTGGGAGAGCAGGCTGGTTAGGCACAGCACAGGAGACTGAGAGCTGCATCTCTGACAGCTCTGCTGTGACACAGCACAGGTCTGTCACACCTGCAGCTCTTAGAAAGGACACCGCAGTCCTCGCGTCCCACTTCCTGAAGGTTTTCTAGTGTAGTGTAATCCATTTATAATTACACTCTTATATTCACTGCTGCTTAAACAAAAAAGAACTTGGAGATTACCTTGGGCATGAAGTACTTGTAGATGCAGGCTCCTCCAACAACCACCCCCGCCAAGATGAAGGCAAGACCCAGCAGAGTCAACAGGCATCTTCCAGACGAGCTTTCACCCCTGTGTGTGGCAACTTCTGGGTCCTTGAAATAAAGAGGGACGAGAACTTAGAAAGTGCAGCTGCTCTGAATTTAAAGTGAGCTGTTATCGACTGCTTCACTTCAACCCACCATCTTCTACTTCTTCTAACTGTGAGAATTGCAAGCCAGCATCATACAATAAGAAAACACTTACATGAAGTATTACTGCATCAGATTAAGATCAATTTTCAAACAGTCCTGAGAGTACTTTCTTAGTTAGATGATGTTTTCTAGACAAACCTTTGCCCAGAAACTATTTGAAGTGTAAGAAATTTAAATAAATTTAATAAAAGATACAGTGCTGCAGCTACAACATAGTTCAAAGAAAAAGCAGGATTTGTAGATCAAGGTCATTGAGGAACAGAGTGTTTTCAGGCCTCTTCCCTCTCCTCCTCTTGCTATCACGTGCACTAACATTGCTTTTCCTCACAAAGCTGGATTAAGAGACGAAGCCAAGATGCGACTTTGTTGGCTGAGGAACAGACAACTGGCACAAGTCACCAGGTTTCAGAACTTTTAATATGCACAAGCAAAGTCCACTCTGAAAGAAAACCACTCGTCAGCTTAAACTCAGCTTCCAACTATGCCAAATAAAAACAAGGTCCTGTGGCACATCCTACCCTGCAGCTTCAAAATACTGTCTCTTCTACCCAAATCCCAGGAAGTTTTGTTTCTAGAGGCCTGAAACGTCCCTCTTTAATTCAATAACTTGTTCTACCCCTGCCCGGTGTTCCCTCAAACACAAGATGACTGCACCCAAGGGAAACTACTCTCACATAACATGGTGGTGAGTTGAGCAATACCAACCACAAAGGTAGTGGTGGTGTCTGAATGGCAGATTTAACCCTCCAGAGTTCCTTCAGCACCTTCCCAGACTTCCAGGTGAAAGGCTGACACAAGCCCAGTAGGGAGGGGAACAGCAAAAGTATTTTGAAACACCAAACCATCAGAAGAGACGTTTCCTTTGGGCAAACACACACTGGGTTTGGGTCTTTCAAATGGAAAAAAAAAAAAGGGCAAAACCCAAAAACAACCAAACCCACAACGTTTAGATAACCTCTGTATTTGGTCAAGTATGTCCCTTTAATGATTCCTGAGTCTGGGATTTAGTAGCTCACTTTCAAGACCTGCTCTTTGTACTGGTCAGGAAGGAAGAAAACTGGATTTCCCAGTAAAAGATCTTTTCCTGTGAGGTGCTCCCAGAGTCAGTGGCTGGACTGGGCACAGCAGCTTCCATGGCCTTCACTGGGTCCCACTGTCTGCACTCCCAGAGAACACAGCACATGAAGTGACCTGCGCTCACAACAAGCCACAGCATCATCACCAAGGCTCCACAGATTCCCTGCTCAGCAAGATGCAGCAGCATAAAAGTCAAACATCAGTTATGCAAGTCCCGAAACAAAACCCAAGCTGTTTTGTGAAAGTCAATACTCCCACATTCCGCTCGCACATCCTCCAAACACAAAAATGTTGCTTCAGCAAGACACAAGCTGCTACAATTGGCTTGATAAGCATTTGCTCAAAACAAAACAAAACAAAAAACCTGAAAAAGCAAACTCAACTTCAAGTCAGAATTATGTCACATTTATACGGCGCTACGTGAAAAGCATCTCGCAGGGTTAACCAGCTTTATTAATTCTGTTCTCTTCACATTCTCCCACCTGAACCTACACCTTTCAGTGCCTTACTCATCCAGCCTGTCACTACTTGAACACACCAGTCTGCAGCAGTTTTGGCACCCCAGCCATCCCAGGGCCGGGATGATGTCGACATGTAATTAGCTACACTTGCACTACACCTATTTCGAACAGAGCAAAGGGATTTTAGCACATTAAGCAGCAATGTGGGCAGCTCAACCTGAAGAGTTGACAGAGCTGAGAACACAATAAGACTTTGCTCCAGTAGGTTACAAAACCTCTGCTCAAAAATAACAGATAAAAATCATTAAAAAAACCTACACAGAAAATGCAGTGCTAAGCTGTAACAAGCTTAGACCTTGTTACAAATGGGGAGTAGGAGAGGAAAAGAAAAATAATTTATTTTAACACTGTTGCCAGTCAGACCCATCGCAAAGACTCTGCAGGGAGGGTATTCTGCAACCTCAAGGGTTTTGTGCAGATATTCCAGGGGACTTTTATTGTGCTGTTTCAGCCAACATGAGCCCTCAAGCTTGTTTGCACTGCACAAATATTCCAGCAAAAGGAGACATTAACAACCACTCGAACAAGTTTGTCTTGGAGTAAAATTATGAACTTGATGTTTACAGGCAACTCCAAGCCCTGAAGTCAGAGTGAAGAGTTGTTAAAAACCCACGTAGTGCAAACACTGAGAATATTCCAAATTGAGAGGAGCAGCTCCCACGAGAAGAAAAAAAGGAGTGTAGGTGTTTATTAGAACTATTATGCTCAGAACTTGTACGGTACAGGGCTGTAAATATATATATATATATATATATAAGAAGTTGCCTCAGGAGTAGCTGATGAGTTTGTCTCACAAGAAACTGGTTCATGACATCTTCAAAATTTAAATTATTTATCTACCCTGTTTCCCTACTTTCTCTCTGTCCTTTTGATCTTGTAACTGGGAGCCACTGTATTAAACGTGCACACATAAAACTCAGAAGAGTGCACTGAGCAATAAAATCACTCTACATCCCTTCTCCTTCTAAAGGGAGGCTATTTCAGGTGAGGCTGAGTGGGTTGGAAGGCCAACTGCCTTCCTGATTACAGCTTAGAAGGGGAAAAAAAAGAAAAAAACCAGACACTGGAGTCCAACTCCGCAAGTTCTGTTGTTGCTTTTTTAAGTTTCCTTACTCCCTCATTACAAATAAACTCGGACCACCCCATATTCCCCCCTCCAGAGCTGTATTTACCTAGAGGGTGAGCTCCTCCGACTAAAAGCAAGGCACCTTCACAACGAATTTCCCACAAACTGGGAAGGTTCTACCCGAGCCAGGGACGCGCGGCTCACTGGGAAGGAAAAGCCAACCGCAGGGCGCTCGCCCGGGTTTCTATTTAAAACCCTTTATGGCAGGTTTCTTAATTTAAGCGCCACTCAGCCGCCTCCCCGGGAGGCTCCGGGCGCCGCAGGACGAGCGCTGCTGTCCCGCTTTGTTCGCCTGGAAGGCGCTGCCGGGGGGGCCCTTTCCCCGCGCTCCCCCCGGCCACGGGCTGGGAGGTTTAAAGCCCCGTCAGGAAACGCGGCGCTGGCTCGGGCCCAGCTGCGAGATAAACACCCGGTGCCGTCCGGGGCTGCCGCGGCACGGCACGGCGCGGCACGGCACGGCACGGCACGGCACGGCACAGCACCGCGGCCCCTCACCCTGCGGGCAGCGACCCTCCCTCACCCGCCCGGGGGAGCGGCCCCACACGAGCCCGGGCCCCGCGGCCGCCGCTGCCTCCCCCGGCCGCGAGAAAATGGCGGCGACGGCGGCTTCACCTCCTCCCGCTCCCCCCCCAACACCGCCCCGCCGCTGCCGCCGCCCGCGACATCGCCGTGCCCGCACCTTGTCGGCCACGAGCGCCTCGGCCGCCTCCTTCTTGGGCTCGTCCTTGAGCGCGAAGGGCGAGTTGAAGGCGATCTTCACCATGGCGCCGGCGCTCCTGCCGCCTCCCGGAGCGGCCGCGGGGACAGCGCGGAGGGGGCGGGGCACGGGCAGGACACGCCCCCCCGCCGGCCCCGCCCGCTGGCGGCGCGCACAGCGCCCCCTGCTGGACAAGCGCCTCACGCGGCTCGCCCGCTTTCACGCCCCCCCTCGCTCCCCTCGGGATTATCAGACAGGGAGCCGAGGGATTGCTGAGGTGAAAAAGAGCTCTGACATCATCGAGTCCGACCTCTGGCCAATTGTCGACCACCTTATCACTCAGCCCAGAGCGCTGAGCGCCACGGCCAGGCGTGCCTTGGTCACCTCTAGGGCTGGGGACTCCAAACCTCCCTGGGCAGCCCCTGCCAAGGCCTGACCACCCTTTCCAGCAACAAATTCCTCCTGATGGCCAACCTGACCCTCCCCTGGCACAGCTGGAGGCCATTCCCTCTCGTCCTGTCCTTTGTTCCCTGGGAGTCCCCCCTCCTGGCTCCCCCCTCCTGTCAGGGACTTGCAGAGCCAGAAGGTCCCCCCTGAGCCTCCTTTTCTCCAGGCTGAGCCCCCCCAGCTCCCTCAGCCACTCCTGGTGCTCCAGACCCTTCCCAGCTCCCTTCCCTGGACATGCTCCAGTCCCTCAATGTCTCCCTTACTTGAGGGCCCAGAGTTGGACATGGCACTCAAGATGTGGCCTCAGCAGTGCCCAGCACAGAGGGACAATCAGTTCCCCAGATCCTGCTGGTCACTCTATTCCTGATATGGGCCAAGTACCTCTGACCGTGACATAAAGCTCTTGGGGTGATCCAAACTCCCTTTTCTCCTCATGTTTGTACGATGAGCTCCTTTGAAAGGTGTGATGGGCCAGGGATGGGGATACTTTTATCCAGGTATCCCCCTGCGTCATGAAATACAGCCCAAGACAACACATCACCATTCATTTAACATCTCCAAAGAGGGACAATCACAAGATCACATGGAATCACAGGATGGTTGGGGTTGGAAGGGACCTCTGGAGATCATCCAGTCCAACCCCCTGCCCAGGCAGGGTCACCTGGAGCAGGTGACACAGGGACACATCCAGGTGGGATTGGAATGTCCCCAGAGAAGGAGATTCCGCTCCTTCCCTGGGCACCTGTTCCAGGGCTTTGCCACCCTCCATGGATAGAAGTTATTCCTCATGTTGAGGCGGCACTTGTTGTCTTTTAGTTTATGGCCAAAGCTCTCCAGATGTGGCCTCAGTAGGGAGAATAAAACGTGTCATGTATTAGACTGTCTGAAACAATCTTCTCCTTCATGTGGATGGAAATCTGTGTCTGTCTCACTGGAGTTTGACTTTACAGCTCTAGAAAGAAATCTGGTTTGAATCTGGTGCCCACACTAAGGACCCCTCCCTTGCAGACAGCTGTAATTAAACAGAGCTGAACACTTATGCAAATATTGCAATAAGTAATTCTGCTGAGAGTAAACAACCTGCAGTGTGTATTCCAGCATTCAAAGCATGTTCCTGTTATTCCACAGATGCAATTCACTGTGTTTCCTTTCAAGATCATAGGTTTGATATTGCTGCCTTTCATGTTCCTAAGACTTTTGACTTTGACTTCAGTCAGAGGAGAACAAAGTCTTCTGTATCTATTTAGTCTGACTTGGTCTAGTACCAGAAAACATTTTAACCCCATTTTACCAAGAAACCAGTGAAAAATCAATCTTCATACTTCCTAGCTTTAGCATGTTAGGAATAAGTCAGGCCATACTCTCAAAGTCACTGAGACACAGATTTAGGACACATTAAGAAGTTTCTCAATTTTTCCTATCCTTACCCAGCTGATACCAACTATCAGCTCAGTCAGTATTTGCTCCTTCCAAACACATCTCCTCCTACAGTAATCTGAGTGTATCTTGTAGAATACCAGGTTGGGAAGACAAATTCCACCCCAGAAGAAAATTCAGATTTTTTCCCATCCTGAAATCATCAGGGTGAATAAATATTAGAGATCTCCATGGATGACTCCACTGCTTCACCTCTAAAATGCTTTTGCTTCTTAGTCCTGGCCCAGTTTTCTTTCAGACTTTTGTGATTTATTGCAGGTCAGGCCTGGAAATCCCAAGACATCTAAACAATTAATATAACTTCTTCTTTGGAATTCTGTAATATTTCTGATTTTCTTTACTGTTAAAATACTCTGGGTTTAGTTTGCTGGTATTTATTCTGAGATCGTCTTTATCACCTTGACTGGCAAGAGATTATCCCCTGATCCTTAATTATCCTTTCGATCCCTCTGGTGTCTGTAATGTTAAAGCAACACTGCTTAAAAAAATAACAAATATATGGAATAAATTGTCTTAGAGAGTGAGGGAATTTGGCCAAAAGAAGGGAGAACTGGTGTGCTGGGATGGCTGGGATTCTGTTATGTTTAATTTTACTCACAAAGAGGACTGAACTGTATTTCTTAAAAGTGATATTAAACCCTGACACCTCCCATCTAGTGGTAGTGATGCTGTAAGGAGCCCAGACAGTCTAAGAATATTAAAGACCAGGGTTTGTAAGGTGAGGTAGTACCTTTTATTGCACCAATCCCATAATCCCACTGGGAGCTCCTTTTTGAGCAATCCTGCATGGCACTAAAACTAATTTTTACTGTGTGAGAGTTTTAAACTATTCTAATACACTCTTTAAAACATCCAACTTTGAAATACATTGATATTTATTCCATCTTCTCCTTTTTTTTAATGCCGGGAGAACACTTTACCTTTTGGGAACAATGTGGTGTTATATTTGTCCTAGTTTTTAAAGTATTCTCACACACTTTGAAGTAGGAGGTGCTGCGTCTGTGCATAATCCTCAGTCGTGGATCTCGTTCTAGTTCAAACAGAGCTGGGGGGAGGAAAGCTCAGTCTGGCAGGACGTGTAAGCACACGCTCAACATCTCAATGGTCACTCACAGCTCCGTGTTAAACGTGTTTTAAGCGCTTTGCTAGACCTAAATGTATTTGCTTAGCTGGAGCTTCGCACCCTCCCTGGCATTGCAGGAGCTCACGGGGACAGGGGCTGTCAGAGCATTGCACTGCTGAGCCCAACCTGGACTAGAGGTGTAAAGAAACAGTAATTAGCATATAATTATTAACAGTTTTAAATATACACTATATCCAGCAACTGGATTTTTTTATGAGCACTGTAATTACTGAAGAAGTACCACAAAAAGTAAACAACAAGTGCGTCACACAGGACTGTTAAAAATGAAAGAGAAACTACAGACTTTCTCCTTCAGAAAATACCCTCTCCCAGTTTGACGTTTTATGTTTTTCCAGATGTCTGAAGTTCTACTTTTTGCCTCCAATCCTTTTCCAATTCTCTTGCTAAGAATTCCTCCCTCCTCACCTCCTCACCCTCACTCTCCAGCTCTGGTATTCCATGTCTCCATTCCTTCCCTAATCAGTGACCTGGGACCTCCTTTGCCTTCCTACCTGTTCCTAAGGCTGTTTAGACAGAAGCCATCTGGATTTCAGACCGCTGAGAGCTGCCAGTATAAACTTTGGTAGAGGAAAGTTTTTTCCACCAAATCGAGGTGACTTTGAGCCCTTGACTGAGGATCTGTGTGTCTGGACAACAAATGCTGTTTGCTCTGCAGCCTTCCCTTACTGCCTGGCAGGCTTTTCCTCACTGCAGCAGTGTTAGATTAACATCTGTGGCAAAGAAAACACACATTACTCACTTCTACTGATGGGCTTGTTACAAAACACTACAACAGGAATTTAGTTAAATGGAAAATCGCCTATTTACACGCAGGAAGAAGTCATGAGTCCCTTTTCTCTGCAGTGACCAGGCGTGGAAGGGATGAGAAGAGGGAGTCTGAAGGAGACAAAGAGGTGATTACCAATAAAGCAAGAACATCAAGAGCACATCCTGGCTGTGTTCAGGCCCACATTGAAGCGGACTCAGTGCCCACACCACCACTGCCTCACAGAACAGAATTCCATGAGAAATTCCAATCCTCTGGAAAATCTGCCAAGCAAGCAGCACGCCCAGAGACATCAGCAACCCCAAAGGATGGAAGGGCCAGCTGTGCCTGTGGTGTAACTGCAGTGAGGCAAGAGAGATCTGCCAGAACCCTGGCAGAGTCCTGGCAGATCTACAAAAGCACTGGAAACATGCTGCTGGAGGGCAACCAATAATCATCCAAAGCTCAAAGTGCCTTTTATGGAACTGACTAAAACCACATTTTTGGACAGAGATTAAAATTTACCTTGCCATTGAAGGGTGGCATCTGGGGTTCCCCCTTTTCCTTTCAGGATTGCTTCCCCCCAGGCCCACCCCAGCAGTTCTCCTTCTGGCCAGGTGGGCTCAGGTCACTGCTCAGCAGCACCGTGGTGTGAGCTCCCCTGCCTGGGGCTGCTGCAGATGAGGACCCCCAGACTGGGCAAGAACCATCAGGGACTATTTGTTGTTGGACATCCTAAATGGGAATGTGCTGAGGACAACCCCACCCCTCCATCCTTGGCATTCTCTCTGTCTCCTGATCCCTAAGTTCAAGCAGGAGCTGCGGTGGCTCTCAGCCATCCTGCTGGAATGCAGCACAGCCGGAGAGCCCACACCCACCCCGTGCAGACATTGCTGCAGTGGGAGCCTCTTCTCCCCCAGGGGTTGCCCATGCTGTGCCCACAGCCGTGCCTGAGCTCAGTTTAATGCTGAGCGTGGACGTGGGTACACCTCGTGTGGCTGTGCTGTCCCAAACCGTGCCCAGCTCACCCCGGGCTGAGCCAGAGCTGTCCCTGCACTGCTGGATGAGGATGTCCCCACTCCATGGGGCTCAGCTGGCAGAGATCCCCAAAGCGCTGTCACAACTCTCTGTGCACTGGCAGAGCTTGTTTGGCTCGTTCAGTGTGGGTTTGCTCTGCAGGAGGCGATAGGGCCCTGCCCACAGGGACAGCTGTCTCCTGGCTTAATGACACACCTATAGAGCTGGAACTCCTGGACTCTGGAAATCATTGCTGGGAGGCCACAGCATCAGTTTGACATCGATTAAATCTTCCAGTGAATCACAGAATTATTGAGGTTGGAAAAGACCTCCAAGATTATTGACTCCAGCCTTTGACCAGAGCACTGACTACCACATCCAAATGTTTCTTGGACAGCTCCAGGGACGGGACTCCACCACCTCCTTGGGCAGCCCCTTCCAAGGTCTGACAACTCTTTCAGTGAAGAAATTTTCCCAATATCCAACCTGACCCTCCCCTGGCACAGCTTGAGGCAGTTTCCTCTCCTGTCCCTTGTTCCCTGGGAGCAGAGCCCGACCCCTGTCTGGCTCCCCTTCCTGTCAGGGAGTTGCAGAGAGCAAGAATACTTTATTATATGACACCTACAAACCTTACTTCATTAACTGACATAAATCAACCCTGGACTGTGAGCAAGAACACATCACCAATTTTTGCAGCAGCTGCACCACCCTTTGCTTTTTTCTACTTAATGAAATAACACAAACTTTCAAAAACCCCAAATATTGATGGAAAATGGACCTGCTTTCACCCTCATCTACTCCTATGGGTGCTTTTTTTTTTTTAGAATACAGGTGTCTCTTTCCATCTGTGTGAAGCCTGTGCTGTCAAAAATAGCAATACCACAGAACACCTGTGCCAACAGCAGCTCCGAGGACAAATATTGTCAGTTAAAGAGATTTAGTGCTGGTTTGTCCTGCGGATTGTCAGTGACACTGTGCAGGGGGTACAGGTTTTCTGTTGGGGAGGTGACAGTGGTCTCCTGTGAAGATGTTTATCTGTGAGCAAAGGGTCTGACAGCTCCAGAGCCTCGGCACAGTGTGGTGGAGATGAAAGGTGGGTGTAGGATGCTGCCAAGCCCGGCTGGTGCTTCCTGTTCACAGTGTGGAGGAAGCCTGTGATCAACACACACACGAGTTTCCTCTTCACAGAGAGAGGAAAAGACACGGTCACACACACACAGGTTCACACAGGCACAAGCACAGACTTACAAAAACCAAGTTTAATCCATGTATGAAACATTACATTGTCAAAACAGACCTTAACAAAATCGTGGATTTTTTATGTCCTAGTTTTGAGAAGATACCTTTTGATTTCAAGGGAAAGCAAATCTGCAGACCATGGGTTTCACTGCAGAAGGTGTTTTCTGTTCATGGCACAGACACCACATCATGATAGAGGAAATGACTTGTGGTACTTTCTTTTCCTGTTCCAAAAAATCTCTTCATACTGAGGAGACACCTGGTGATGTGAAAAGTCTTTGATGGGACCCCATGTGCAGCTGTCTTTGAACGTGTTGGCTCTGTAGCAGACAGTGGAGTGAACAGCATTTGTGTTTTGAAGGAGTGGAAATTTAAAAAATCACTAAAAAGTTGTAGTTTTCTTCTATTTCACTTTTGTGTGAAGCTTCCCAGTTCAGAAAAGAAGTATTTTTAAGGAAAGCAATTCAGGATATATTGAAATCTCCCTAAGTTAATGTTAAAGATGTTCATTGGCCTGAATTTAAGATCCAGAAATATGCAAGTGTTTGGAAGAGAAATCTGTTGCTTTTTAGCCCAACCTTCATCTCAAAATAGAACTATCACCAACATTAGATTTGGTTTTCTGGAGCTGAATCAGTCATCCCAAAGGAAGGACCTAGAGGCAGGAGGAAGTGTTTTCTTCCACTTCTCCAAGGGTTGCACCATGACAGTTGTGGTGCAATGTTTCATGTCCTGGTAGTGCTCCAATAAACCAGGAACCAAATCATGGTTCATCATCGATAATCTTGAAATCCTTGCATTGGGAATTCATCCAGGATCATTTTCCCAAAGGTCTACAGACTCTTTAGAGATTCTTCTTTTGGGATTTCTAATATTTTCCAAAAAAAATAGAGTGTTTCCCCTGCTCACAGCCTGCTGCCTTTGCTGCCATGTGAAGTGGCCTCCACATGCCTGTGAGGCTCAGCAGGAAAATTAGTTCATTCTCAGCACTGCTTGAGCATCCCATGGGGCTGTCAGGAGAGTGATGACCTTATTTCCAGGTTATTTTCTTCTACTTCTTCCCAGAAGAATATTTCCATTATTGAAGGACACGATGTCCCCTACTCTGTCCCCCTTACTCTGTGTCATACTCTGGGGGCCTGGAGATGATGCCATTTTGAACCCAGATTTAACCACTCTCTTGAAATTTAGCTGCTCTCACTCAGCAGAGTTGGATGGTGGTTTCTGATTGGAAAAGATGCCACTGAAATTCATACAGCATTTGAAATTCTGCCATTTATATCCTGTATAACCCACTGGGAATAATAAATACACTGTATAGAAGGAATGTCTTTGGAATTGCCTGCTGAGAGCGTTGTTTCAGTTTCTTGGATGAGCTGTTTTTTCACCTTAATTAGCAGAACTGGGTCTGGGTGGTTTCAAGGCTTAATGAAAATTAACACAAGCTGAGACCAGTTTCTGTTCAGTTACTGCACTGACAGGACAAGGCGCAGCCTCAGTCCTGGTTTCCATCATGGATACCTTGGAAGTGGTCATCCAACTACAGCTGTTGCACAGAGTGTTCCTTCAGAATGAAGTTGTTCACTGGTTTTAATTAGTCTGAACAGCAAGACAGGAGGGGCTGGAAATCTCTGGGCAATGGATGGAGCTGGGGAAGCAAGAACAGCAATGGGAGGAGAGGGAATGTGGTGCAGGGCAGTGCTGGGGAAAGAGGGAAGGATTGGCATAACAAAAAATCCAGCGCTCCTTAAAAATATTCTGCCCTTCAGAGCACCCTGGAGAGCTTAGAGCACCTTCCAGTACCTAAATGGGCTCCCACAGACCTGGAGAGGGACTTTGGACATGGAGGGCCAGGACAAGGGGGAATGGCTTCCCGCTGCCAGAGGGCAGGGTCAGATGGGATATGGGGAAGAAATTCTTGGCTGTGAGGGTGGGGAGGCCCTGGCACAGGTTACCCAGAGAAGCTGTGGCTGCCCCATCCCTGGAAGTGTTCAAGGCTGGGTTGGACGGGGTTTTGAGCAACCATTCCATGATTCCATGAGTCAGAGATCTGTTATGGGCAAGTTACTGCAGCCCTGTGGCCGCCCTGGACTGAGGACAATTCCAGAGCTCTCTTTATTCTCAGGAAGTTGATCCTCAGTGCACTCAAGCTGAGCAGATCCCTGTCTCCTTACACTTCTCTCTGTCCCAGGAACATTGACATTTCCAATTGAAAAACAGAAAAAGGGGAGCGAAATTCTTTACAATGTCTGAAAATAAAGATTCGGGCACAGCTACAACTGAGTCACTATTTACAACTATTTTTATGATCATAAAAGGGAACTGGTACAAGAAACCTCACGAAAGGGTGTTGGCTTTTTATCTGAAAAAGACAAAGACCTCTCCAAGGGTGGAGCTCCCAGGAGAGGGATTGCTCAGGCTGGAGCTGTGAGGGCTGGAGAGGCAGCTGCCTGCAGGAAGCCTGTCCAATCCTGCCTATCCATGCTGCCCAGTCCTGCCTGTCCATACACTTCCCAGTCTCAGCAGGCTCCTGGATTTGTGCTCTTGGCTGGGGATGGGCAGGGAACGTGGTGTATTCCACACAAAATACCAGCCAGGTAGATTTTCTTGCCCTCTGCAGGGGCTCAGGCCACAGTCAGCCAACAATTCTGCTGGAAAGGTGTGGACAGGAGGAATTCCAGAGTGCTGGGAAGCTTGGAGTGGTGAAACCCAGAACTGGATTGACCATGGCACTGTAAGTGCTGATCCAACACCTCCTTCTCTCTGCTCAGACAGGGCTTCAGGCCTTTGCTGCTCCTGATCTAGAGATAGTCCTGGGATGGTTTGGGTTGGAAGGGGCCTTAAACTTGTCTGGTTCTAGCCCCTGCCATGGGTAGGGACACCTTCCACTAGCCCAGGTTGCTCCAACCTGGCCTTGGACACTTCCAGGGATGGGGCAGCCACAGCTTCTCTGGGCAACCTGTACCAGTCCCTCACCCAAGAATTCCTTCCCAATATCCCATCTAATGTGATGCTAAGGGTGAAATTCAGGAGGGAGATCATTGATCCATGAGCTGGATCATTCCTTTGGGATCCATGCACCAAAGGAGACAGAAGGCCAGAGGGATGAGGATGCCGAGAAGTCTTGCAGGAGGGATGCCTAAATACCCACATTTGGGGTTATTTCCTTTAAAACCCACTTTCAGAGACTTTTCTAGAGCTCAAATACTCTCAGCAAACAATGCAAACCTCACTTCTTTTCCCAGTTTTTCCACAACAATTTCAACTAGAAAAAGAAAACACTCCACCAGGAAAGTACTGTGTGAAACAAAAAGGCTGAAGGGAAACTAAATCAAAAGAGAGATGAAATCTATATACTCAGGCATTGTATTTTGGGGAAGTGCCTGTTGGCAAGGGTCAGGAGGAGGATGCTGGGATGGCTGACTCTGAAATTCTGCTGCTGATATCAAATGCTGGAACTCAGTAAAATATTTACAGTGATAATTTTGTATTACAGTTCAGAATAACTGTGGAATACATAATAAGGGGATTTTGCAGAGGTAAAATTGAACCAGAAGGTAAGTAAGGGGGGAAAAAGGTACTGCCTCTGAAATATCCCTCTTTTGTCCCCATTCATGCCTCAGCTTTCCCACAAAGTGCTCTTTCTTCCACCATCTCTCCCTTCCCAGGTAATGTCACCTGGTTTGGAGTATGATTTCTTCTTGCAGAAGAAAAACCCCATTGTTCAACACCTTCCTCTGCTGAGTTATGCCGGTGACACCTACTTTGACAGAGTCTTCAGAGTTTCCTCATATCTGACTAATAAGAGATGATGAAAACCACGATTCATTAAAAACCCCACGGATAATCATATGACCAAGTGCAATGTGTATCTTTAAATGTGGCTGAATTTTCTTAAATAACAACTAAACCTCAAACAAATGGTTTAATCTCAAGGCTCCATCTCGTGGCCAAGTAAAGCAAAGTCACTGATTGGGAAATTAATGTTTGGTCTTCCTTAATATTTGTTCTTCCTTAATTTCCCTCGGTTCTTCTGTAATAACCTCATCGTTCTGCTCACTCCTGTACAGGATAAGTTTGATTTAACACCCTTGAAAGCTCAGAGGAGCATTCAGAGCTGTGGTAGTTGTGAAATAACCTGAGTATCCTGATTTTCTGTCCATTGTCCTTTTGTGTGTTTGTAGGGAAATTTCTTGCAAAGATGTAGGATTTGGCATCAGTTTTGGCATCATTAAGTTTCGCTAAGTCCTTCATTTAGAATTCTACCAATTGTGCAAAGCAGAGAAAAGGTGTTATTATTACTGTGAGTGACTTTTGATCTGTAAACAGAAATTGTGATTACAAGGATGGTTTACAAGGGGGAAGGTGTAACCTGATTTTTGATCAGTTAGTAGGAATTCTGATTAAAAATATCACAGAACCATTAAGGTTGGAAAAGCCTTCCCAGCCCATGGAGTCCCCCCTGTGCCCGATGCCCTCCTTGTCACCCAGCCCAGAGCACTGAGTGCCATGGTCAGGCCTTCCTGGGACACCTACAGGAGTGGGGACTCCACCACCTCCCTGGGCAGCCCCTGCCAAGGCCTGACCATCCTTATCAGCAAGAAGTTCCTCCTGATGTCCAACCTGACCCTCCCCTGGCACAGCTGGAGGCCGTTCCCTCTCATCCTGTCCCTTGTTCCCTGGGAGCAGAGCCCAACCCTCCCCTGGCTCCCCCCTCCTGTCAGGGAGTTGCAGAGCCAGAAGGTCCCCCCTGAGCCTCCTTTTCTTCAGGCTGAGCCCCGCCAGCTCCTTCAGCCTCTCCTGCTGCTCCAACCCCTTCCCAGCTCCCTTCCCTGCACACGCTCCAGCCCCTCAATGTCTTTCCCTAAGCGCACCGTGCCCAGCTCCGTGCCCAGTCCCACATTGGACAGGCGGTCCTGCCTCGGCCAGATAAAGGTCCGGCTTTCCCTTGGCTTTCCCTCGGGGCAGAAGGAGAACGGCTGCTCCTTATCTGCTTCCTCCAGCTCCCCCACCACTGCGTCAGCATTTTTTTTTTTTTTTTCTAAATATAAAGTAAAGCTGGTTTTCAGCAAGCAGGGGCTGGCAAGCTTCCAGGAGGATGTCTTGGATGTGAGAGACAGCACCCATGGGTGCTCCCTGCCTGTCACCCACCCCTGCCAACCAGGGAGCCCTGGGAGCTCCGGGATGCGTGCCTGGGACAGGAAGGAGCAGCTCCTACTTGGGCTGTTCCTGCTGCTCCCTGAGTGCAGATATCTGCTAATTCTCTGTGACTGAATCCTGGAATCTCTGAGGTTAGAAAAGCCCTCCCAGCCCATGGAGTCCTCCTGTGCCTGATGCCCACTTTGTTCCCCAGCCCAGAGCACTGAGTGCCACCATGCAAAACAGCATTTGGAATAGCAAATACTGTGAAGGACAAAAATTAAAGCCTTTCTTCTCAAGTTAGAAGAAAATTTATTCAAACAACCAAGAAAACAGAGTCAGACTGGACACTAATTATACCTCTCTCTGAATTTGGGCTTTCATCTCTTTTGAATTCAGTAGTCAACTCCTGATTTTGGGATGTTTTTGGGGTGATTTTGTGTTGTTTTTTGGGGTGGTTTTGGAGTGTTCTGGGGTGATTTTTGGGGTGTTTCTGGGATGACTTTTGGAGTGTTTTTAGGTGTGTTTTTGGGATGGTTTCTGGGGTGATTTTTTGGAGTGATTTTTGGAGGTCCTGGGTGGGTTTTCCAGTCCTTCCTTGGACCCCTCCAGGGGTGGGGACTCCAAACATCCCTGGGCAGCCCCTTCCAAAGCCTGACAACCCTTTCCAGGAAGAAATTCTTTCTGTTGTCCACAATGATGATGCTTTGAGCCTTTCAAGAGATCCCTCTGCTATTTGCAACAGAGTTTGCAGTTTAATTTTATTAGATTGTCAATAAACATGCAGGGCTTAATTACACCCCAAAATTCTCTAGGCTTGAAGGCCCAGTCACCACTTCTTTGTTCTCCACGAGCTGTAATTTAATGCAAACCCCTCTGTCGCTCTCCATTTTCTAGTTCTTTCATTCACTCCTGCTGAGTACTTAAAAATGGCTTATAAATAAACACGGGGGATGATTTCCGAAATGTTCTGTATTTCCTTGCAAGGCTGGTACTTCTGTCATTGGTCCCCTTAAGTGGTTTTGAAAGCTTGTATACAGGTTCCTTTTACAATGTATTTGAAGTTTGTAATCCTGCTTAAACACACAAAAATAGAAAGGATTAACAAACTGCCACGCTGAGGCCAAAAGAAGACAGAACTAAAAGCAATCAAGGAGCAGCCTATCAGATACATGAAATAAACTGGGAGAAAAGTGGGAAACTGTCAACAAAAATAGTATGTTATGGATCCTCAAGCCTTTGTGTTTATGCTGGAGGGAGCCTAAAATCATCTGTGGTTTCTGATGTTTGATTTAGTTTTCCACAAGCCTAATTAACACCAGATTAAGTTTGCTGCCACTATAGGTTATTGCTGAGACTGATAAATCCTTGCTGTTCATTTGTTTCCTAAAAAAATGACTGGAGGCAACAACAGCATGACACAGTCAATAAGGTTGAAAACAATGCCGTAATATTCATCTTTATAAACTTCATCTTTAGGAGAAACCTCAATGACTTTCCATATTAAATTCCGGCCCCAGAGTCCTCACAAAGGGAAAAATCCCACTGATCAAGTTTCCCATTGATTTAAGGCACAACCCTGTGAATTTAAGCTAAAAATTATGGGTTTCTGGACTAGATGGGTTGTTCCAGATGTTTAAAGTAACTCAGGTGCTCTGGGGCTTGGTCAGGTGTGGGCCAGTGGCTCAGGGAAAGGAGCTGAGCAAGGCAGTGACTTACAGAGGGAAAATCCATCACCATGGACATCGACCTGTAATATGGATTTTTATGTGGAAAATATCCTGGGGTGGTATCAGCCATTAAATGACTCTGTCAATACAAATGTCACAACATCAGGAACCTGACTCCCAGAAATAGGGACTGGACAAGGGGGAGTGGATTCAAACTGACAGAGAGCAGGGTTAGATGGGATATTGGGAAGGGATCCTTGGCTATGAGGGTGGGGAGGCCCTGGCACAGGTTGCCCAGAGAAGCCGTGGCTGCCCCTGGATCCCTGGGAGTGTCCAAGGCCAGGTTGGACGGGGCTTGGAGCAACCTGGCATAGTGGACCTCTGATGCTTTTGTGGGCTCCTGGCAGACCCTCACCCTCTGAAAAAATCATCCAGGCTGAGGGAACAGATTCTGTCTGTGTTACTAAAATGTGGGGTGGACATGGATGAACAAATATAGATTTTCCCTACAAGGCAGAGCCAACCCAGTCCCCAGGTTTTCATCCTTGAATCTTCATTCCTCCAAAGCAAAGGTCAAAGTACTTCTGTCTTCATGTTGACCTAAACCTGGGCTATTTTTGGAAGGGCTGAACAGCTGAAGTGCCTGTTCAGTGACACAGCTGGAGATAAACAGAAACTCCTAAGCCAGTGCAAATATCGGATGATGAGGGGCCAATGTCAGGATTTAGTGGCTTTCTGCTCCTTTCTGCTCTAAGTTACTGATGGCAGCAGTGTGACACTGGGGGACAGCTCACATCTCTCCCTGGCCATGAGACAACGAGGTGACACCTTGGAGCATCCGAGGATGCTCAGGGACCATGGTCCTGCATGATACCTGCTCAGTGTATCTTAGAGTGTGTCTGAAATTCACCTTTTAAGGGATTTTTTTTGCAGCAAACCCCTCCTCCAAATTTCTCTGCTGAGCTCCGGTTTGTGCCAGTGGCAGGGGCAGCCCCAGGCTCGCTCTGAAACCACCATCCTGCCACAGTCACCCGAGCAGAAAAGGACAGGACTTACAGGAATTGCACCAAAATGGAAGACAAACGATGAAGATTTCTCTTTCCTTCTATCATTCAGCAAAAAACCTCCCTGAAAAAGCTCCTGCTGTGTTTAAGGAGCGCTTGGGGAGCAGCTTTTGCAGGGCTGCACTTTGTCATGCCCCGAAATATTGTGAAGTTTGCTGGCTAGCAAGTCAGACAGGTCTGGGCTGTGGAGCCTTTTGGATTCAATAATCCACTTCCAGACCTCCTTAGCCCGGATTTCTCCACCAGCTGTGCGAGGATTTATCGTTTGCTGGCTGTAGGTGAGTTGCTACAGGGTGACACAATCCCGGGAATGCCGAGGAGGAACGGTGCCTTTCCTGTGGCTGGGGTTGGGGTTGGGGCTGTGGCTGCAGGAGCCTCCTGCTGCGGGGACACCATTTCCTTCAAGACAAGGCAAAAAAAACCAAAAAGCCTTTTTTGAATGTTTAAATCACGCAAAATGCAACTGTAACTTGTGTGATTATTTTGGGATGGCTTTCAGAGGGAAAACTCCCAACGTCCTGAGCGGATGCTACAGAGATTTTTCCTTGAATATACCTTCTTAGAGGCCGAGTTCTCCTGCTCTTTGCTCTCCCTCTTGGCTCCCGAGCTCCTCTCAGTGGCTCTCGCGTCACGTCACAGCGATTCTCCTCCTGCCCAGCTTCTGCATCCCGAGTGGAGCAGGAAAACCAGGAAAACCACGGTGCCTCCTCCTGCTTCCCCTGCAGGATGTGAGGCTGGGGCAGCCCTGGCACTGCTTGGAGGACATGAAGGATCCAGCCCCTCTGAAGCCTGTGTTTTTTTGGAAACCCGTGATCCTACAGCTGCCTCTGCTGAATAGGAAGTGTTTTGGTTGTTTATTCACAGCCTCAGAAATGAGCAGCTGAGCCAGAGAACCGAGGCACAGGGGTTTCCCTGGATGCACATGCGGGTTTTAAATCCGATTCCCATCTGCCACAGGGTTGCTCAGGGCAGGGGTCAGTCCCTTTTTCCCCACTTCCCTCTTCCCACTTTCTTCCCTTTCCCCAATTCCTTTCCTTTTTCACCACTTCCCTCTCCCTGGGTCCTTTTCCCTTTTCCTTTCTTCCCCCCCCTCCTTTCCTTTCCCCACTTGTTTTCCTTTTTTTCCGCTTCCCTTCCTTTTTCTTCATTTCCCTCTCCCCACTTTCTTTCCTCTCTCCAAACTCCTCTCCCTTTTCCCTATTTCACTTTCCCCATTTTTCTTTCCCCACTTCCTTTTCCCCCTTCTCCATTTCCCCATTCCCTTTCTTTTTCCCCCGCTTCCCTCTCTCCACTTTCTTTCTTCTATGTCTACTTTCTTTCCCCTTTCTTCACTTCCTCTCTTTTTCCCCATTTCCCTCCCTTCCCTTTCCAGGGATCCCTCCCTGTTCAAGCAGGGAGGTTGTCCCAGCTGACCCCTGGGTGGTCCCTTCCATGATTCCAAGCCTGTCATGTCGTGCCCAAGGTCAGGATGTGCCCCCCCCAGCTGGTCCCCATCCCCTCAGAGCTCCCCTTGTGCCTGTAACTTGTTCCAGCACTTTGCCACGAGGTGGATTTAAGGTAAAGGAGATTTGGGGGATATTCAACTAAATCCTAAATCCACGTCAAAGTTCCTTCTTCTGCTAATCCAGATTTATCTCTGGATCACGGCGCCTGAGAGCAGGACTCAGGTGTTTGTGAGCACCACGAGCTCCGTGAGGCCTCAGGTAAAAACAACATGTCCCAGAGTGACGTGTTTTATGGGACAACATTCCATAGGGACAATTCCTACAGGTCTTCCAGCCCAGTGTCACTTGTTCCCTGTTGCCCATCCCTGTGCTCCATCCCTTCGTTAATTGCCTTGGAAATTCGATCATTTCATCCAAAAGAAGAGTTGAGGAAAACTCAGGAAGAGCTCGGATTACTGAAAACTAGAAAAATTTAATCTTGATTAAAGGACTTCCCCTGGGAGAATAAGGATCTCCTGAATCCTGATTGCTCAGGAGTGGCTCTTTGGGAAGCACTGAGCTGGGATGAGGCCACTTGGTCCTAAACAGCCTCAGAAAAGGGAGGAAAAAATCCCTTTGGAAGTGTCATTTGGAGGGCTTTTGGCTCCATCCCATTCGGGGAAGTGCCAGAATAGGGATATTTCCCTCCCACGGCCGTGATGGCCCCGTCACTCCCATGGGGTTCCTGGGAGGGAAAATAGGGATGGTGCAGCAAAGGTGAGTTCATCCCTCTCTTTAATTAAATACTGTTCTTATTTCCATGGGGACCCCTTTTCCTGACACTTCACAGAACACACACGGTGTTGGCTCTTCCCAGTGACTCCACCACACCCCAGGCAGCCTCTCTCAGGGCTTGACCTTTTGGGGGAGAAATTTTCCCTGATCTCCAACTAAACCTCCCCTGGCACAATGTGAGGAAACAGGCTGTTTGCTCTTGTCCTATCGCTTGTTACCTGGGAAAAGAGGCCACCACCCAGCTGGTGGTTGTAGAGATCCCAGAATCCCTGAGGTAGGAAAAGCCCTCCAAGACCATCGAGTCCAACCTGTGCCCAATCCCTACTTTGTCACCCAGCCCAAAGCACTGAGTTCCACGTCCAGATAACAAAGCCCATCCCCTGCCCGTGTCCATGATGTTACTGATGGTCCACACTTGGTCCTCCTGACATCCCATCCCACCTTTGCACCCGCATCCCCCACCTCTCCCATCCATCCCAAAAGGACATCTTGGGATGCTCTACTTTCCCTGGACCTCATTATCCCATTGACAGCAGCCAATATCTCCCTGCCCAGGAACATATTTACTCACGGGCACATAAGTAATTCATTTCCTAAATTGAATTATCTGCCTGTGGAGATTGTGTGTTTTGATTGTGTCGCAGCACTTCTGGAACCGACTCAGGATTGATAAAAGCCAGATGGGAAGCGGAAACAGCCCATTTCATGACTCTTTAAATGTTTAAGTTGGTTAACCCTTGTACTGCACCAGGTTTGAAGTCAGGCTGGAGTGTGGAAGCAATTTGTTGGTGAGTTCTCAGGTTGCGAAGTGGGCTGTGAGTGCTCACCAGGTTCCATGCCGAGGGGGAAAGGAGTCTCTGCAAGGGCTCCCAGGAGGGATAAGGACTTAGGAAAGAGGTATGTCATTGTGGGAGTTGTTAGAATTCTAAGAGAACGGGGTGAAATCCCAAGTGAAGGGTGTTCGGGACCAGGGAAGGTTGCTGAGGGTGTGGGATGAGCAGTAAATCACCCAGGGAGCCCTGTCTGTGGGGACAGCAAAACCCAGCCAGCATATGGACAGAAACTGAGAAGCCCGAGGTCTGTCCCTGCTGTTTGTCACCACGAGAGGAGTCACAGGCTGTGGTTCCATCCGTGCCAGTGACAGCATCAGCACTGCTGAGAATCATTTCATTTCAATTTAAAACTCACAGGTCTACTTATTAAACCACTTTGTGTATGGAATACTTTCTATATAGGGAAAAAAAAACAGATAGAAAATTATTCTCCTTCACCCTACTCAAGTTTCAGAGGAAATTCTGTGCTACCACTCAAGAGCATCCACAAGAGAAAACCGGGAGGCAGAAATCCTTTTTTCGATCCTAAAATTAACCCCAGGGTGGTGTTGCCTCCCCTCATCTGAGTGGGCTGGGATGGGCTGCACGTGCTGCCTTTGGGGTTCACTGGAAAATTGTATTTACTAGAAACCAGAAAAGCAGAAGATTTTCTCTTCCCCCCCCCCCCCCCCCCCGATCAGGTTGAGCTGCTCGAGCAGCGAACATCACAAGCAGACGGCCCCGGGGCGAGGGCAGAGCCGTGGGATGCTGCAGGGAAACCAGCCGGCTCCTGGCAGGATCTGGAGGCTGAGGAGAAGCAGGATTTTGCCTCAAGATGGCAGGAGGGAGGCTCGGATCAGCTGCGGGGTGGGATGAGACCTCCAGAGGGCCGGCCTGGGAGCGTTTGTCATTTGTTATTAATCACATCCCCCACGTGCACCCAAACTGTGCCTCATTTCACGTGTCTCACCGCAGGGGCATCGTGTGTCACGGCCCCTCTGGGCCTCCGTGGGAGCCCCCCCCGAAGCACAGAGGTCCTTGTGCCACTGAGAAAAGCCAATTTGGGGTGGCTGGGAAGTAGGGGGCACCGCTCCTCAGGCAAACCCAAGAAGGACACCTTATATATATGTTTTCTAAGTGCTAAACCCAAGGGAAATTACTTCATCGAGCCCCGCTCCAGAGCCCAATAGGGAGGCTGTGATGTAGCCAGTGTTGGACCATGTTGACTTTACAGTGCTGGAACTAATCCCCGTGCATTGCAGCTCGGTGAAATCACTTCCAGCCCGCAGCTCCGGGGCTGACTTCAACCTCCCAGCCCCAGATGCAGAGCCCTGGGAGTTGGGAAATCAGGGAGAGGACCAAGAGCCCGCTGCCTGTGCACCCAAAGGCTCTCTGTCCTCGCAGGGATGTTGGATGTGTCTCGGGGATGATCCGGACCCCAGGGTTTGTGAGGCTCATTCCGCTCATCTGCTCCCGTGGCTGTGCTTCCCACAGGGCTGCAGACAGGGGGATTTGCTGCTTCGCTCTCCCCTGAGGAGATTAGTCCCTTTTAACCCGTCTAAAAATCCCTGGTAATCTCCCCGTGGCCGCGGGTTGCGTGGGGGGCACGTCCAGGCCGATGCTCTCAGCCGTGTCTTGGGCTTCCTTGGAAAGGGGGGAGCCCAAGAACTTGAGGTCCTGCAGCCGGGCCAGGAGTGGGCATGGGGAGTGAGGGGTCCTGCAGCAGGGCTTGGGAGCAGAGGGAGCCCAGGCGTGGAGAGTCCTGGGAGGGGAGGGAACCTGGGAACGAGGGGAGCCTGGGATTGGGAGGAGCCCGGAGCAAGGGAAGCCTGGGATCCAGGAGAGCCCAGGATCGAGGGGAGCCCGGGATCGTGGGGAGCCCAGGAGCAGTGCTAGCCCGGGAATGGAGGGGAGCCCAGGAATGGGGGGGAGCCTGGGAATGGGGGGGAGCCCAGGAATGGGTGGAAGCCTGGGAATAAGGGGGAGCCCGGGAATGGGGGCTCCTGCAGCCGGGGTTTGCTGTTGTATCCGTGGCAGTGCAGATCAGCAGTCACTCCTCAGGTCCAAAATTCACCTGTGCCAGGTGTGCCAGAGCATCCATCATCCCTGGCTGTTCACCCATGCCAGGTGTGCCAGAGCATCCATCATCCCTGTCCTAAAAACCCCAAAGGAGCAGTGCTGGGAAGGGATTGCAGATCCTCCTCCTTAGCGACAGGGGAAAAAAAACACCAGCAGAGAGTCTTCAATGGCAGAACGAAGGGAACAGAGCCTGGCAGAACAGCTTTGTTCTCTCGCATCTTCTCAAGAGGATGATTTTCAAGGAGCAAAATGTGGTTAAAAGGCCGTGTTCAGCATCTAACAATAAAACATAAGCTCTTCGGTTTAGAGGCACCAATTCTGAGGCAAGCTGAGGAGGCTGTGCTGCTGGAAGTGCTCCTCACGAAGAGCCGAGAATGATGCGCCCGTGGTTCCCACGAACTAAAAGGTCTGAACACCCCCCCCTTGTGGGCAAAATCCAGAGTGTCACCAAAGCCATCGGATTTTCGGCAATCGAGCAATTCTGGTAGGAAGTGAAGAGCTTCCATCCCCTCGGATACAAATGTGTCCTCGAAGATGCCGAATGTTTCCTGACACGTATTCCTACAGCCACCCAGTCTTAGCCCCCAAGAAATAAAAAAAAGAAAAAAAAACCAAATATTTGTTTGCAATTTCATCATTTGAATTGGCTACAATTGCAATTGTAATTTTGGGTCTGTTTCACTGGATAGTTTGCTATTATTTACTAAATAACTGCCATATGAGGGTCTTTATTTTTGCTGCCTAAACAAAACAGAAACTACTGAGGAAAATACAATCATAGAATCATTAAGGTTGGAAAAGACCTGTAGGGGCACCAAGTCAGACCATCAGCCCAACACCTCCACCACATTCACCACTAAACCATGTCCTCAAGTGCCATATCCACATATTTTTTGACCACTTCCAGGAATGGTGAACTTCCCTGGGCAGCCTGTTCCAATGCTTGGCAACCCTTTCCATGAAGAAGTGTGTCAGAGAGCCCTACCAAGTTCAAAAATAGAGAAAGGAAATAGTTCCAAAACTATTTTCAGTCTTGAAAGGAAGATTAGATTTCGTAAATGGTTCTTCTAAATGCACCTTCCCCCTCCCAGCAATTGTAATTTGATTTTTCCTGTGACAGCAGTTGTGAGAGTACAAGGTGCCTAATGCAATCGTAATTTGCCATCTCGTGGCATGTTTGTGAATTACCACAGTCAAATTTCTTTGAGTCTGTTCAGGATCACATTTGTTTCTTTAGGAGAGGATTCCTGTTTGCCCTTTCATCACTCCCACGCAGGGAAAGCTTCTGGGGCAGTGCTGGAGGCTGTTCTGTAGCAGGGAAGAACAACCCCAAGGGGTCACCTGTAGCTCTCTTTGCTCCTGCTTGGCATAGAAGTGCAAATTCAAAGCTTTTTTGCAAATATGTGTAGCCCAAGAGAATTCTGCTTTCTCCCTAATATTGTGGTTGATATTATTGAGTTGGAGGGGGCTTCTGCTTTGTTTATTTGTTTTAATAACAGTTTTAAAAATTGCTGATTTCTTTTATCTGTTCACTAACACATTTGGGTTTGTTTTCCCTGATGAGAGAGCAGACAATATGCCAAGGTGAGTTTCTAAATGTCTGCTCATCACTGGGCTCTGCTAGACTATGACTTAAATTGTACTTAAAAGGTACAAATTATTTTCACGTGAATATACAACTTTAAACTTTTTCATCAGCATTCGAGTGACTTACTGAGCCTGATGGAGCAGCTTATATTAATTTTTCACGTGTGCCTTTTCACTTACTCCTAATAAATTTGAAAATACAAGAGAACAGAATGCAGAGATATATATTTTTTCCCAGGATTTTATTAGACTCTGCCAGTTCTTCCCATTTCCTTCATTATCCCACCTCCTCAGGTCTTAACCAATTCTAGCATTTATTTTTGAAGACCAAGAAGAAGAAATCTAAAAGAAAAAAAGAGATGAGAGGAAAACATTCCAAAACCAAAAAGAACAAAGAATGAAACCTGTCTGAAACAAAGAGGGACAACTGGGTAGGTGGCCATCCAAAAGTCGAGTGTTAGAGGCATCAATCAAGAGCTTTATCTGCTATGAAGGTGGTCATGTGACATATATTCCCAGTGTTTCAGTTCCCTTACCTTCACTGTCCCTATCCCTGTGTATCCTGCACAATGGTTGGAGGCCTCAGTGTTGCAAAGGTGAGCCTTAAAATCGCAATGTGAGCAGACTTGTAAAGGGAGTGACATAAAAAAAGATCCTAAACTATAAGTAGCCTTAGCTTCAAGATGAACATTAGGTATGTGCAGTCACTGAGGCTGTGACAGGAATGATGAAATGCTCTTATTTATGGTACAGCTCTAGCGGAGACTCAGCATACCCTGATCTGAAATGATGGTTTGTTGTATTCAGCTAAACAGAAGAGCAGCCAAAATGTGTTCCTCTTCAAAGACACTGTGATCAAATCCTCAAGCAGCAGCATTCTTAGTGATCATTAGCACAAAAAGTTACAGCAGAGCTTCCAGAGGGAATGATTACTTAGAACGGCTTCTTTCCTGTGGAGGAGCCTCAAAGCTGGATTTCTCAGTCCTGAAAGTAATCTGGTTCTTCATTCTTTTATTTCTCATCTTCCTCCTCTCCCCTTTCCCTTCCAAAACAAAGCCCCGAACCTCCCGAGCTTTGTTTCAAGAAACGAACAAGTTTAAACACAGTGTTGATACAAATGGTAAGTAAATAATTACCTGAGTTTGCCGGTCTGCTGGGGTGAAGACTGCCCTGTAAATAAATTAACACAGTGGAACTGCGCTGAGACTGCTGGGATCAGGGGACAGATCCCTGTTGGATTCGCTGCTCTCGGGATGAGCCCCAGGGCACAGGAATCACATCCCACAGCAGTGACTGCCCCTTCTCCTGCTGCTGATTGTCACTCCTTGCTTAGCTGAATACTTAATAGAGAAGAAGAGCAACATCATGTTTTATTGTATCCCTTTTAATTTTTGTTTTGTTTTATTTTGTAATTTTTGTAATTTTTGTCTTTTTCCTTTTTGGGAAAGAAAGACCTGGCTGCTGGCAGTGAGATTTTAATGTCACATCTGCTGGAATAGCTGTGACATTGCACAGTGTAAGAAATCAAGTGCTCCAGAGGATGGGGCAGTTTTAGCGGGAACAAAAACCTGATGCAGTATCAATATATGCTGACAAATAATGCTTGAAAACACCAAACTAGATACTCCATTTATAATTCCTCCAAACCCCAAAAATTTTACTCTGAATGGATCTTAGTTTTTTTTTTTTAGTATTGAACTGTTTAAGCCAATTTAAACACACTTAATAAGAATTTATAATCTATGTTCCAGTGTTATGCTGCAGAAATTGTATTGGGTTTGTTCCTTTTAAGGTTAAGGGCAGTGTTCCAGGGATTTCCGGGCTATCACAGAATATCCTGAGTTGGAAGGGACCCACAGGGAGCATCGAAATCCAATTCTTGGCTAGTCTAAAGAGTTTTCGGTGTAACCATGCAACGGGACCACAAGAGGTCAACAGTGATCCATAATGACTAATATCCTCTCATTTCTAGGCATGAAATACATTATAATAAAAATACCTGGTCAGACTAGATTTTCTGGTTACTTCAGAGAAGATTTTCCCTTGCTTACAGAAATAGTGATAACAGGATTGTTAACAATCTCTTTTTCTAAACGTATTTGAAGGATGATGATCTAATATTCTAGAACATTTATTCAGTGTTTGCTTTTAAACAAAAAACAAGTTGTCAAAAACTAAGTAAATAATCTAGAAATTTATGATTTCCACACGACACGGATGTCTTTATTCATACAATAATAAAATAGACCTCCATTCATTGTGTGAAATCTGTCACCATATCCATAAATGTGTAAATTTATTTATAGCCATAGACATATAAAAAAATATTTCACTGGCATGTTAAAGTGGCAGGTTGACTTCCTTCTTAAAAAATTGTGTAGGGCTGAGACTTCCCACCTGATCACCACATGACAGCTTTTATTGCAGCTATTTGTGCTGATACAAAGGCAGCATGAACACATGCCCATCGTGCACTTTATTGGCCCCCAAACTTCAGTCGTTCACTCTCTGTGCAGTTGGAAAGTGCAATTTTTCCTCACAACCCTTTTTTTGTCGTTTTGTGTCTCATAATCAGTTTGTCCTTTAGAAATTAGGTTAAGACCTTGGAAGTGGCTGTTTTGCAGAGTGTAAAGGCTCAGTGTGGTCATTTGTGATGCAACCTGCAGCATCCCTGTCTGTTCACGCAGAATGGGCTCCCACACATCGTGTTTGCAGCAGTAGCCCACGTTTTTCTGAATGAATGCACCATACCAAGCTTTTTAATGGGCACCAGTTGTGTTTCATGCTCATCCATAGGATCACAGAACGGTTTGGGTTGGAAGGGACCTTAAAGCTCATCCAGTTCCTTCCACTCATCCAGGGACACCTTTCACTATCCCAGGTTGCTCCAACCTGTCCTGGAACAGTTCCAGGATGGGGCAGCCACAGCTTCTCTGGGCAACATTACAGTAGCATAATAGAAAATGTAAAATTAATTGCAATGCTTTCCACCCCAATGACACAGGTATGATAATAACTAATGTAACAAGGAGGTGCTGTTGCATTTTGCTCCTTTTGCACCTGCAGGTGGTACAGAAAGTTCCTCTTCAGTTTTGAAAAGGAAAAAAAAGAAAATCATGCACGTGCTTTCAGAAGCTTTAAAAACTGACTAAAAAGAGTTCAATTAAAGGAAGTAATTTCAAAATATAATTGATAGTTTTTAAGTAAGTGTGGCCTTGTAACAGAATGCAGATGGCAAACCCACCACCCAGCCGACCCGGGGGTGTGATGGAGAAACAAGCAGGAGGTGCAATACATTCTGTTAATTATTTTCACTGCTACAGTTGCTTGCTGTACAATACAGGTCAGCAGGGGTCAGCCTGAAGCTTCTCCTAATATATTAGTAAATAAATTTGAACAGATATTAATTTGCTAATGGAAAGGTCTGAGCCAGTTGCAAATAAGAGTGGAGCTACTTTGTCTTGCTCATTACTATGCAACGTGGCTGCTCCCGGGCCATTCATACAAAATGTTACATTTCCATAAAGCACAATGTAATTTGTCACACGGAAAGGGAGGGGGAAAAAAGGAAAAACAATAACAACAACAACAAAAAACCAACCCTGTAAACTCCATTAGATTAAAGATAAATGTGCATCACGGAGCAATCATTCTTATGGAGCCCACGGAATAACGACATGTTGAACACCTGCCCCTGAAGGCTTGCCAAAAAATCCAGCACGAAATCTTTGTGATACTTGTGTGTTTCAGGGAGAAAAAAATCAGATATGCTATTTCCAGAGGGTATAAACAAGAGTGGGCTTTTTTTCACGTTTCTCCCAGTGTTTAGAAGCTTTGCTATGCCCCTGTTCCAACTCAGGCAGCTTCCAGTGCTCTGTGTTCACACAGGTCTGACACAGCACGAGCTGCAGGAACTCTTTTCCTACTCATAATAACGATCCCTAGGGTTGGTTGGTTTTTTCCCTGTATGAACATTTGTAAGGTTCTCATTTTACAGCTGCAGAAACAGAGGCATTACAGGTGTGCCCTGCCCGAGATCTACATTGGTGTGAGTGGAACTGGGAAGAGAGGCTGTTCCCAAGCCTGGCAGCATTTTCCTGCCTCCTTCTTTACACTGCTCAGAGCAGGACTGCTGCGAGCAGGTTACTCTTTAAACACTGCAGCTGATTACCAGGTAGAGCTGGGATGCTGCTGACAGGGGTTTCAGCCTGGCAGTGCCACCTCATTGCTTCCTTTCACTGACTGTGCACCACGGGCATGGCACCTGTCTTGAACCTCTTGAACATTTCTTCAGTTCATGAAGCCTCCCAGCTGTGCATTGTTATTTTAATCCCTTTGGCATCTCCCCCTCTGCTACGTTTTAAAACTTGGGTTGTCCAATTCACTCTTTCCGTGTTAACAAAATACAATAAATATAAATGCTGGAGTGGACAGAAAAACTGCTGTCACTGATGTGTTCTTAAAACAGGCCTCTGATGGAGAGAAGGGCAATTTTTTGTCGGGGAGGGTTGATGCAGGCAGGCATTTGAGGATTCACAAACTGGCAGCTTAAAACACGTGTCCTTAAGTTGCGTTTGCCTTGTCTGCACCCAGAATTTTTCTTTCCATCGAGGCTTTTCTCCATGTTTAAAATCTTTCTTGGTTTTTATGGGCGTGCTTTTTTTTTTTTGTGGGGGTAGAGTTCCGTGGTTCGGTTTGGTTTGTATTGCTCAGATGCATGAGGGGACAGGAAAGGCTGTTAATGTTTAAACCTTTGGCATTTTCACCTCTTCTTCTCTCTTTTGTGATGAAAGAAGTGGTACTCGATTTTAAAACGGACACAAATTAAGAAGCATCTAAGGATTAGTCCCTTAATTACAATAATCCTTAAAGGATTATTCAGAGATTGGCCCTTACTAAAGTTTTAAACTTAGCCATGCATTTTAAATCAGGAGCAGACTGAGCTATGGCCCAACAACAAAAGAGAGGATTCGGCTTTGAGCATGTTT
Organism: Neopelma chrysocephalum; assembly: GCF_003984885.1. Taxonomy (NCBI): domain Eukaryota; kingdom Metazoa; phylum Chordata; class Aves; order Passeriformes; family Pipridae; genus Neopelma; species Neopelma chrysocephalum. The sequence goes on from NW_020897743.1 coordinate 2,936,979, forward strand.
GCATAAATATATTTAGGTTGAGAAAAAAGTGTACCTCGGACAACACAACTGCTGATGCAGGTTCTGATTGTTCCTGGTAAGCTGTTTGCACAATGAATCTAGCAGTATTTTACCACTTTTCAATAACTCAGGGTCTAATTGCCAGAGAAAACCTGCAAAGGAGAAACCAGAAAGGGGAGCTCCCTTACTGCCAAGTTCCGTGGTGTGAGTTTTCAGGTAAATTCCTTTCTACCATCCTGCAGCCTTAAATATAAGAAGTAGGTGAAGTCCTCAGTTTTTTTCTGGCCACGTGGATTCCCACCCACCATCCAGGTGCTTCAGTTGCTGCTTTCTGTAAACCACAGGTTAAAAAAAAAAGATTTCCCAAACCTTCAAAGTCGCAGTGGTAACCTCACTGACTGTCCCTGCCTGGATAACAGCAAAAAACATTTATAGAACTTTTATAAGCAACATAATTCATATATGTTAATTAATCGAGATTCCGGAAGCTCAATTCACTCAATTCTTTTCATATTCTGGCCTGAAATTGTAAACAACTTTTAATTTGACTGTCCCAGGCAGAGAGAGGGGCAGGGAAGGAAAGAAGGAAGGGCAAAAGGTAGGATATCTTCTACTTTTTTCATAAAGTGCTGTGTAACCCTCAGTGTTTTCCTTGACTCATTCCAGAAACAGACAGAGCTACTGTCAAAAGGCTGAGCAGATAAGTCAAATGAAGAACACTTATATATCATTCCACCCATTTTGGCCCAATGAATGAATAGTAAAATAATTCATAGAAGTATTTAATTCCACTGTCTTTTTGTCCTAAACATCTTTATTCTGACCTGCATCTTTTATTCTATCCAGAATCTCGTTCTAGTTACTCCATGTTTACGATTTGATTTCTTTTTTCTTTTTTAAGTTTTCCTAGGAAACCTTTTCCCACAGTAAGAAAGAAAAATCATCATGTCAAGGTTTAACAATGGGGCTCAAAGGGATCAGAGGGGAACATCTCTCCTATAAACCAAGGCTGAGAGAGTTGGGGTTGTTCAACCTGGAGAAGAGAAGGATCCAGGGAGACCTCAGAGCAGCCTCCCAGTGCTCACAATAAGAAAGATGAGGACAAAATTTAGCAAGGCCTCTTGCAACAGAACAACGTCTTAAACTAATAAAGGGTAGATTTAGCCCAGATAAAGACATTTCTTACAGTGAGGGTGGTGAGGCCCTGGCACAGGTTGCCCAGAGAAGCTGTGGCTGCCCCTGGATCCCTGGAAGTGTCCAAGACCAGGTTGGATGTGGTTCTGAACACCCTGATCCAGGGGAAGGTGTCCCTGCTCATCACAGGAGGGTTGGACAAGTGGACTTTAAAGGTCCCTTCCAACCCAAACTGTTCTGTGATTCCATGAAAACAGCTCAGCCTGCATTGTCCTTTGCAAACTGCTGTTCCCAGACAAAACCGAGGGAACAGATAATAATAGTAAATAGCGCCAGGTATTGAAACTAATTTTCCTGTTCAGATTAATGTTCTGCTGGGATTCTCTTCACATGCTGCCCCTGTTACACCAGAGAATTTTTCTGCGTTCACTTCCACCCAGGAATGTCTCTGCCTCCAAAAGAAATTATACTGTTCCTTTGTAGCTGCTGAATACAGCCACTGTTATTATAGAGCAGCTTAACCTGAGGGCTGTGTATCTGCAATTTTAATAACTTCATTGTGCAGGAGCAGTTCGTATTTTAGAGGACTTTCTATTTTCATTTCTCTGCAGCATTTATGGGTAAACCAGTGCAAAGAAAGGCAGGCACCTGAAAGTTTCTAAAGTGTCATTGTTGCACCTCAGCTCAATAAAACAGTCCCGTGAAAATTAAACACCAACAGGTATTGAGGGGAGAAAAATTAATTTCAAAACTATGCGAAATATTAAGCTTATAAATTATTGTGTTAAAAAATGATCCTGAGAGAGCTCTGTCTTCCACGGAAACACATCATTGTGTGATCAGAACTTTTTAATCACTAAGCTTGTTAATTCTGAACACTGTGCCTATATGCTCGTTCTGCTGCAATCGTGATTATTCTTCTGCTCTGATTATCTCCTTTGAAAGCCCACCCGAAGGGGTTAGAAGCCAAGGATAGCAATAAAAATTAAAAATCAAAATCTACGCAGCCAAAGCTTGAGAACTGAGGTTTGCAACTGTGATAAATGTTTTATTGCATTTTAGACAGTGGCTGAATATTTTTGCTGCGAATAGAAATGATTAATTTGAGTGTGTCTAATCATAGAAACAGCACACTGAAAACTTTTTGGCACATTATTCCACGAGAAATACTGGCTAGAAATAAAGTGATAAAGCAATGAAGCAATTTTTTGTGACTGTTTTAGAAATTACTTGTATTTTTTGCCAGTACACAGTGTAATAAAGGATTTTATGCAGGGTGATGAAGGAATTACCTTTACGTATATTATTCAAACCTTAAGAATAAAAGCAGTTGCTTTGGTAATAAGCTTAAAGAAAGTTCTTTTGAAAATTAGTTACACATGTCAGCTCCTTATTTAGGGTAAGATTCCAGTCATTGATACTTGAGATTAAGGAAGAATAATCCGCACATCCACAAGGAAATCTGCATTCTGGAGAGCATTTCCCCTACATGCTGCAGGAATTCAGAGGAATTATGTGGCAAAGGCAGTAAGCTCTTAAAAGCAAAACTTATTTTAAATGTCCTTCAAAGCTAAATAATAACATTCTTAAGATTTTTAATGCATTGTTGTACGTTTGTAAAAATTTAGTTGCATTTCTCTTTTCTTTGCATCATTAAAGAAAAATGTAATCTTAGGGCAACCTTACAGTGCCATGATCTGATTTAGAAAGCAATGTCTCTTACTATGGAAGTGCTTTGCTTACTCATGTCACTGCACAGATACTCAAATCAAATTAAAATATATTTACTACTATTATTTTTTGAAAAAACAACAATGCCAAAACAAACACAAACAAACAAACAAACAAAAAACACCCAAACTTGAAATTCACTCATTTTTGTCATTGTACCTAAAATGTGTTAGTTCATTTTAAGGAAAAGATATTGCAGAGTCAATTTCTAAAACAACTAAAACTGCCTGATTTCTTTTAATTGAGCATTTTTGTATCAGAGATCTTTCTGCACTAAAATATATATTTCTGGGCATGGTTTTGAGAGCTTTGCTTCACTACCCTGTTCTCCTTGTCAGCAGCAATTGTTGGGTTTGTTTGCCCCTCCGTTTTCTGCATTAATACGAGAGCAGAAAACAGAAGTAAATAAACTCCCCTTGAAATGGGTGGAAAGGGAGGGGTGCAGATCTAAGCCCTGGGGGGTGATCCGAGGGTTCTGGGCTCTCAAGGGGGAAGAAATTGTGGCTTTTTCCATTGACTTCTCATCCATGAAAGTTTAGAAAGGCAGAACACCTGAGAATTCTGCCACTGCCTGAGATCTGTCTGAGCTTTTCTCTGCCTTTTTGCTCTCATGGACACCTCTACAAGCAGCACACTTGACCTCTGGATTTATTTCTTCAGCAATGCAGGCTAAAACCTGGACAGAGGGAAGGGGATAAGATCAAGAATTTCCATTTTCCAAACAACTTCAGAAATTTCTGTATTTGGACAATTATTTGGAGGCATTGGAGAAAAAGGCAAAATTCAGTGGCTCTGTGAAGTTTGTCTGTGTTTCTTTGGGACACAGAGACAAACTTTGCCTTCTGCTTTGCCTCGTGACTCCTGACAAAGCTCCTCATGCCACTGCCCCTCCTTGACTTGTCTCCCACAGCCCAGAGGTTCCTCATCACAGAAACTTTCTCCTGCTCTCTGATTTTACAGCATCCATCACAATGGGATTTTCATTTTGGAAGGGAAATATTTTTAAAAATACAATGTAGTAATAATAAGAAATAATATGGAATACATCATTCTCTAGGATTAGAATAAGAGGTTACTACGAACTCGCTGCATTCAGTTGTGCCTGTCCTTTCCAAATCCACAGAATACAAATAACATTTTTCCTGCACTTCCTGACCTATTTTCTAATCTGCTTCTGCTTTCAGAAAAGACATAATAACTGTCTTATTTTTACTCACCTTTCTGACCTTGATTCATCTGTGCTATTCCTTTTGTCCTCAACAAATCAGCCTTAGCACTGAGAATGACTTTTTAAAGAGAGGACTTGTCCTGCATGTGTTGCTTTTTCATTGCAGGCTGTCTGTGGGTGTTTGTGTGTGTGTGTCTTCATCACCTTATCTGCTATAACAATTAATTACTTTTTTTTTTGGTCAGCTGACAGCAGGAATGTCAATGTCAGTATTCATAGGATTGATATCCTGTAATGCCTCTCTTAATTTTCTCTATAGCTGTTAATTGTCACCAGGCTGCTCAGCTTTTTGTAGGAAGATCATTTACTGTGACGAACACTTCGTTATCTCCCAGCACCATCCTAAAAATTCTGTGTCAGTTTATTTTAAAATGTAACCCATGATCTAGGAATGCCCATAAAATGCCTAGGACATGAGAGGGGGAAAATGACCAGAGATGCTTCCTAAGATGAGCACCAATGGTAAGAGTTGGGCTCTTTGTGCAATGGGAGGATGACAATTTTGTTTCAGTGTTCCTATCTTGAGTTTTAACTTCTGGAGAAAGACTGATGTTTTTCTGGCTTTCTGTTCCACAGTTTCCCCCTATTTTCTTTCAATTTAAATATTTTAAGGTTTATTTTTTTAAATCTAGGAGGCTACTAAGGATGTAGCAAATGGCTTCTTGCTTGGGTGCCAGAACAGAAGTGCATGAACAGGCCAGAAAAAATTACAGCTGAATTTTCGTGTTGAAGTTGGAGTCTTGAAGCTCTCCAAGCATGCTGGGCTGCAGATCACTTTCCATGGGGCCGTTTAGTGAAAACAAACAAAAACCTGGAATGATGCCCAAGTGTGACCTCAATGCAGAAGATGGAAGGGAAGCAGAATTAATATTTATTCTTGTTCAGAGCAATTTTAATGTGGGCGTCACAGTCTTTAAGGAATTCCTTACTGCCTTGGCCTTATTCCTCTGAAAAGCAAATATGGGTTTGTCCCTGGTCAGATGTAAGTATTTGACTCCTACTTCTCAACTGGTGGACTACGAATCTATTTCAAAGCACGAGTTTATATGTTGGCCCTTAATCTTGTTTTAAGGTCCTACATGTGTCAGTTCCATTTGAGCTGTACCAGCTGACAGAGCAAGTGAACCTCGTGCTTGATTGTCCCTATTTGAATGTGCAGGTACAGGTGTCACCTGTTGCAGGCTGAAAACTGGGGGGGGACCAAGAAGGGATTTCTCAGCTTTCACAGGAAAGTTGAGCAAAATCAGAGAAATATCCCCAAAGTGAGTTAACAGCCACCTCATCAGATGTGATGCCATATCTGACACCGAGGTGAGGCACTTCAATGCAGGTGGCACTTGAAATGATTTCTGTGAGCTCAAATTTGTGGGTTTTGGTGCTGGTTTGCCTCACTCTGTTCAGTCTTTATCAGACCGTGTCATCCTCAAGTGGGAAGTTAAATGGGACTAATGCATAATCCAGGACACCTTTGCACATGGTTTCAGAAAGTAAGGGCAGCCCAGAGTTCCTGCTGAGGAGATGCTCCATTCAGCAGGAAAATCACATGGAGCACCCACTATTCACTCAATAGAAACACTTAAGACAGGGGGCAAAAGCGCTGCAGAAAAGCCTGTTTTGCCACAAGCAGCTACAGACACACTTCTCATTCCATCTTTCACCCAAACCTTTCCCAACAGGGCATTCCTATTCAGCTGTTATAGGAGATTGGCTCTCTCCTCATAATGTTTTTTCGGCCTGTTTGCTGATGTCAAGAACACTAAGCTGGTGTATCTCTATTGCACCTTTACAGGGGTGGAGTCAGCCTTTTCTAATAATAAAAAAAAAAAAGAAGGAACAAAACACATATATTTAAAGACTCTTTTATTTTAAAATGAACTCTGCTGTCTATGTCAATCTAGATGCCTCGACTTAGTTCTCAGTTTATTTACAGTGGGATTTTTGTTTGACTTTCCTGTGCTAAATCAAGTAAAAAGGCAAGAACTTAGAAGAGGCTCAGGATTTGGGGGAGTTTTTGCTTCTAGATTGGTAATGGTTATCATCACCAAGGAATAAAAGCTGCATCAGGGTAGAATTACAAGAAGTTATCTGAAATGTCATTGTGTGCATCCAATCATCCAACTTAGGTAATGTGTGTGCTTCTGGGAAACCAGTGTTCCACCCTCTGTCCTCAAACAAGCCATGAGACAAGCAAAGTCAGCTTGGTAATTTGAAGTGTTTTATTTAGCAACAATCCCTTCCCATTGCTCTGTTTTTCAGGTGGACATGGATCCCCTTTCTCCACAGGATCATGACAGAGAGAAATGGAGGCTGTGCAAGCACTCTCAGACTCCAGATTTATGGCAGCCCCAGACATCATGAATTGCTCTGCTGAATTAATTATTGTCTTTCTTTGGTTTTGCCCTTTTCTTTTGGTTTTTCTTTGGTCTTTCATGTTTTCTTAAAATAGCCTGACAGGCTTGAAAGAAGACCCACCTCAGAGGCAGAAGTCAAGAAAGAGAGTTGTGGAAAGGGGTCACCAAAGCATTAGCATGGACATCATATTTTAAAAACCATTTTTCCCATTTCCTCCCTTCAAAAAGAGCTGGGTGAGGTTCAGTGCAATGCTTGAGCTGCCTTTGCTGTCCATGTTCCCTCAGCCCTGGCCCCGGGTCAGCAGTGCTCAGAAAATCCTCACTTGTTAGAGGCTGCGCCAGGCCCTGTATGGAGGAAAAAAAAAAAACTGGTGTTCCCAGTTCAATTCCTAATGGACAGGTGTTCACAGCACAAAACCCTCCACCACAATTGGCCCTAATTAGCACCTTTATCAGCAGCCTCCCCAGAGAGGCCAGAGAATGAAGGGGCTTGGAAAGTGAGCCCCCAGCCCGGCTCATCGCTGGAGGTGAGCCCTGCAGGTCAAGGTTGAGGGGCAGGGTGAGGAAGCTTTCCCTGGGTTCTGGCTGCTCCATGAATAGAGGACTTCAGTCCCAGGATTGTCAATCTGGCACCTTTCAAAAGCACTAAATTCACTTAATTAAGAGACAGGGGAAAAAAATAGCCTTCCCTAGCAACTCTTGCATCAAATGGCACTTATGTTACCTTATATTCTGAGCACCTAACCCTATTAGCATGCTTTGTGTGGTGCTGTTGGAGTGCCTTTATGGACACACCAATCTTAACATACACACTAATGTACACTGGGAGACTTAGCAGCATTTTAAATTAAACTGACATTATCAAGTCAAATTTATGGCTTTTTTAAAAAAAATCATTTTCTGTTGCCTGTTATAAACCCTCAATTCCACAGAAGAGCTTTTTTTTTATATGAATATTCTTTTTTTTCCCCCACGCAATTAAATCACTTTCTCCATTGAATCCCATGCTTTCCCTGATCATTTTGTCCTTTTTCTTCTTCTTTCTCCTTCTTTTTCTTTGTTGGCACAAGGCAACACTTGGCATTGCTGTGTTCTCATGTGAGATCAGTCCATTGTCTACTGAGTCCACAACACAGCAGAAAACCACACGCCTCATTTTCTTTTCAGAGAGATGCAGGATATACTAATTTGTACAACAGCATAATGTAGAGATAGTAATTACCTATTTTTGCCCTGTCCTGAGTGTGTGTAATTCTCAGGGCTACAGGCTCAGCTTGATGGCATGAAGGAGGCTGCACTCCACAAATGTGAACATTTCACAGGAGATAAGTGGACTTTTCCTGGCAAAAAGCTCTGATTTCTCAGAAATCTCTTAATCTAGCCTCTTAATACTGTTATAAGTTCCTATATTTATTCCAGTGGATGATGTTTCCCAATGATAATGTGTTTACTCTTCAGGTAGGACTAGGTGATTATGCAATGTGTCTTTGTCGCAGGGCTCTGTGTCCCATGAAAGGGGGGCTTTCCTGGAATCCTTTGTGTTTGACAACCCATCAGTGCCCCGGGAAGGATGAGTTCCTTGTGCCTGAGCAGCCTGGCAGTGCCCCGTTGTGGGGACCCCCCTGAGCAGCCCATGCTGTGGGGTGGTTCCACTGACCTGTCCAGGGTCCCTCTCTCGATGCACTCCCGGTTTTGTCGAGTCTCTCATCCTCTGTCTCACCGGGCAACAGCGACATTTCCATTTGCAAGAGAATGATGGGTGAACTCCGAGCAGGATGCAACAGGTTTGCAGTGCTGCCCATCAGAGGCAGCCCCTCCTGCCCCCTCCAGCAGCAGCACAGGTATGCATGCCCTGGGGGACCAGAGATTTCCTGCTCAGACCCAGGCCTTGTTCCTTCCAGGCACAGCAGGATTCCTCTCTTGAGGTTACAGGCAGGACTTCAGTGGAAAGTAAATCTCTCTTCTAAGTCTTTTTGAAAGGAGCCCACTTACCTTCAGTTCCTCAGAGACTTTTCCTTCCTTGTTTCTATCAGTCATTGTGATTTTCTAAGATATCACAGTCCAAACCTCCACTGTGCCCTTTCCTTGCCCCCACTCTTCCTTCTGGTTATTTGGCAGCCCTCTGCTTTCTCCTCTCTTCAGTCCATCCTAGTGGATAAAAGCGCTATGAGTTAAGGAAAAAAAAACTAATGTTCAATTGAAAATATCACTACGGGAACTTAAAAATATAGTGGTTCTAAGCCAGAGCAAAATTCGCTGAAGAGTTGATGGAATGTTGGCCAAAGTCTCAAAATATGTAATTAGGCAAAGAACAGAAAAAAAATAGGAAAAAATAGAAAAAATAAAAGAAAAGCAGTTTCATGAGATGTGTGGAGGAGAGTTAATGAAGAAAAACCAAGCAAAGAGGGTAGTGCTGAAATTTTATGTCCAATATCTGAACTAAAAGTGTGTTGATAGGAAAAGGGGGGATTTTCTGATAGATATTTCAAAACACATCACCTACTGCCCGAGTATCTGTAAAAAAACCAGGACATGTGTACCATGTACATTAGACAATGTACTCTCTACATTAGAAATACTGTTCATCTCTTGCTTTAGGCTGCTTTCTAAATTGTGCTTCTATGAGACTAACTGAGAGCAATCTGAACCCAACACCATCAATTATTTTAAGCACCTTCATTTTGGTGTAATATTTTTTCTTGGTTAGTTTTGAGCTTTAAGCTGTGCTCGCTATAGGTCTGGGATTGCAAAAGATAAATAACGTAATAATTAAACAGCAAGGCACAGATAACTCTTTTATTCCTGCACACGAAACTCATGTGACTTACATGATTTTAGCAGACTGACCTCTAGGATAACACCGGGAATTGGGAGAAAACTCCTCTAGCAAGGAGCACAGGCCTGAGCACTGCAGACCTGTGTTATCTTCTCTTGCTGCTAAGAGAGGCTTCTTTATGTCTGTCTTGGTCCAGTCATTTTACCACTGCAACGTTGAGTAAATTTGGAATGAATTTGCCTGTGCATGTGAAATCACATCTGTCTACTGCAACTTAAGGAAAAGGAGGTTCTGCTTTGTCTCCAGGAGGAGGATGAGCAGAACTCGACTTGGGCACGTTGCCTTCAAATGCGATTTTTTTCATTTTGTTCATAGTAGAGCACACAGCAACTGAATTTTGGCAATTATTCAAACTTTTCTTTAAAGCAGGAAAGCCTAAGAGGAACCAATAAAAGGTTTTGGAAAGGGTCTGATCAGCTGAAATTGCACACAACCTTGGTACTGTAGAAGCCCAAGAAATGAGATTTTTGTGCCTACTGTGGGCTTCTCTTGGGCTGAAATTGGATGCATTCTTTGATAAATGGGCCCCCAAAGAAGACATATGGACACAGTTGTGATAAACCAGCTTATTTTTAAGTCAGATTTATGAATCTGAATCCACAGCTGAAAACAAGGCCACGCAGTGGGAATGAAGACAAATATTTAACACGAAGTCAGAAATAGGTTTCTGAAAATAAGAGATTGTTAAAGTTATGGTGCACATGTGCAAATTGCAAAATATCAGCAGGTCTTCTCTGCTGCAAACTGATCTAAAGCAGCTTTCCTGTTTCCCCAGCAACCTTGAGCAATGGTAGCTTGTTTCTTTGGAAGTAAATGAAATGTGACTTTCAAGTAGTTCATTATTTCAGTGGCCGCAATGCCTTTCGGAAGCAAGGACATCTGATAAATCATACTGGGATTTGCTGCACTTCTGAAGGGAGGCAGATAAAGGATTTTTGCAGAAACAGTTTTCAAATCTGGCGCATTTTTTTTTTTTTTTTAGAAATTACAAAAACTACTTTCCTATTGATACAGGGGGAGGAAAAAAAAAAGAATAAATTGTGTTTCCTGTGTGTAAAGAAAGCTAAATGTTGTTTAGTGCTGCGTGGTGGCGGCGCTGGGTTGGGAGGTTGCACTTGATGATCTTAAAGGTCTTTTCCAACCTTCACAATTCCCTGAATCCCTGATGAAGGGCAGCCCTTCAGGTGTTCAAGCAGTCTTGGTTTCTCCCAAAGAAAGCCACTCCAGCCTTGCTGGACCACCTGGGCATTAATTAATGCTCTGTCTTGGTTGCACAGATTTGAGGCTGAAATTCCAGGTGCAGGTGAACCCCACGGGCATGTGGCAGCTGAAAGAGTCCCAGAATAGCAGAATGGTCTGGGTGGGAAGGGACCTTAAAGATCATCCACTTCCAACCCCCCTGCCATGGGCAGGGACACCTTCTATGGGAAGGTCGTGTTGCCAAGTGCCCTTAACCAGTAAAACTCAAGCCATGGGGAGCAGACTCTGCCTCCAAATTACTCTGCCAGTGGGACACCAGTGGCCCTGCCCTCCTCTCACCCTCACCCACAAACCCCAAGTGGAACAGCAGGAATATTTTTTCACAGTGTTCTTATAAGTGATTGCTGGTGGCATCTTCTGTTCTTATCTCGGCTTGTGCAGCCCCCTCATGAATATTCTGTACATATGGAAGAGTTTTCTATATCATTGCCCATTAACAAGGGGGATAATCACTCATCCAGTTATCAGGAGGTCCGTGAAGGCCTTTCCTTGAGCCCTCAGTGCAGAGAATCCTGGGAGATCAGAGGAGGTTAAATGTGGCCGACATTATGATCGTTACTTTTTTTCCCTGTGTAATTACTGTATTATAATAAAGTTGATCTAAGATAGGGAAACGGGGTATTAAACTCTTTAGGGGCTAAAAGACCATATTAGTGACTCTTTTTGCCTTTTTTAGCCATGGGGCAAAATGCACATTTCAGCTGGTACATCCCGATGAGGATTCTTTCACTAACCCCCCAGTCAGGTCATAACTGCACACAGGAATGATGGGTTTTTACACAATTGCTCTTAAGGGAAGTTACTCCAGTGGAAATGCTAAAGGGGAGGGGAAGGTGCAATGGTGCATCATTACAAAAAGTAGCAACACTGAATTTTAGGTTCAGGCTGAAAAGTCTGAATCTCTAGAGAATTTCAACTGTTTAATAACACATTAATGAGCTTTACCTGCCTTCTCTTAACTGTTCCATGACAATTTAGCCATACTTTCAAAAGCCAGTGCATTCACATGAATTAGCAGAACTCTGCAATTACAAAAGCCACTTGTTCTGTGCAACTGGTATCAGTGTAACCCAAAACTGGCTCAGTTACTCCTCTGGTAGTTCTGGATGTCACCAGCACTGCAGCAGAACCAGTGAAAGCAGCTGACTGGGTCCATTTGGGATTTGAACATAAAATCAAGTTTTCTGTAAGTTCCACTGCTCATCCAGAAAAAAAAAAAAAGAGCAATAGTCTTAGTTGCACAAAGATCATCATTGTTATGGCTTTTCCTGCTGGAAATGTGAAAAAAGGCCACCCAAAAAACAAGAAACATACTATTTCTGACACGAGGCACTATCCTTTAGCCAAGGTGGCACACACCTCTTGTTATGGAACCTGGACTTTTTCATTGTCCACTCTAGGGCCTTTCCAAGTTTTCCTACTTCATATTTGTGTGAAAAGTTTCAGTCTCGAGCCTGTTCTTTAATTTTATTTTCTTGTGAATGGGTATTTGGGTAGAAACTCGCATTTTGAAATACAAAATTTGATCTCACTTTGCGATATTCCCCTATTTCACAGGCTTTAAGAAATTGTCCCAGGATTTTATTTCTTCTGTGTCTCTTATATCTCACATATTTTTTCAGGGTTTTTTTTGAAAATAACACACTGCTGATTTCATGAGTCACCTTTGCAGTTGTCCCCTGCTCAGGGGTGCTCTTTAAGAGCATTCTCCAGTGCACAGAGGTGACACCTGATTACTTGATGCACAGTTCCTGCCAGCAGCAATTTTCAGTGGGCAAAATCTATTCATAACTGAGGGAGAGAAATATGCAAGGTATTAAAGTCATTCCTACCAGGAAAGCTTTCAGGAGGAACAGAGGAAAAAAAAACCTGGATATGCTGCTTGTTAAAAATCATGTTCTTTCCCAAACAGGGATCAGTGGGACGTGGTAGCTCAGGTGCCATCACACCAGAAACAACATTAAATTTAACTCTGAGGAAATGATGATGTGAGGCAAACAAGAAAAGACAGAGACAGCCTGAAGCTGCCCAAGCTGACTTCAAGGTCCCTTCCAACCCTCACCATTCCATGATTCTGTGACTGCTTAACTGGCAGTAACTTGGAACAATATACATAATATTTCACTCCACCTCTTGATGGAAAGAAGCCTCATCTGAGAGACAGATGACGTTCCTCACATGTTGTCCCCCTTCCCTGGCAAGTGTGACCTCAGTTTTCTAACTATTTTTTTTTCCTGAGCCTTTTCTTCTGGTTCTCAATCTTCTTTCCCAGTTTCTAGTCTACCATTTGTATTGTGAAATAACTCACCAGGTGAAACAGAGAAATTACTGTTCATTATTCTGGATATCAAAAATTGGTTTTCTAAATACTGTTGTTTTGGTATGACTATACCTCCCCTGAATCTGTGCAGTCTTCTCTCTGACTAAATATTCATGGGCTTCACGTGAAAGGCAAAATATTAGGCCAGCTGGCAGGCAGATTGAGCACCCCTATGCAAATAATTTATATTAATAAAACATGCCATGGTCAATTTTCAGAACTATCTGCAGCTTTGAGGAAAATATGAGAGAAAATAAGACTCTTCAACAACGTTATCAAGTAAATTTTATTTGCAAAAATATTAATGAAGGTTGTCTTCTAAAAAAAGGGAAGTATCAATTATGTAATCACAAAATGGTTAAGATTGTAGACTGGAAAACAAATACACTCAAACACACAATTCCATTTGATGTGATTGTGAATAATCACTTTCCCAACTAATATCGCTGTAATTAAAAAAAATCAGATGTTCCCTTGGCTCTAGAGGTTTTACAAGAGCCTTTACAGATTGCCTCTGTCCTGCATTGCTTCCTTTCCTAAATTTCAGCCTTCAGGATTGAACTACAGCTCCCATGAAGCAGTGCAGGCTCCTCCCTGGCTCTGGGAAGGTGCAGGACTGCAGGCACAGCTGAGAGTTTTTTCAGTTCATCTTTTATCAGAGATGGAAATTTGTCCCAAAGGCTCTTTTGTGTTTGGAAACGTGTTTTCTGAATTTCTCTCTCTCCTATAGGTTTTTCTGTAACAGGTCTGGGCAGCTACACGTGAACATCCATTAAACTGGGTGAGCTGGACAGGGAAACAAAATTATGTGTGTATTATTAACTCTTCCTTAGGTGTTAATATTGAGAACAGTTGGTGTGTTTTGTAGGAAGACATGGGCTAGAAAGCATAATGTGAAAATGGATCAGAGGCCTTTTATGTGCCAGGAGTTGCTCAGGAGCTCTTCCCCGGGAATTACAGTCAAATATGTGTCTGCCACACACTTAAAATTCAGCACAACTTCATGCAGACAAGCAAAATTCTGTTGTTAGAACAGTTACTGCTTGAAAAGTTTAGTTACCCTTATTCCTCGTAATATATGAGGGTTTATACCTCAAAACAAACTCTGGACAACAACAAAAAAGGATGTCAGTAATGTTCAGCCTAAGGACTTCTGGAGAATCCATTCAATTATTTCCAGATTTCTGCAGCAGCAATCACTGAATTATTGAAGCACATTTTAGTAATGTAAATTCATTTATTTTATGTAAATAGCCCCAGTTAGGGATGGGGTTTGGTTTGGTTTGGTTTTTAATCCTTTTGTGCCTCTGATGGGGACCTTTTCTCTCTGACTTTTCAACCTACAGGCTGAGGAATAAGTCCAGTTTAGTGCTGCTCTTCATTCCTCACCACATGGATCCAGCATCTGCAGCAGCACCAAATTCCTGGGCAGTTCCACTTCTTAAAGCCATAAGTCAGTGGGACTGTGCTCCATATAAAGTATTCCATGGAAGCAAGACAATCTGATGGAGTGGCCTTCAAATTCTACTTTTGAAATGCTAAAAGTTAAGAAATGTAATTAAACTGTGGCCGCATTAACATTTATATAAAATATAAACCAAATGCTTATCCTGATTCGCCAAACAAATTGCAGTTTGAACATTATGAAAAAAAAAACCAGCTACTTATCAACGGCAGCATTTGAAATTATTGCCAGTACTACAACTCTAAATGCATAAGATGCCTTAAATACAAACCCTGAACATTTACATACTGATTTCATGAGCAAAGCAAAAGGTATTTGCCAGTAACAGTACAGGACTCAGCATTTTTATTGTCTGAGTAATCCTGGTTCGCTCTGATATGAAAATTCAATTATTTTAGAACGGGTCGTCTCATTAAATTTTGACAAGGAGCACAAGCTCAGGACCAGCTCCAGCTCTAAGAGGCTGTGGGAGCCTTGACAGCTCCACGGTGAATTTGAAAATGTAGTATTTTTGCGGGACAAGATTATCTGACAATTTTATATTAAAAAAGAAAAAATTAATCAAATACATTGTAATATCCAACACTGCTAACTTGGCCTTTTTGTAGATATTTTTATGAAAATTCATTGTTAAAAAAGGGAGTCCACTGTTTATTGCATCTTTTCCCCCAAGCCCACCTCCCATGTCTGAGGTTCCACAATTGTGCCAGGAAAAAAAAGTGTGTCTTTATGTGAGCAGCAAGTCTTTAGCCACTCATTGTTAGCAATTTTTCCCTTTCCTCAATTGAAATGTATTTGCAATCATTTTTATAAATATGGCTTTTAACAGTGGGAAACCTTTTCTTTAACCTATATATATATATATATACACATCATTAGTGCTATTAAGGAATGTTTAGACAAAACGTTTTTTCATCAGAAAATGTCAGTTCATTTAAACTAAAGCTTTTCACGGGATCATAACACTTTGGCAAGACTCAGACTGGAAAAGGCTTCTCAAGTTTAAGGTGACATTCCATGGAACACCAGTTAGTCCTCAGACTGCTGGAATATTTTGCCTCATGGCTCTTGTACCACTGACCTTCCAGCACCTGGAACTACAACCTGACCATGAAGTTGTTTATTGTGTCATAGATTCCCCTTAGTCAACCCTTCTGAAACTGTTCCAACTTTGTTCTTATTGCTGCAAAAGAATTCAGTAAACCAGAGAGTCTGTGTGCTTATCACTGCAATATACTTATTATTGTGAATTTAAGATAGTGACATTAAGGGGAAAAAACCTTTAGATAGAAGTAACAGTTGCACTTAATTATCTTAAAGGTCTTTTCCAACCTAAACAATTCTATGATTCTATTGACAAAATGTTCAAAGCCTAAACCAATGTCACACCTGGACCAGCAAAAGAGAATTTCTGTTAAACATGTAAAAATCAGAGTGTCAGAGGCATCCTCAGTGTGCCAGTCTCTAGAGGGAAGTTATTCAAGGGGACCTTGAATGGGAAACAGCAGATTTGTTGCACTGCCCCATCTCTTGGTTAGGGCCAGGGACATTTGAAATACACACTTCCTAGGGAAAAAAAAAAAGCAGTTTGAATTTTTTTTCCTCTATATTTTAATTAACTTCTGTGAAGGTCACACATATCTCTATCTCTGAAATGCACCGTGTGTCACTCATTTTAAAAATCTGGATATTTAGCATTATCTTGCCATTATAGTCCAACTTTATTTTAATCTGAAATTTCACTTTAGTGATCAAATTAAAGAGGTGACAAGCTCCCTATCCTTACAAGCTAAGCATTTTATGTTTTATACTCAGATATACTCTGTGTGATATAAGATGAGGCTTCATAATGGGATTCAGTGCAGTTGAGTGCTAAATTATAGCAGGCTTATATCACAGAAAATTATAACAATGAGAGGGGAATCCATATCATGGCTTTAGTAAGAGAGGAAAATTAAGACTTTGCAATTAAAGTAGTAACCTAAAACTTTAAAATAATTTAAACAGTTTCTGAATACATGTAATGTCCTGTACTTATCTGGCAGTGGGATTGGCAGTGGTTTGAAAGGATCCCAATGAAATGTGGACAAGGTGCATGTTATGTCCTCAGAACGCAGATCTGTCATTTTCTTCATTGTTCAGGGATACATTGGGATTGAATATCTCTTTCCCACCAATTCACAGGCTCCATGCAGGACCAGGGAGAAAACCAGTGTAATGTTATCGTTAAATTGATGTTGCATACAACTTTCTGATAGTCCTGACAACTGCAGTTTGTGAATCTGCCAAGAGCAACCTAATAAGTGATTTTCCGAGGTGAACACTGGACTGTGTGGTAAAATAATCCTTCCCTTCAGAAGGGTAAAACTGCAATTTTCTTGTAGACATAATTTACAGAATTATTACTGACAATTTTAGAATTCCACCGGGTGAAACACCGGGGGCTTGAGAACAGAATTTCTTATCCTTTTAAGAACAGGCAAATTTTAAACAGACAGTGTGTCTGTAGCATCTGTGTAATAACACAGGAGGAACCTGACCTGGAAAACTAGTGGTGGATTCCTTTCCTTATTTAAAGTCTTCTGCCTGTCTGAAAGCTCAGGTTCTCTGTGGTTCACAGCTTTGGAAAAGGTGTAAAAAAAGCTCAGGTTCATATCCTGATTTCTTCTCACATGCCTTTGGAGTGCAGCAGAGTGTATTTAGAACTGGGTTTTTCACAGGAGAGCTGCTGCATAAAAAGACCTTGCCAGAGCTGCTTAGAAGATTTCCTGCCCTGATGAAACCCAGAAGTTCATGTAATTGCTTAGATTGCAAAGCAGAGTGAAAATGATTCAGTTGGAGTGTCAAGGAGGAAGAGAGGCATCTAAAAAGGTATCACAGATTACTCTGATATGATGTTTAGGTTTCCTGTGGGAAGTTGTTTTGGTAATCTCACAGGAACAAGGGGAGAGGGAACAGTGTTCAATAGAGGTGTCACATCTCCAGTTGGTTTACACCCAATCCTGCAGACTTATTGCAACCACACAAAGATTTCCACCACCCCCAATGGACTGATTGAAAATCAGGGCAGGTGATTCCAGTGAAATAGAGGTAGGTGGAGTTGTGTGACTCACACTTGAAGGCCACTTGTGCAGCAAAGCACCCTGGGCTTGTTTGATTTCTTTGTGATACAAATGAAGGCATCAAATTTGCTTCTGTTTTTTTACTTGGAAAATATCTTTCACCTTGGGCTGGACACCTTGCAGGATTCAGTACGAGTTAGCTTTGTGAAAACCTGTGCAGTTGTATCTGTTCTTTGTAAATTCTGACATCCAAGAGTGCAGCAGATGGACTGCCAGGACAATTCCAGGTGCAAGGCAGTTTTCATTCCAGCTCTTGTGGCTTTCTGTGGTTGAGGGAGTGATTTGGCCACTCCTGTTCACAGCTTCTGCTCCCAAGGTCAGGTCAAACCTGGTTTGTAGCGATTCCACAGAATGGACTCTGAACCCAAGGGGGGTAAAATCAACCTGTTCCCACTCTGCAGGTGACTTCTGGAGAAAGTCAGGATGTATAATTTGTCAAATACAACCAAAATGAGGACTTTCCTAGAGGCCCCTCTGACTCACAAATGGAAAGAGCTGCAGCCCCAGTGCTTTGCAGGAGTGCAAAGTTTTTGTCAGCTGGTTTCAATCCTTGCCTTTAGGGGAAGCATTTTGAGGGGAACCCAGTAACAGTCATTCCCTGCTCAGAATTCCTCCCCTGGCACTCTGCTCACAGTCATCTGTTGAGCAATTCTTGCGTTACTCATGCTCACCTGAAAATATGGTTTTTGACAAAAATATATGTTCTTGATGCCGAGTTTTGGACAGATTTTTAGATATTTGCTGCAACAAGCAGCCCAGATATAACAAAGACACAAACCAAGTAAAGTCCTTTCTTCAAGGAAGTCTAAATAATGTAGGTGATGTCTAAAATCAAGCAGCACACCTAACAGGACTGGCTGAAAACAAGAGGATAAAATGCACTTTAAAAAGCAGTTTCCTTCCACATTCTAAACTCAGGAGCAGAATTAGTGGATAATACAACAGGGTTAACAAACAAAGAAACCCCAACATGCTAAATTGATCTTCCAGCATTCATCATCATAACCTGCTTGGTCTGGCTTGAAATAACCTGACAGTTCTTCATTTAAAAAGAAATGGTTAAAACAGTACTGAGTATAAATTGCATGGGTGAAGCAGCACACGATGAAAACCCAAGCAGAGCTGGAGAAAAATATAGTTCTGAGCCAGAGTAAAGTAGAAAGTTTTGCTGGAATATCTAGATTATCAAAAATTAAAACTGTTTAAACTCACCCTTTGCTGGCTGCTAACCATACTGGTTTTAATATGGTCCACATGAGGTGTTTCAGGTGTGCCAGTGGAAAAAAATAAGGTTTGTTTATCGTAATACAGTTTTTCAAAGTTATACAAGGTAGAATTTTCCCCTTTTGGCACTGAAACCTGAGCCAGTCCAAACCCCACACCACCAGTTGTTAGAACAAGGCATTGTCTGCTGGGTGCAAGCTCTCTAACATATTATGAACTTGCAGGATACAGTGATCTGACCTCTTTTAATTGAGGAAATAAATAGGGTCCTCAGAGACAGCAACAGGAAATGTTGATTTTTCACTATTTCAAAAAGCATTTCCCATGAATCCTTTTTCTGATATAGGGACTGAAATGTATGTTCTCCTCAGCTTAGGCAAAGGGGTCTAACAATTAATGGGAGGATCTTCCAGTGATTTTACAAATTCCTTGATTTCCATTAGCTTGTGGTGTGTGTGAACCACGGACACATGTCTCGCTCAGTGCCAACATTTAAAACTGCACCCAGACTTTATTAGATGGGGGGAAAAAAACGGTTCATATTTTATTCTTCCTTTAAAACTGGTGGAATTTCAGCCTGGTAAAGATCAGCTAATTGACACACAGAGGGCAAAAAAACAGGAATCACATATTTATTGTCCATTTTTAACATTTTTTTTTCCTTTCTGAACCCAGACTCCAGGCCAGCCTCCTATCCGAGTTTTCCTTCGTGCCTTATTGTCTATTCTGTTCAGCTATTTAAAAAATGTTGAATATCAACAATGGCTTTCAGTGGTGTATTGTCAACTTTTGTATGAAGCAATCTTGGTTGAATGAGAAGATCCCAGAGCTTATAGTTCTATCTACTGTGCTGCACTGGCTTTCTGCTTGAATGTGTGTGACTGATAACGGGACAAATTTCCACCTTCGTTATTCCATTTCAGCTCCATCATTCATTTGCCAAAAATCTTTTAGGGAATATCTTTATAACACATTGCACGAGACAGCAGGTAAGTGCTTGGAAGGTAAAAATAAGTACAGATCCAGCAGCTGCCTGGTCAAATTTGTTTGTTAATTGTGGATCTGCTCCTGCTCGGTTGTTTCGCAGACTTTTTACAGGTTTGGGGGCTGTGAAACATCTCCAGCAGAACATCTTTGCTCACAGAAAGAATTTTGTACTGGATCTGCATTGCTTTTGAAGTCTAAAAGCAGTATTTTGAAATATCTGGGGGGGAAATGTTGCAAATATGTGCACAGCTTATGGATTTTTCAAGTAGCAGGTTTTGCCAATGTTATTGTCAATGTGCAAGTTCATTTCTCGCTAGAATTTGTGGTACTAAAACTGTTTAAAGCACCTTTTCGGTTTTTTAACTGGTTGTCAGCCTTCACAGCGGTATATATTTTATTTTGCACAGGGGATAATTGTAATTTGACTTCTATAAACTCAGTCACCAATGTATCTTTGAAAGCTGGATTTCCAGACCCTCTTTTCAGGAAATCCAAGGATTCCCCAGCAGCGTTCAGCTTATTCATTCATTGCAGTTAACAGGTGGCAAAACAGGTAAAACACAAGCAGCTATTTTCCTCTCATTCTCCATCTCTTTTGTTGACAGTTAATGTCACTTTAGAAGGAATTCATTTGAGAGATCACTTTTCTAAGTTATTTGATTGTAACAATGACATAAAGGGATGCTGCTGTGTAGGACTTGCTCCAGCTGAAGTAAAAGAAGCAGAATTTCCATTGCAGCCTGTATTTTGCCCAGGTTAGGAGAGCAGGACCCAGCCCATCATCTTGTATGTAAAAAAATTAATTAATGCCTTCACCATACATCCCATTTAATAGGCTTTACTTGGACCTTTTAGTTTTTTATGCAGTAAGAAAAGGTAAAGACAAATTCCCAAGGAACTCCTTATTTAGAGGTATTCATTTGGTTATATTCTTGTCAAACAGATGAAAGATTTCTCTGGTTTAGAAAGAGCATCAAAAACATCTTAAAAGGCAATTTATTTGAGTGGAAATTGAAGCTTTAAGAAGAAAAACTGCCATTTTTATACCTGTACTCTGACACTGAACAGTGGTAACAGAATTTTTGGAAACAACACATTAATAGTGAAGGTGTGTTTGCTAAATTGCTCATTGGTACCTTGTGTGTTTGGAGTTTTTATAGTTTTGAAACATTATGCACATGCCAATTCATGCCATTGTTATACTGATTACTGCAACACTCAAAGTAAGAGGATTTAATGAAAAACTTAATAATGAAAATTTATTTTTACCTGAAGGAGTTAAGGATTTTTGTACAGGCAGCATTACATGGATGGGACAAGCACTCAGGTAGGGTAAAATGTAGGACTATTTCACACAATAAACCAGATATAATAATAATAATATAAACATAATGTCACCACAGAGTTTGTAGAGGAAAAGAACAAAACTTTTTCTGTTTTTTTTCTCTTGAATTACTCAAACAAAGCTCCCTTTAAAAACAAACAAAACTCCATTTCACTCTAAAATTGGACTTTCTTTGTATTTCAGTCTTGGTGTTTAAAGAAAGGAGATTCCAAAGTGAGAAAGCCCAAGAGAAAAGTTTCCTGACCACCTCGAGGAAGATGTGAAAGCAGCAGCAAACAGAAAGGTACAGCTGACATGTTTTACCCACACAACACATTCCACGTTCTCACAAGTGTCCAACTGATGAGCCAATTGTTAATTTTATTGCAAATTCCTCTTCTGAATTTAATTAAGAGATTTACTAGCTGCTAAGTCAACACCTTAGCATTTCCTTAGCACATTGGAGTCATTTATACTCTTTTAAAACATAGATATTTGTTAAGTGTCGTGATGATGCCTGTGGTTAAAACAACCCAAATACCCGGTCAATGGATAGCTGTGACAAAATTTTGTGGTTTTAAGAATGTATTATTTTTCTGTGGTGAAATAATAGGCTCTGCAATGATCTTTTTATTTCAGTCCAGGCTAAAAGTCATAGAACTTTATTAAGAGGATAAGATAGGTTAAATCTTATTTATTATATGTTTAATCTTATAGGTTATAATCTTATTATAACCTATTATAGGTCAAATCTTATTAAATCTTTGTTGAATCTGCTTTACTCTGTACCATATAATATACAGGGGTTTTCTAGTCTGGTATTTTTCATTTTTAAAAATCTTTTTATTTGCACAGGGACAAGTTAATTGCCTTTTAAAAATAAAAGGCTCTCTGTGGAACGTGATGTTTTGGAGGCTTGCAAGTTTGAATTACAACTTGATTCTCCTGTTCTCTTTAGCTACATGTGACCAGTTCTAGTTGTTCAGATGACACACTGGAAGCTTTTCCTTAGTTTGGCACTGTCCATATGTGGAAAGGATGAGGTTTAAGATGTGGTGTAACCCTTGGGGTTTGCTGATCTCAAAGGGTGGCTCTTCCCTGCAGGCACCAGGCTGAGTCTTAGAACTCTCAAGAAAACATGTTGCATTTTAATAGAATTGTTCTGTAGGAGCAACACTCACAGGCATTAGAAATTACTCATAATTATGAAGTAAGAAAGATGCTCCTTTTCATTTTACAAGAGGAGAAATTGAAGTGTGAACTTTACTTGTCTGAGATCAGCCAGCTTGTCAGAAGACTTGGCTCAGTCTTAAGCTCTGCCAGGGGAGGTTTAGGTTGGATATCAAGAAGAAATTTTTACAGAGGGAGTGCTCAGCCATTGGAATGGGCTGCCCAGGGAGGGGGTGGATTCACTGTCCCTGGAGGTGTTTAAGGTGAGACTGGATGTGGCATCAGTGCCATGGGCTGGGAACCACGGCGGGGTTGGATCAAGGGTTGGACTTGATGATCTCAGAGGTCTTTTCCAACATGGTTGATTCTATGACCCTGTGAAAAGATTTAGATCTTGTCAGTGGAGGTGGGAGATCAGAACCCAGTTATAGAGTCCATGTCTCTAATTCCATGTAATCTGTGTTCCCACTCAGGGTATGGAAAATGCTCTTTATCCTCAAAATGCCTTCACTGCCTCACTCCACACACAAACTCATTGTACATATTTCTTGCCTTTCCAATACTCTTTTTTTTTTCCCCCTACATAATCTGATGTATATTCTGTGGCAGTTTTCAGTAGGGGATGATGTCTCATTCATTCAATGTTTCCCTCATCCCAAAAGACCAGGCAAGCCCTTTGCCAGCCCAGCTGCCCCCAGCCACCCTTTCTTTGTCCAGATATAACCCCAGAGCTGGCACAGCCTCCTGCAGGCAAAGGAATCATTGCCTTGTTCCCTCCATCATTGTTCCCTTGGAAAGGGGAACAGAAGAAGGATTTGGAACTTTTTTGGGGGGTGTGGTAGACAGTGTAAACCCAGGCTTTTAGGTGTGTATCTGCCTTAGGCTGTAGAACTCCTTGGATTTGAAAAGGCAAAATCTTCCCCAAAATTAACAAGGAATCTCAGCAGGACTGAGACAGCTTACACAAGTTGAGAGGATGAGCTAAATCCTTTCTTCTTGCTGTCTTCTGGATCCTGCCCACTTTGAAATTGTGATGGTTTGAGACCCCCAAAAATCCAATTCCCAAGTCCAAGCCCCCTCCCTCACAACTCACCCCAGTGTGAGAGGGGTTTTCCAGACACAACACAAGACTCAATATGGGGGGAAGGGAATTACATTACAATTATTACACAAATAGATATTATAATACATTATATACACAATCTTAACTATCTCTCCTATGATAAAGCAATATTTACATTGGATCAAATCTCTTTTCCCTCCAATAAAAGTCCAGAAGGGAAGAAGGAAAGATCTTTTCCACGTTCAGGGTAGCAGTGTCTCTCCTCTTCCATGCAGCAGTCGTAGCTGGAGTTGTAGCTGGATCTCTCTCTCCATTACAGGAATAAAACAAGTTCCCCCCATGTGTTCATGCCCAGGGGGTGTGGGGAGCAGGACAACCTGCTCAGCCAAGTGTCCTTCCAGGGGAGCTGCCCAAGGTCACTGTTGTGCTCTTCTCACACATTATCCATTATCCTGCCAACACACTGATACCGGACCTGTAGTTTTCTTATAAAATAAAAAACTGAGTTTAATTAAATCATCAGTAACTTGGACCTAATTATTTCAGACAGTATTTAATTAATGTTTCGTGGATACCTAATGTAATTAGGGTTCCTTTAATAAGACCTTCTATGACATTAAAATATATGACCTTTATCTTTCTTATCATCCATGGTCTGACAAGTCAGATTTGTCATTTTCACTATAGGTATAGTTTGATTAAATAGAGCAGAACATAAAATTAATCTGCCAAATTGTACTTGTTTGTTTCTCTTTTTTTTTCTGCTACTTAAAGACTAATAAGTTAAGTCTCTTAATTAGCAGTGTCGGTACAAATGTTCGTGCTGGCGTTTTACCTTTGTGTTTCTTCTGGCTGTTTCTTTTGTATATCATTTTTTATGACAGAAGTAGATAACAACCAGACTTTATTAATCATCGTGAAGGGTTCAATCTTTTAGATATGAAAAATAAGGGGCTATTCTTTATAGCAACGATGACGGGTGATTTTTTTTTTTTTTTTTTTTTAATTTAAGACAATCCTGCAAGGCACTTAACTTTTCTGGTCACAAACTTCCCAAAAATAAAACTGTAGTTTTAATGTGAATGAACACAAGTGAGATTACCAGGTTGGCCAATACTTGCTTTTCAGGAGCTACAGGTTCTCTCTTCTTCACTGTTGGTTTGGGGTAATCACCAAGATCCAGCAAAAGAGTATTTGTAATATGCAAAACTTAAAGAGAATGTGGTTGAAGGGATATTTTAAGCTTTCTTGGAACAACACTAATCTGATCTTGTTTCCTCACTCCCTAAAGAACTTTTCTGTCCGACTTTCAAAAGTAGAGCTGCTCCAGTGAGTTCACTTGTGTTTGATTAAGTCCCACTCACTGAGTTAGGGTTTGCTAATGCCTGTAAAATTTACCTTATAGGTAAGAGTTTGGCTAAGTCTGACATCCATAAATCCTGTTACTTTAATTGAGGACGAGGCAGCTCCTCAAGGTATGGAAAAAAAAGAGGCATTAGAAGTTAAACAGGCAAAATGCAACCTGGCTGTTTGAGAATAATGCTCCATGCACAACAGAAATACAGGCAGAAGGTACAGAAGTCTATAAATGGAACAGTTTCAATTTATTTCTATTTGTGTTTTGGTCATTTTGAATGTTGGATCTTTGGAATATGGGTAGTGTCCATGAACTCTGTGCCTAGTAAAAATAGAAAGTCAGAACTGATTTTTTTTTTCAGGTGTAAAATGAAAGAGCTTGGTAAATTGATAGTTAAAAAGACAACACAAAGATTAAAAAGTTGAAGTGAAGTATAGTGCACTCTTTAGTCATTACACTGAGAAAAACCTGAGGAATGATCCTTTAGAGAAAGGAAACAATTTATATTGTTTTCCCTTCTCCCACTCAATAAAAACCAGAAGGACAAAGAAAACTCTTGGCTCAGAACCAGTGCAGATGCTGAGGTGCAATATCTTTGCTTTGTTTCCAGCAGAGAATGCAGAGAAGGAGCAGTTCACTGACTCAGGCTTTTATTCTCTTCATAGGAGTTTTAACACCAGAGATGCTGCCAGGAGAGAGAACATGTTAAACAAATTACTGAACACTGCAGAGTAGATTTCAGGCAATAGTCTTTGAGGAAGAGGGGAGTTCCCTCTACTCCACTTCAGAAAAGAGCACAAACTCATGCTGAAATTTAAGCCTCTGAAGAATCCCATTTAAATCTGTGAAGATATTCCCTCACTTAAAATTAAACATGAGCTGAAGGGTTTTGCTCCACAGGCAAGAAAGGGGCTTAGTGAAATGTCTGGTCTACAAAGGTTGTGTCATTGTTGAGGAGAAATGAGCAAAAAGCTGTAGTTGTGGTAATTAAGGGTGGGAAAACTGCAGCCTAAAGGAATAAAGTGCCGAGAAAACACTGAACACCTCATTTCCTTGGATTAATTCTGATATTTTGCCTGGAGTATCCAGCAGTTCGATATGTGTGTGACCTAAAATTTAACAGGAGGGTTATGCAGCAGTATGACCTGAGTGGTACTGCTATTAGTGCATCTTCATTTCCTTTTGCAACTTTGAGGTTTTTCTTACTGACATAGCCAGGCATTGCTTCAGATCTATTAATGTCTCTAAAGATGAGCTGTAACCTTCTAGTAAGTCCTGTTCACTGTGGATTTGTAGCAGGGCCATCAAACTATGGAAATATATGCTGTCCAAGAAAGAAAAAAAAGCCATCAGGCACCAGAGAGAAAGAAACAGTATCTGAAAAAATAACACCAGCATCTTCTTGTAAAAAATTACAGGAATCCTTGTCTAGAGCCCATGATCTTCTTCCCATTCCCATTAAAGCAGCCACACTCAGCACACAGCAAGCCCTGACTTCATACATTGAATAAAATTGTCATTTTAATTCAATAAGTCCCTATTAGTACCTATAGGTTGTTTGCTGATTGCAGGCTGTGATTAGCACTGAGAACACAGTCACTAACCAGTACAAGCAGTATTCAATTAAGATTTAAAAATGTAATAAAGCCGGTGACCAAGATTCCTCCCACTTGCCCCAATTCCCAGTAGGGGAAGAGGATGGGAAGGGGTTAAGCCCAGGGAATTTATCACTCCACAAACAGGCAGCTGCACAATTCCACTCCCATTGCTGCCCTGAGTCTGTGCTGAGCAAAGTCTCCCACTGAAGAGGGTTTTGGGGATGGGAGAAGAGGAAAAGGATCTTTCCCCTGGCCCTTCCCCATTACCCTGTTCTACAATCTTTTGCATTCCATATTGATGAACTGATCATTCTCTCCTTGCAGTTAGTCCTTGATATTTTACATCACACATCTCTATAGTCACCACAGTTAGATTCCATCAACACAATGAAAATTGAATTACAGTGAGCCTCTATCTGAACAGAAACCACCCAATCTATCCATGGATATTCAAGCAAATATGATTAATATGGAAAAATCTACAGGATAAAAAAAATCTGATCAAAGCATGTAAAAACAAATTAATCTGATTACACAGATTACTGAGAACTGGTTACCTTGGCTCCATTAGGACCTTTAAAAGCAAACACAAATCAGTGAATCATTTTAATCAAATTTAATTTAGATTATACACTTTCACATAAAATCTAATTTAGTTGGAATTACTCGGTCATGACTTGTCTGCTCCCCACAGGACAAGGTTAAAGAGATTACATTTGGGTTCATGTCAGCAGCATCTGCTAGTTAGCTCCCTGAATGCTGATTTAATGAGAGAGGTTGTGCTCAGTCTCTTGGAAAGACTTCTGGTTCAGGCAGGTGCTTGAGAGATGTTATTAATTTAACATGATACAAGGAGTGATGTTATCATGCTTGGAAAACTCTTGTATCATTATTTTCATGTGCACAATAACCCTGGTGGTTTTGTTTACAACTGTTTAGCAGGTTTGGAGGGTTTCCCTCTAATCTGTCTCTAATACACTTCTTTAGAGTGAGAGAGAAGATTCCCAGTAAAGAAATAACAGCTTTTTTAATATGAGCAATTATCTTGGAGCTTGTCCATAAAGGGCTTGTCTATAAAGTGGGCATTAAGCTACAATATGAATTTACAGAGAACAAGAAGGTGCCAAATCTACAAGTAGGCAATGCCTTATTGCCTCTCACTGATGGAGATCCTCCACCTCCAGCCAGTGCACAGAGAACACCTCCTGCCCCCCTGCTCTGCAAAAAGACCTTTTAATTCTGTGTACTCAGCAATCCAGAGCCAAATTGTGTCCCACTTGGACAGGTAGTACGGAGTTTTTCTGTTGAAATTAATAGGTAGCATTGCAGTTAGTTACTAACTGATGACAAAAGAGTTTAAGTGAGTTCAGCCTTTGCTGCTGAATGCAGTGAGGGCAAGCTCTGTGCTGATGGAGCAGAACCAGAGGCAATGGTCTCTATTTCTGCTTCTCCAGCCCTGTGGCTGAAGAGAAGGAGTCAAAATAGTTCTGAAAACCTGTTGCTCTGAACCCGAAAGTTTCCAGTGGCACTGTGAATCCCCAGGGCTGCTGAAGGCATGTCCATGATTCTGCAGGCAGAAATCAGGGCACAGCCACGAGGTGCATCAGCTGATTGCTCAGGTAGCTGCTGCCCCTCTGACCTAACCCTGGATGTGCAGAACCAGGACAAAAAGAGGCAGAATTTCCCCAAGGAGAGAAAGGGCAGACTGAGAAACTCTGGCCATATGTAAATTCACCTGATTCCCTAACCCAGCAGGTAAACTGTAGGCTTGAATTCCCTTAACTGTCCTAAAGCACATCCCTGCCCATCCACCAGCCTCTCATCTTAAAGTCGTTTTCTCCCGCGTGTGGAAAAGATTAGCCAGGAATTCATTCGGGGTAAATCATCACCATTTCACTGAAATCAATAGGAGTTGCACCAATTTTAGATATGCTGCGTGTTTTCTGCTATTTTTTTAAAAGCACTGTTTATGGTCCTCCAGAAGGAAAATAAAGTACTGCAGCTAATTAATCCCAGAAGTTCTGATAAAGAATTTTGAGTAACAGTTGAAATTAATTACAAAATGTCACTATTTTGATGCAGAATTTCCCTGGTGGAGGAGTTTAAAACTCTCTCTGTAATTACCATAACAGCATAAGGGTCGAGCCATTAAAATAATCTCTGGCAATTCTGTGTGATTCCTGTTATTTATGAAGAATGCTGCAGACACAATGTTCTTTGCTACACCCTCTGTTTTCTGTAGGTCTTCTACCCTTTCTCTTCCCCTATGTAGAAATGGTCAATCCTTATATATGTACTGGAAGAATGTACATCTCCAGAATTAATAAATCCACCCTGAAGAAATACCATTTATGTCTGACATCCATAATCATAGCAAAGAAAACTGGGCAAAATTGAGAAAAATGGGGACATACCTTATTACAATTACCTTCTATTCTGGCACACTTTTCTTATTAGCAGTGCAGACAAAAAGGCAGCCCTCCTATTTTATTTTAAATGAGCCTGATAGAAGTACATCATTCACTTCATTTTCATATAAAATTGCACTGTGGAGCCTGATCCTCCTTGCCTTTACCCAAGAAAAATATCTATTGCTATGCCTGGAAACAAAGTCTACGTAAAGATGACAGGGTTAGGATGTGGGATATGCACTCGTGCCCTGGATAACCACTGGTATTTGTTCTCTGTTGCATGTTGCATTCCCAAATCATCTTTTAAGGAGGGAAATGTCCAAATATTGCACTGAACTTGGTCAGCCTTTGATAAGAACTTGTCTAAGCCACACATAAGTGATTCCATGTGGAAGTGGCACAGTTCTGGATCAGCTGGGACAAGGTAAAGACATATTAAGCTTGTGTGAATATATTTCCCAAGGTGGTTCTAGTGTTGAAATCCCAAATAATTCCAGCATCCAAAGGATCTGTTTGAATTTAGGGAAGTTTCACTTTCACAAAATATGGAACAGGAGTTAGTGAAGTTCTCTGCCAGTGTTATGTTTGTATAATCCTGATACAAATGTAAGTCATTTACAGCATGTCCCTGCTGCCCTGAAATGTATTTCCATCCCCAGGATTCACAGGAGTGAAATTCAAAGAAACAAAACCAAAATAAAGTGAAAGAGAGTCGATATTGTATTGTGCAATATTGCATTCTAAATTTAAACTCTTAAGCAGTGAAAAAGCAGATTTTGACACGTCCTGTGTTTGAGGCAGAAATTTCAATCTGAGAGCAGTGAGGAAAGGAACACAATAAAAATAAAACCCAAATGCTGTCCCTAACAGTGCCAAAAAATCGACAGAGTTCATGCTGAGTTCTGAACTGCCCAATTTGAATCTCCTTCTATGGAAATTATCACAATAAACATGCAGTCCAATCCAAAATACAGCACGGACACCAAAAACCTCCTGCTTAGTTCAATCTCATGAAGGAAAGATAAACAGCACTGGCACTCATCAAAACTAAGATTTTTAGAAAACTGGGAAGAGAAGTGCTCAGTTTATTTACTCCTTTTAATCACCTCACTTGATAGCTATTTAATTCCTGAGATTACAGAAGAACAAGCAGAGCCTTTCACATACTGTTTCTGTCAGAAGTCTTCAGAAAAACAGTTTTTTTCTGCTATTGCAGTAATTTTTATTTATAGACCATTTCTAATGCAAATATTGGCCTAAAATCAAGTGCCAAGGAAGCTGACTGACTTGGCAATAGAGATGGAGTAGGAATGTAAAGGATTAGAGTGCTTAATGTACTGGAAAGAAGTTTATCAATACTGACAATTCTCACAGTGCTTAATCAAACATTTAAGACAAGTGGAGAAGCAGACAGCAAAGGCTTTGGGGCTCTTGAACAATAAAAGCAAACAAACTGTCTTGTTAGAACATGTCAATTCATGCTGGAATAAAGAAACACCTACAATTTAGTTACTCTTTTCATATAAATAACCAGTGGCTTTAGGTAGTGAACTGACTTTAAAATGACTGTAAGTAACTCCTGAGGAAAATGAAGTACAACTTTTGTCCTTTTGTATTCAAATTTTACTGTCAGGCTTCATTTAAAGCTTGATGATTATGAAGGAGGATTGTGATTTAATTTTTTTTCTTAAAGACAGTTTTGTTTTAATCAGCACATAATAAAAGATATAAGGTCTGATGCTTCCAGTAACACAACTTCCCATTTCTGGTGTGATTTCAGTGGTATAGAGATAAATGTAAATTAACTCAGCATCAGTCACGTGTCATTGGATTTACACTCATATCAGAATGCTCTTCATCTGGCACTTGGCCTCCTGATAGCAGAACTAAAGATGTGTAAATATGTTTAAGAAAATAGGTGCTGTAAGACCAGGAATGCTAAATTCACACATGACAGGGCAACAGAAATATCCTACAGACCATGTGAGCAGAGAGAAAGGGGAGTTCCTTCCTCCAGATCATCTGAGCAGCCAACTAAATAATAAAAATATAGATGACTACTTATCAAAGTACTGGTAGTGTGACACCTACAACAAAAGCATATTTGTCCCGCAGTAACTCAGTTAAATTTAACTCTCAGAATACCTGAGCTGTGTTAGCTAAAAAAAAAAGAACTTGTAAAAAAAAAAAGGAAAATGTTCAGTGCAAGAGTGAAATGAATTAGGGAGCAGTAAGTTATTGAAAACAGTAAGAATTCAAGATGGCATTTTTATTCACTTTTTCAGAATGGAGTGAGTATAATTCCAATTTTCTTGAGTTCCTTTACATAGTCTGCTTCCACAATAAAATATCTTGAGCTGGCTGCCTCCCCACATTGCCCAAAATTCATGGAAGCTGTGTGGCGAATTCCCACAAAGCACTTCAGGCATTTTAACTTCATTTACATCTCTTAGTCTTTATCTACATAACACATGCAAGCTTGGCTAGATTTCAGGCGATTTACCCTTTTTGATCTCACTTAGTACTCAAAAATCTTGTTTGCCAGGAGGATGTGCTCCTGTTCACTTCGTGGTTTTGGCTCCTCCAAATATAACTGTTCTTATGCAATAGATTTTGACTGCATGAGAAATATTCTAAAACCAAAACCTTTCTCTTCAAGAACGATGCCAACAAAGATAGTAATTTCCTTAACAAACGAAATTAAATCCTCCATCTAGCAGAATATTTCAACTTTCTTGATATCAAACTTTGCAGATATCCATCATAACTCATTTGTTCCTCAATAGTACCCAAGGTGTGAGCGAGGTATAGCTCGATTTTAATAATAAAAAGATCTAGTTTTCACGTTGGCAATCTAGTGATAGTTGTGTTTACACCAGCTCTTCCAGTTTAGAATTTAATTTGACTTTAGGTGTGTTACAATTGGACTTTATAGGTGTGGTACCCAAAACTTAAAACCGCCCTGGCCGTCTAATGAATATGCAGGAGGGAGCTTAATTTGTGTGTCTGTTTGCAGTTATCACCGATGCAAACAGGCAACTACCTGGCTGGCCATTCACACCTCCTAACAGCCCATATGCACATAAATCCTGCTCATTCCTCACGCAGATTATAAATTCTGTTGCAGTCTCGATGACCGAAAAATCCCAAGTAGCGCTCGTATCGCTCCAGTATTGGTGCTAAAACGGTTTTACCTGATTATGTATAATCCTGTTCTCGTTCAGCCATTTATATTTTAAAGGTCATTTACTCGGTCTCCACTCACATATGAAAATATGCTACGTGCTATCTTTTTTCTTTTTTTTTCTTTTTTTTAAATTTTCTTTTTTTTTAAATTTCATGTTGTAATTTTCATTTATGGACTTCTATTCCTCATAGGGAATATACAGGTGGAGACACCTGTTAACTTAACTAGTTTGAAACAGTCAGTTGAAGCCCCTTGTAAAACCATCCCATCAATGGTAATCTCATTGAACTGAATTTTTATTCTTCTATTCATTTCATACATATAGAGTAATGGCACTACTCATACATTTCCTAAAAAAAAAAGTAGTTGGATTTATTTTCTTACACTGTGTGTTGCAGGTGCAGTAAAGTCAATGGTGTAATGACTTGTTAATATTTACATCAATAGATAATTTATCCTGAAGACTATATATCTTATCATCTATAATTTTGATCATGTTTAACTATTGTTTCAAAGAGTCTTGTCCTTTCTTGAGCAGAAAGTTAGCACGTGTCAGCAAACAGTGGAACTTGGCTTTGCTCTTCATCTTCCACCAAAGTTTTTAAAGTAAAGTGTGACAGCATAAATCTCAATCCTGTGTCAATCCAGCAGGATTTATATCAGACTTCAACCTGGAAGTTGTGCAGCTTTCCCAAGTTAAGGGTATCAAACCTTAAAAATGTGCAGTTGGTTCAAGTTCATGTCTTTACTTGATTAATCTGCAGTCATGGTGTAACAGCTATCGAGGGAAAATGATTAGTTTGGGAAGTCTCAACTGTACATGTATGTGCACATTTGCTTTACAGAAGGCTGGGGAGCACAAATTGCCCTCATTTATCGATATGTGATAGGGAGAAAAAGAGCAGAAAGGATCTTCAGGACTAGTGAAGTTCTCTCATGATTGACCACACGGACTGTGATGATTAAAGGAATGGAAACCTCTCCCTGCTAACACTGAGCATGTGTTGATGTCTTGTAGTGACAATCATGTCCAACCCCTCCAGCACAGTCCCACTCAAATCTTCAATTTTTGTAATTGTCAAAGCTCTTTAAGTTCCCTACTTCTCTATACTTTGCAGAGCTTTGCTCCAAAATCTTGTTGCTCTGCAAGTAATTGTTAATTACTTACAACAATTTTAGGTGAGACTCTCAGATTCTGAGAGTCAAGGTCAGTTCAAGTTCCCTTGTTCTCCTTCAGACAATTCTTGTTGCCAGGGACTGAGGGCAGTAGCAGAAGTAAAACATCCCTGTGAGGTCTGAACTGAGAACTGGAACAGCAGTACTGGCTTTTCCTAAGTTCTTGATCCCCCTCAGTGATGCAGATCTTGATGTGGGTTTTGTGTTGTAAATCACAAAGTCTACAGGACACTCGAGCTGCCCGTTTGCAGGGAGGGAAGTTTTTCCCACCAGCTCCTATGGGTAACTTTACTCAGCCAAAATAATTTCAAATAAAATGATATTCTAATTAAAATCTTACAAAACAAATGGGAAGTTTTGCTCCAGTAAAAAGTGAGGCAGAGACTTGCATTCATCATAATCTTCTAACTGCTCTCAAGCAGGGAGATTATTTCAAATACAGACATTAGTGACTCCAGTTTTAGGAGGTCATTCTTAACAGATTAAACTATATCTTACTGTTTATTCTTACTTAGCACAGGGAAAAGCAGGAGTGAAGGGGGTCACAGACACTGAATAAAAAGCTGTCCTTTGTCTTTCATATTAAAATCACTTCTAGGTAGCAGACAAATAAGATTTAGTTTTCTGAACAGAGAAATTAATTTTTATTGAACACTCACTTGTTTAAGAGTAAAAAGGATAATTATAAGACACCTTACCACAGGAAAACCAATTCATATATATTTGATCACCCCTTTGAATTAACCATGTAGCCTGATTTCTAAACAAATAGCACAGCAGAGAAAGAAAGAAAAGAGAAAAGTAAAGAGAATGGAAAAGGAAGAAGAAGGGAAAAAGAAGAAAATATGATCAATAGATAGATAGATAGATAGATAGATAGATAGAATGAAAAAATAAAAGAGGTATATGGAATCTTCGTGACTTTATGTTATTTCTTAAAGAAATCCCTATAGTCCAGCTGAGTCAACATGAGAACAAGACTTGTTTACTATAAGCTTTGTCGTTATTATGTGTTTAAATTAGCACTGAAAGATTATTTCAATTACAGTATATTGATTGGCTAATAGCAAATTGTCATCCTCTTGTTACACCTAATCATAGAAGTATGGCTAGGGAGAACTGGTGGAGGAAGAAAGGAGTGTTTTTATGATTGTGTCTCAGATTAAGAAGAAAACTTCTTGATTTGATATTCAGGAGAAATAACAACGTTCAAAAATAACGTTCAAACAAAATAACTTGAAAGAGAATCCATATTTTGAAGTTATCACACAATAGGTTGATTTCCCACTTTTAAGAGCAGGAGTATGATTTCTAAAATATCTGAGATGTGTGGTTTAAAAATGATGTGGGGAGAACACGTCCGAAATAATCTGTCAGTCCTGAGAGTAACAAAAGAACAATAAGTTCAATTCAGAAGAACTGGAGTTAGTTCTTTACTACAACCAAAAGATAGCAGCATGTTATTCAGCATTATTTTCCCCTCAAGTTCTTCAGTCTTGCTTTTTTTCCTCTGAAGAATGCACACAAGTATGAGATGCACGTGCCAAATATATTATTTGATGTGCAGTGGAAACATCCAACTACCTAACTTGAAGTTTTTTGTTTTACTGGTTCCTTTACTGAATACAGTCTGTCTTGACTGACTTATGCTGGATAGTCTGAGCATTATAAAATATGTAATACTGATTAACTGATTATAATAAAAACAGAGGGGAAATGGGAAGACTGGCTGCCTGCCCCAACTCGGGCTTTTTTTTGGTGCAACAGAGTTTATATTCCCCCCTGTGTTTTTCCACTTTCCTTATATGAAATGAACAGCTGTAATTGAAAAGCAAGAAGCTCCGTGGTTTATAGAAATAGGTGTTGTTAAGAGCCTTAGCCATCTAATTTTCTTCCTATTGCAGGGCAGGCTTCCTATTGTCTGTCCTTTAGAGCTAATTTCTTTTCTGATCAAAAGGCCCACATCATTGAAAAGGTAGTAATGACTATTCATTTGGTTGAAACCTCCATTCTGCAGCCTGCAAAGCTTTATTTAGAAACTGCTATTTCTTTCTAAAAGGAAAATCTCATTTGTGTCCTCTATAATGTCAATTAAAGTAGAATATATTTTAATTATTTATCCTGGAGAGAAACCTTTCAGGATCTCAATTTGCTGTGCCAGTGATACAGGCTGTAGTTTGAAACAATATGTGCCTTCAAAATTGTGTGTCAGAGAGTAGCAATAAGGTGTGTTTTGATTTTAATTTGCCCTTAATGAACAGTTTATTTGCAGCTAATTAGCAAGTTAGAGTTTTACAATTAATGTCTGATTTCCAATCTAACACCTAAACAGGAGCGTGACCATCATAACCAGTAAATAAGGTGGGATACTGGATCTGTGTGGAAAACACTGGGGGAAAGATTCGCCAAGTTTTAAACGGGCAGAAGAGAGATGCTCTGAGCTGGTGGATTTTGGTTTGGGGGTTTTTTTTGTTTCTTGTTTGGATTATTTATTTATTTATTTAAGAAGGAGAGCGGCGACATCTCAACTAAAGCACAGCAACAAGTCCGGGGAGGGGGCGGGTCCCCGGCCCGGGGGAAGGGGCTGCAGCGCCCGGAGCCCCCCGGGACGCGCGGGAAGAGCTCGGGCGGTGCCCGCAGCACCCGCGGCTCGCCCGCATCGCGGCGCGGGGCGCTCCTTCCACCCCGGTGCCACCCCGCACCGAGCGCGGGGCTGCCCTTCCCGGGGGGTTCGCCTCTCCAGGGGGCTCGAGGGAATGCCCGGTGCGGTGTCTCCGCTCCGCAGGGGCGGGGAGAGCAAACCGTGCAGGAGCTGAGGCGGTAGAACGATAGAATCGTTTAGGTTGGAAAAGACCCTTAAGACCATCGCGTAAAGCTGGCAGTGCCAAGCCTGCCACTAAACCACGTCCCCAAGTGCCACATCTACACGGCTTTTAAGCCCCGCCGCGGGTGGGGACTCCACCACTGCCCCGGGCAGGCTGTGCCAGGGCTGGGTGACTCTTTCGGGGGTTCTGTGCGGTTGGTATTGGAACAGCAGAGGGAAGTTGCAGAAAGTTCCTGTCGCTGTCTCGTGCATTGGGAAAGAGATTCCTGCCAGGCTTGGCGCAGACTGCCCTCCAGCAGCCGCCGCCGGTGCAGGGAGCAGCGGTGGTGGTCTCTTTAGCATCACTTTTCGTGCTCGTTTTTTACTCGGTGTTTTTGCGTGAAAACACATGAACTAAATCCTTGGGGCTCCGCAGCGAGCCCTGGTGAGTCGTCATGTGCTGGTGGTCCCCTCTGCAAGTCTTAATTGGTAACTTGGAGATGGAGAGAGTCCTTATTAGCAAATCGCATTCCCCCTCCCGCCCCCCGCATCCCTCCGCTCCTGCTGAAGCCAACTCCATGAGGCGATTGCCAGGAGGAGCCGTTTGTCAAAGGCTAATAAACAAATTCCTCGCGAACACCTGAATGAACGAGGGCCAGGAACAACCCAATTAAGAAACGGAGCTACTGGTTGTTTTTTTGTGGCGGTGGAAACAATCCGGGCTCGAAAAGGGTCTATTCAGAGGGCGCTCCGAGAGGTCTGTTTGCAGCCCGCTATTGTTGTCAGAAGCCAAATAAAAGTTCAGCTGGGGAAGGGGGGGAGAAGTGATTAAAAACAACATTCGCCGCTGCCTCCTGAACGCACTGGGAGGCTCAGTTCAAAGGGATCGATCTGTACCCAAAAGACACTGGCCGGGTTTACCCACGCACTTAAGATTTTTGTTCTTAAATGTTGCGATTTTTAATGATGTCATCACAAGTAACTCTTGCTTTCCCGGATCCGTGAGCAGCAGGGGCAGCTGCAGGCGCTAGTGCAGCTGCGATATCCACGAGGCGAGGTACTGGAGAAGTCAGAGAAAGGAGTTGGAGCTCGTTTGTCGGAATTAATGATTTGTTCTCTCTCTCGCCGGGCTGGGAGGTCGGTCCAGCCATGTCAGTCCCGCAGAGAGGGAGGCAGGAGCCTCGCAGGCAATCTCGACCTGTTTTGGTTTTGTGTTTTTTTTTTTTTTTTTGACGTGAAAGTTAGGTGGGGAATAATAAAAAAAAAATATATCCTAACGGCCTTGGGCTGTGGAACCAGCCTGAAATGGTCCATTTAGCAGCCACTTTACCACGCTGGAAAATTCTGCCGGAGGGTACGGATTCGAGCCTGAAACAGGCATCCCCCGAACTTTTATCTTAAGCATCGCTAGAAAGGCTGGGCATTTTTGGAGCATCGTCCTAGCGAGGGTCAGCAGGGTCCAAACGAAAGGGGCGCCCAGCTCCCTTGTCTGGGCAAGTTTCGAGGACAAGTCCTCGCTAATCTTGGTCGGGAATTAGGCTGGGGACCAGGGGGATGTTTTAATAACAGGATTAAACGGGGCCGATTTCGTGCATAGCGTTAGTCTTTAAAAGCCAGCGATCCTCCCTGACGCTGTACCAAGACTCCCCCAAGCTCTTCTGGAGCTGCAATGAACATCTGTTAATGGCTGTTGCTTATTAGGCGCTGATTGAGTAAAAAGCAGACGGTCCCTTCCAAATGGCCCTTTTCGAGCGTGGGGTTTCTCTCGCGTTCAAGTTGGATTGTACTGTAAACTTCTTATCTCGCCTCACCCTCCCTTGTAACCCAAATAAATAAATAATAACAAGGAAATGGCTTCCCAGCCTTGTGACAACTGTATTTACACAACCTCAAGCGTTGTCCAGCCCCCACCAGGCACAGGGTACTCTCCCAGTCCCGGCCTCCGCCGGGCAGGGAATTTAGGAAAATGGTTCCAGGCATCAGGTTTCCCCTCGCCCCGTTTATTGCGCTGGCCGGGTCCTCTCCTGCTTTCTGCCCCTTCCTTACGTCCCAACAGCTCCGCAGGCTCCGTCCCCTGTCCCGGGGAGCAGGCGGAGGCTGGAATTCGCTGCCAAGGGGGTGGTGGGATCTTTTAAAGCGCTCTGCAGGTAACTCCGGAGAGCAGCGGTTGGCACAGCAGGGCTCGCCTCACAGGCGAGATGGAGTTTTAAGGGCAAGGAGAAGGAGTTCCTCGTCCCCCCCCAGGGCGACAGCGGCCGCAGGTGCCGCCGTGCAGCGCGGGGAAGGAGCCGCCCCGTCTGTGCCGCTGGTGGGGACCTGCGAGCGGCGACAGCCCCGGCCAGAGCCGCGCCCGGGCGGGGAAAGACGGCTCCGATGTAAAGCCCGGAGAGAAGCTGCCTTCTGACCCTCCTCTCGGGGCCGAAATCGCTCAAGAAATCCCACCGAGCGCCTCCTCCCACCGAGAGCTTCCTCCGCGCACGCATCACTAAAGCCGAGGCCGAGGGGTTTGAGCAGCGGGTCCCTGCTCATCCCTTCTTCTGGAACTAGAAATCAGCCAGCTTTTGGAGTACTGCTCAGAACACGTGCGGCGGGGGAACCCAAGTGCAGGGAGAGCATTACAGGGACCCGTGAAATGAGGAAATCCACCAATTATGTACTTACATTTCTATTCAGTCAGGTTCAGTTCATCTGCAAGGAGATTAGCAATGTTTCAAGAGAAATGTTGCCTTGCTTTGAAATAATATGGATGTCGAAAGCCTTAAATAGCTTGGCTTTGGGGGAAAAATCTATAGTTTGAGATTCAGGCAGCACAAACACGAAAGACAAAGTAGGAGTCTGAAACTTAGCGTTTAATATTTATTTAAACAGCGAAGGAAACACCATTCAGAAGGCTTGCAGCAAGTCCTCTAATTCTCTGTTACAGCCACACTTTTTGTTGCATACCAGCGTGTTCAGTCCTTCCAACAAACGTTCATATAAAGTAATATCAAATAACTGTCAGGATATATATCAGTCCTCTTTCCTGCCCAGCCTGGCAGGTCTTAAGCCTCGACTGAAGCGGTCAAAATATTTGGAGGGGTTTGAGGTTAATTACAATTGCCTGAAGCTTTTCCAAGATGTTGCAAAAGTTACAAGCGAACTACTCCCGCCTGTCACAACCCTTCTGCTGTCACCCTGTCCCCTTGGGTTGCCAAATTTTTACTTACTTCACTCAAGAATACACCAGCAGCAAACCCAACAACAACAAAGACAAAACGCTGACTACACCATAGCCGGTCGCAGGCGGGATTTATTTCCCCTCCGACGTTGTCCAACAGATGATTTTGTCGAAAAAAAAAGCCGCACAAAACGAGTGAGACTCTTAACCGCTAAGTCCCAGCAGCGCTTAGTTCTACTCAAGCAAACCCCCCTCCACGACACGGTGGTGTTTCCAGAGTACCTCCGATGCTCGTCCGGTTCCCCGGCCCGGGGGGGCAGCGCCCCAAGATGCACAACTCGGAGATCGGTTCCCCCGCCGAACCCCCCCCAGCCCGGAGCCCGCTCCCCGGCACCCCCAGCGCAGCGGGCTCGGGGCTGGCGGCACCAGTTTGGGCTGTGCCTCTGGGTCCAGCCGGGAGCCCTGCCCTGGAGGTGTCCTTCCCCCCGGTCCCGATCTCCGAGTCCCCCCGCTCTCGCGGTCTTCTC
Source organism: Neopelma chrysocephalum (assembly GCF_003984885.1). NCBI lineage: Eukaryota > Metazoa > Chordata > Aves > Passeriformes > Pipridae > Neopelma > Neopelma chrysocephalum. The sequence continues at coordinate 2,976,410 of NW_020897743.1, forward strand.
TTTAAGACGACACCAATGCCTGCCAAGCCCGGGAAGCTGGGCCGGCGGCATCCCTCCAGTCCGGGCAGCATCCCTCCTGTCCAGGCCGCTCAGGACTGGACGTTATGCCCAGACACGTCCCGACCTCAAGGCCGCTGACCCTTCCCTGCGCCCCCCACGCCCCCGAGGCGGTTTGCTTAGAGCTACCCCGGCGGTGCTGCCCCACTTCCTCCGGCACCGGGGCGCTCCCAGCGCGGCTCCCAGCAGACTGCGGCTCGCTTTGCCTCTCCCCTAGCGCGGCCCGGAGAACAGCCCGGCTTCCCCAGACGGAGCTGGAGCGGAGGCTGTGGGAGGACGAGGAAGCGCAGGGATGGGGCAGCGCGCCCCGACTTCCCCCGGCCCCCAGCGGCGGGGAGAGGCGGCCTCAACCTCTGTGCTTTCAAGGAGCTGTCGGCCCCGTCCGTGCAGGTGCGAGTGTCCCTGCCTCTGGGCAAGGAAAGGAGGGAGGGGTAAAGGGAGGGGAGGGACGGACAGGGAAGCTCGTGATTGACAGCTCTAGTGAGCGCCGCTCCACTCGCATATCCGCCGCCAAAGTTTTCTTTCACACGGAGGGAACTTTCTGTTGCCATGAAACTTGGGGCATTTGCAAGCGCCGTCTCCTCCACCCACTTCCCCCCCCTTTCTTTAGGGCAGCCGAGTGGAAAAGCTCAAGTGGCAAAGGGGTGGGTGTAGGTGGGGATGGCCGGGAAAGCCCAGCCCGCTCGCACCGCACCGCCGCCTCCCCTGCGTGCTGCCGCGGGGCTGCCCCGCTCCCACCGGCTCGGAGTACCCAGCGGCCGTGGCCGGTCCCGGCAGGGCAACGCGGGTTCTCCTCAAGGCGAGGGCTCAAAAGTGGAAGAGTTTAGCTCGTCAGTCCCCCCGCCCCTTCACCCGTGCAGCGCGGGCTCGCTCCGTCTCCAGGCAGCTTCTCCGGGCTTGGCACAGAGCTGTGCATCCTCCGGGAGCCCCAAACCTCTTTGTGCCCGGCAAACGCACGGCTCCCGCTTGCAGCGCAGCGCTCCGCCCCGCTCCTCCTCCCGCGGCCCCGCAGGGCAGCCCCAGTCCCGCTCCTTCCCCTGCGGCGCTGCCCGCAGCTGCGGGAGCCCCACCGGCCCCTCTGCCCCGTCCCGTCGCTCAGAGCCGTGGGCAGGGGCAGGGCCCGGGGGCTGCGGGGCGCAGCGGGAGGGGCCCGGCGCCCGCATCCTCGGCATCCCCCCCACTCCTCCTGGCAGGTCAGTTACCGGAGTGGTGCTGTCGGGAACCGCTCGCTGATTGGCCACCGCCCCCTCATTTATAGCCCGTCAATCACGGACCCCCGGGATCTGTGAGTGCATCGCCCGGCGCTGCCCGCGGGAGCCGCTCCGCGCTGCCGCCGCAGCACCATCGGCACCTCGGGGAGCGGCGCCTCTGCCAGGCAGAAAAACTTCCTCCTCCTCCCGCGGCAGCCGCCCAGGCAGGTTTTTTCTTTCTGTTTTGTTTGTTTGGTTTGGTTGTTTTTTGGGTTTTTTTTTTGTTTTTTTTTTCCTAACTTCCTCTCCCCGCTCGGTGCCCGCCCGCCCGCCGCCCTGGCGCACCTTTTGCCGGCCCCGGCCATGTACAGCATGCTGGAGACGGAGATCAAGGCGCCGCAGCCCACGCCGGGCAGCACCGGGGGCAACCCCGCTCCGGGGAGCAACGGCAAAGGCGGCGGAGGCGGCGGGGGAGGCAACGGAGCGGGAGCGGGCTCGGACCAGGACCGCGTGAAGCGCCCCATGAACGCCTTCATGGTGTGGTCGCGCGGGCAGCGGCGGAAGATGGCCCAGGAGAACCCCAAGATGCACAACTCGGAGATCAGCAAGCGGCTCGGGGCCGACTGGAAGCTGCTGAGCGACGCCGAGAAGCGGCCCTTCATCGACGAGGCCAAGCGGCTGCGGGCCGTGCACATGAAGGAGTATCCGGATTACAAATACCGGCCCCGGAGGAAGACCAAGACCTTGCTGAAGAAGGACAAATACTCGCTGCCCGGCAACTTGCTGGCCCCGGGGGGGGGGCAACGCGGTGAGCAGCCCCGTCGGGGTGGGGCAGAGGATTGACACTTATGCCCACATGAACGGCTGGACCAACGGAGCTTACTCACTGATGCAAGACCAGCTGGGCTACAGCCAGCACCCGGGCATGAACAGCCCGCAGCTGCAGCAGATGCACCGCTACGACATGACGGGCCTGCAGTACAGCCCCATGATGTCCACGGCCCAGACCTACATGAACGCCGCCTCCACCTACAGCATGTCCCCCGCCGCCTACGGCCAGCAGCCCTCCACGGCCATGAGCCTGGGCTCCATGGGCTCCGTGGTGAAATCCGAGCCCAGCTCGCCGCCTCCGGCCATCACTTCCCACTCGCAGAGGGCCTGCCTGGGAGACCTGCGGGATATGATCAGCATGTACCTGCCCCCCGGCGGGGATGCCACAGACCCTTCCGCCCTGCAGGGCAGCAGGTTACACAGCGTCCACCAGCACTACCAGAGTGCCGGGACTGGCGTCAATGGTACCGTACCACTGACTCACATATAAACCTGACTGCTCCGGACGGCTCCCCGTCTAAATCCCTAACCCCACCACCGCTCCCTGACTACACCGGGATGTACGGCAGTGTTGCTCGGCTTAGCGGACTTAATACTAACTTTGGAGAAATTTTAAAAGGAAATCCGTTAGTTGTGTCTTTTTTTTTTTTTGTACAGAAAATAATATTTGAGCAAGCTGTTATTTTAATAGAGCACAACTCCTGCCTCCTAAAAGCCGCTGTGAAGTTTTCAAACCACGGCAACTTCTTTCCTGGTTTCGGCTAGGTTGGGTACTGTTTTATTCGCTTGAAAGTTTTTAAAAGTTCTTGCATCTTCCAGTTTGATTTCTAGCGTTGCAATGACATTAAAAACAAAAACCGCGGGCTTTTGTTTTTAAACTCGGTTGTTCACATAATCGTTGTGGTTTATTAAGTGTTTTGTTACCGACCCTCGCTTGGTTTCTATCCACAATCTGTAGCTTTCACGACTTTTTAAATTTAGGGTTTTATTCCTAAAAAAAAAAGGGGGAGGTGGGAGAGAGCAGAGCTGTGCGGGTCGCAAACGCATTTCATTTATTTATAGTAAGTTGTGTGTCTTGGTTTTTCTTAAGCTGTAAACTTATGTAAATCGGTTTGTGAATTTTACTGTGAACTATGTTTTGACATATCGGATGAAGAAACGTTTTAGTTTTGTTACCGGATTCCTTCCAAGCAAATAAGTCATCGAAATACCCTGTTCCTAGTCCTCGTTTTGCTTCCTTCTTCCAAACGAAGAGAGATCAATAAATTTTATAGGAGGCACGTCGGCGGTCTCCGGGCGGTTTGTGCGGGCTGGCGGCCGGTCCGGTCCCCCCGCGGCTGCGGGAGCGCGGAGCGAGGCAGCGCGGGGCTCCTTCCCGGGGCTCCCCCCGAGGCTCCCCGCAGCAGCCGCCGTCCCACCGCCCGCTCCAGGAGCTGCCGTCGCTTTCCGGCTGGATTTCTGCGGCTGCCGAGCCGTGCTTGATTTTGGAGGGTGGGAGAGGACAGAGTTGCGATCCTTCCAGTTAGTGTTCTTCTAAAGGAAAATGGGACTGCCCAAGCTGCTGCTCTGCGAGGCGCGGCCACTTGTTGCCTCTCCGCCCGGCTGGTTTCTCTCGGCCGCCGGGGAGGGAAGGGCATTACGTCTCCGCTTCGGTTTTGTTTGTGTTGTTGGGGTTTTTTTATTAATTTTTTTTTCTCTGTGTGTGTGGAGGATTTTCCTGGAAATCCGAGCTCATCTGAAATATTTACAAAAGTGAAAAACCCGTTGGGGAACTCTTAATTAGACTCCATTAAAAATGAATGGTTACAGGAATCCCCACAGGAAATAAATAATTGAATCTTTTCAATATGTCTGAGGAGCGCCTTTAGTCTAAACAACTTTTCTTTCCCCCGCCCTCCCCCCCTTTTATTTTTTTTTTTTTTTTTTAGGGATCTGCATTATTCCTCGCTAGGTTTCCGTGGGCCCTGCGGAACAGCCCCCGCGGGACCCCGGGGCGGCCGGCGAAGCTGAGCATCACTTCGCACTCCCTCTGCTCCGGGGACCGAGCCGCGTTCCGGCCGGGCCCCACGCGTGCCCTCAGCTCCTCGGGAGGGCCCCGGACCGGGTTTGAGCTCGCCACGCCCGGCGACCTCTCAGAATCCAGAGCGGCCGGGATTCCGCAGCGCATCCCCGGCTGCTCCCGCTGACCCTCCGCTGTTCGTCTCGGTACAAAAGGAAAAGGAACGGGAGGGCGCTGGTGGCGATGGGTTGGTTACAGGGCCCTGCTCTACCGACCCTCACGAACAGCGGTTTCGGGGGAACTTAAAGCCCCTCGGCTGCCCGAGACGTGCCCGGGGCGATGAGAGCCGCGTTCCCTTTCCCGCTGCTTTCCGCCCGGCCGGGGCCCCGCGACACCTCCCGGTCCTGCTGCGTGGATGCCCCGGCACCGGCTCCTGCCTTCTGCGCCGGGACACACGTCCAGCGCGGCCAGGGCTTTCTGTGGGCTCTTACAAGAGGCGAGAACGTTTTGCAAACCGCACCGAGAGTTTCCTTCCCTGGTGGGGTACCTGGCTCCTGCCCCCCCGGGGAAGAGGGATTGCCGGGAGCAGCTGCCGCGGGTCCTAAACCGGGGGAGCCCCCGGCCGCGCACGCTGCCCCCGCTCAGAGCAGCCCCGGGGCCGTGGGTTGAGGCCCCGGCCCCACGTGCTCCCCCTGGCACTGGCTGGGGGTCATCACTTTGCAAAGGAGAACCCAGAGTGTTTCAAACCCCCAGCTCAACTCCTTCTGCAACATTTCTGGGGAAATCTGGCAAACCTGTGGCGCTGCTTTCTGCTGCCCTCCGGGTAGGAGCAGGGCTGTTACTAGAGCTCTGTTAGCAGTCAGTAACACGACTTAAAAGCTCTGCGAGGAGAAGCAGCCCCATAACCTGGAGGTTTCGGTGGTGTTGGTGTGGTAATGGAGATAGGCAAGCAGGGCAGCAGCAGGTCCTATTTCATCTCATCTGGGAGTCAAACTGTTCCCTAGTGCTCTCCAGAACTGGCAGTGCCAGAATAACTCTGAGCAGGGAAGTGTGAAGATCCTGTTCCCCGAAACGAGTTTCCCTCAGCCTTCCCAGGCAGATGTGCAGGGCAGGTCTGACAAAAGTGAGGGCTCAGAGCAGGTGAGAAGGTGCCAGCACTGGAACTGTGCTTGATACCTTCAGAGTTGGACTGCAGCTGCATCATTATAAGTAGCTGCTCTTTTACATATGAGCTTTCTGGAAGTGGATTCTCCACCATGAAAGGGGAGAAACACTGTTCTTCAAAAGTTTGCAGTATTTTTAAGTTCAAGGTATCCCTGTTTGCCCTAAATCAGGGTCTAAGGGGACAGTGTGTGAGCCAGTCCCTGGGGGACTCTTCCTCTGTATAAACTCCCTTGTTCTCTCTGGAAGCTCCTATCAGTGGTTGGGCTTGTGGCTGCATTTCCTGAGCTGTTGGTTCTGAGATGCCCAGGTAAAATCCTTAGTGCAGTTTTCAGCTTCCTGGGCCTAAACAGCATCCTGAAGTTCACAAGTTGTGGTCAGAACTTTTGGAAAGGGTTGTAAACAGGTACACACACACTGGAGGGGGGACAGACCCATTGGAGGCCAAGAAGAATAGAACCCATCCTTGTACATTGGGTACAAATAGAGATACAACCTCTTCTTCCTGAACATGAGTGTATTTTCATCAGAGAGCCAACAGCACAGAGGGAGACATTGCCTGAAAAACAGCATTTTTTTTTTCTTTTCAAAGAGCACTGTTACGTCCTTTGCTTGGACTCAGGAAATTTACCTCATGGACAAATGCAGGAATAGGTTCCCTATAGAATTAATGAAGGGATGTTTTATTTGTACTGAGCTCAGTTTTTCAATTTTCAGGTTATCTGGCCATAGACATCCCTCCTTGCATCCATTAAATCCAAATACCTTTTGAGCAATGCCCATGTGGGATTTCCTACTCCTACTCGTGTGGGAGGGATCAGAATGGAGCCATCAACATTCCCAGGGGGACCAGGTGAAGTTGCCAACAGTTATGCAGGAGACAGGTTGGCTGTGTGGAAGATGGGGCTGCACAGGATGATTCTCAGCTCCGGAAATCCCCAGCACTTGGTAAAACAGGGCTGGAAGTGTGGAAAATCATTAGCAACGGTTTGCACAGTTAAAAAACCTGCAATCTTATTCTATGACATCTAGAATAGATACAAGTGCATCCATTATCCTTAGAACTACAGAGCATTGGCTGTGAAGAGTTTAATAATGTCAGCATTTAAGTGTAATGACAATAGTTAGGCTTTTAAGTTTTTGAATGGAAGAGTTGAAGATCACTTGGTGCTACTGTTAGTTTGTCAAGAAAACAGTCTGTTGGGTTACATTTTCATGGTTCTTTCCCATGCCAAAGAGCTGCAGAGTTATTTTACTGCAACAGAAAGTGGTAAGTGAAAATATTTTAAATTTTTGAGGCAGTCTGGTTGGGGAGTAAAGTCTAATAAGTTGCAGAGGAATCTGATTGTGGGTATTTTAAGAATATTTTTTAAACCACATGTTTTTGTATTTCTAACATTTTTTTGCCATAAGAAGAGCTGAAGACTAAACTCAGTAAAAGCATTATCATAAACACTTTGTGAAAGCGTTTATAAATCATATCAAACGTGAGACTAAGAAAGATACTTTTCAGGAACATTGGAAAGTAGGAACTTATCTAACTATCTTCCAATGTGAATAGAAAGAATGATTTCTCCAGAATGAATACAGCTGAAGAGCTGAAGTTAGATGATGCTCAGGACTGGAATGTTGCTGATATTCTCTGTGCCTGCAAAAGTGAGAAGCTTGATTATGGCTTCTTTTCTACTTATACAGACCTTGATCCTAGGTGTGTTGTATTCATGTCCAGTTAATTCACATGCTGCTGTTTCAAATTATTTCTATTGTAAATTTTGTCAGTAAATTCTGACAAAACACTGAAATAATAAAGAGAAGTTTAAATCAATTCCTTTTAAGATTTCTCAAGGATGCTGTGGAGAGTTGTCATTGCAGATCTGTTTGCATGGGGTAATTTAGTGGTTAATGCAGATTAAGTTTTCCAGGATAGTTTCCATATGCTTCTTTATCACAACTTTTTACTGATGCCACTGGATGCAGTAATAATTGCAACACAGTGGCTTATTTCACAACAGAATGTCCTCGGGATGAGGAATTAATTATTCTTTGCTGTGAATACCATCCACAGCCAATTGCTTTGTGTTGCTAGTCAAGTAAATAGGATTTTGGTTTTGTTTCTTTCAAAGACATCCTCAGAACCCTTTATCCATTTTATACCTCTGTTTTCCAGGTTCTAAAATATCTATACCTACTTAGTGCAGCAGGGGAGATTGCAATGCATGAGAGCAGGAGAATTAAGGGGGGGGAGTCATAGCAAATCCATAAAGAGATGTATTTATACCTTTAAAAAAAAAGGATGTACCACAATGTTACGCTCAGGATGCTCATCTTTACTGTTGTTGCTAAGTTCAATTATAACATATTTATGCCAGGTTAATTTTATTCAGTAACACATCAAAACTAAGACAGGTCAATCTGAGCGTGGTTTGGCCTGGTTTAAAAATGAATTTTTTAAAAATGCATTTTTCAAAAATGCTCGTTTTAAAATGTGCCGATGTGAGTGAAGTCTCCGCTTCATGTCGAAGTTGTGGGGGTCTGGCACGTTGCCATCCCGGAGCTGTTTGCCCAGTTGATCTGGGAATCACTGCACTTCTTCCCATGCTCCGGCCATCCCGGTTCCCTTGCTGGTGGATTGGCGCAAACTCCCCTCGGCTGATGGGGTGAAGTGTGAAACATTAACTCCTGCCTAAGCCGGGCTTTTGCTTCCAAAAACATGCCAAGCGAGGCGGGTTCTCGGAGCCCCGACCTGCTCTGTGTACATTCCACGGGCACAGCACCCAGAGCTGGAGGAGTCGGGCACCAGCGGGGAAGAGCTCGGGGGATAAGAGGGAAATTAAGCAATTTTAAAAACTTGTGAGCCTCTGTCATTTATCTCTTCTGGGGCTCCTGATTGAGACTTCTGGCCTCGGCGAGCTTTTTTTCTTTGTCTCTGTGAAGAATATTATGCATCTTTTCTATGCGGGCCATAGGAAATAGTAGAGCAGTGATTGCACCAAGCCTTCAGGATTTCCCCTTTGTACGAGACTCGGCTTATTCATTTCATGCATCATTCACAGCTTGCTGTGCTGATTTCAAAAATTCTATACATCTACTTGACACAAAGGGGAGAGACAGAACATAGTGGTGGACGTGCCTTAGGTGCATGTAACTGTTCTTGAATGCCATTTGCAGGGGAAGAAATCTTGAAAGTCAATGGGAACTTTGCCCATTCAGAGTTCAGGATAAGACACTTGGCATTGATTTCATTTTCATTGTACTGTGCTGCCAAGTCAGAAAAGCTCCTCTTCCACAAGGTTAAGAAAAGGTATTTTAATCCAAATAATTCTTTTCTCTCTTTTTTTCTTTTTTTCCCCCCTCCCTCCCCTTCTTTTCCCCCTTTAGATTCACTGGGCAGATTTCATTTTACAGCCTGTAAACAGCAAATGTCATAGTAGGAATTCCTGCGAAAAAGGAAGTTATACTTCCATTATAAGGCAAAAAGTCCCTTTCCTTTAAAACTTAGTCTGTTAAACAGGTGAACATTTATGAAAGAGGTGTGAATTTTTTATGAGCATACCAGAGCTGGGATAGTAACTGAATTAATTGTCATGGCCCTGAAGTAAAAGGAAGTAAAGGAGCAGAATATACAAACTGGCAAATCAAGGTAGTTTTCCAGGCATTCAGCAGGTCTGTGTGAGTGGCTGCAGCAAGGATTAGCCCTGACTGTGTTCTCTGTCCTAAGAACAATTTTCCTGACTTGGTCAATTTTGTGCAGAGTATGCAATGTTATAAAAAATTTTTCTTTTTAAACTATACCCAAAGTAAGGAGACCACCTTCTGGAAAGTATTTTGCTTCCTTTTCCAATAACTCTTCTGCTTTTCTCTCTAGATTTCCGACTGTACTTGTGTCAAAGGGGAATAATACCAGACAAGAACAAATGTTTTGATTTGAAAGTCCTGTGTAAGCAGGGACCAATAACTTTGGATTAATTGTTAAAAGAAATAAGGATTCTTTTGGTGTTTTTTGTTGAGACAGCAGTATAACAAAGAGATTATTGAAGAATTTAGACTGTGGTGGCATTGAGAGGTCTCCTGGAGGTTCTGGAGTAGGAAACACGATTGTTTTGGCCTCTAGCAGAGGACTGTCCATCTGTGCCCTGCAGTTATTTTGTTTTTCAATGACTGACAGGCCAGTTAATGATAGGACCAGCCTTGTGAGCTCCAGGGAGGAGCGTGGAGCTGCCAAAATCTGGCACATCCTTTGGACTTCCTGTTACATGAAACTTTTCCCACAATCATTTTCTTTTCAATTATTCAAGAGAGGACTAGAATTTAGGCCAGCCTAAGCAGATTTAAAGCATCAGATGAGATTTTGCAGTCCTGTGCCTCATGCCTGGGTTCTGTCTCTGCCTGGCTCCATCTCCCTCCTCGGCCCTGCCAAGGTTCAGAAACTGGGTGTGGGTGTAGCCTCCACATCTAGGGGAGCACTCACAGTCCAGTCCTACCCCTACTTTGGGATTAAAATATTTTGATTGGGCTGTCAGGATGCCAGCCCAATGCAAGAGCCCCATGTGTGCTCTGATACACAAAAAAAGTTCATTTCTCCCTGCCCTGAGGTTTCGTGACAGGAATATCCCTTCTTTCCTAGCAGAACTACTGATCTCTGGCTTCTATCAAATCATAGTTCCTAACAGCTTCATACCAAAGGATTGTTGGTACCCCTGGTGGTTTGCTGACAAGATATGAAATGTTGCTGACATCCTGATGTTGCTGGAGTTGGGTGCTGAGCACATCTGTACCTGGCTCAGACTGCAAAGGGAGGGAGGGGGACTAATGGAAAATACTGTCCAGGAGTGGTGTTGGGAAGGCACTGGCGGGTATTTGGTGCTTGATCTGCTTCATCTTCGGTGCAAAGTAGGCAGATGAGTAGCAAATGTGCTTTTGTCTGTATCTGCTTATGGACAAGGCACTGTTAAGTGAAGTCAAAGTTTCTGTGTCTGGATGGGAGCCAGAAGAAGGAGGACAACTTGATGCTGAAGTAAGGACATATTAATTGTCTCAAAAGTGCTTTGTGGTTATGGCACTGGATTGTCTGCTTTGATTTGTGGTCCTTGAATGAGAAGCATTCCATAGGCTCACCTCCTTGGTGAGTTCCCAAACTGTGGTGGCTGAGATTGTTGTCAGTCCATGAGAGAATTCCTTGAACAATTCCTAATAAGCACAACCACCGATTGGAGGCATTAAGGTTTCTACCTTGACTTGTCCATAGAAGGACTGGGGAGGGAAAAAGTGAAACAGACCTTCATCATCAGGGAGACAAGAAGGTCATAAAAGAAGCCAGGGTTCTAAGGGTTTGCTTTGCCAACTTAATGAGGAACAGAAACACCTGCACAGGGGGAGCAGGTGACTTCAATAAACTCCACTACAAGTTTCGTTGTGAAAAACCAACCCTCGAGCACTTTTTATTTGGGCTGGGGGCTTTCCAGAGGAACAGGGCTTGATCCCCCCAACTTCTGAAGCATCAGGTGTGATTTTGGTGACCACACTCGTTGCTGTATCCAAGCAGGTTTAACTGCTGTTTGTGCCTGTCTTAATTCCAGCTCCTAAGACTGGCAGCCCCAAGGGAAGTGTGGGAAAGCAAACAGTGACCCCCAGCATGGGAGGTAAGTGAAAGCTGTGGCTCTGGGAGATGCATTGTTCCAGCTGGGCTGAAACCCTCTCCTTTTCTTTGAAGCCTTAGAAGGCTCTGTGACCTGCAGTGGTGCATGTGGAAGGGAGGACTGGAGACAGGGTGCCAATTTAAAAGTAGGCTTTTTATGATTTAATCACAAATATTCTCTGGCTGCAGGCATGAGAAGTAGGCATATGGGAAATGGCATTGTGACAAATAGTACCAGGAGGGTTTTTTTTCTGAGTCCATTTAGTGAAGGCTGGGCAGGGAGGTTAGATGTTAAAAAAAAAGAGAATGATACAACTAAGGGAGATGGAAAGGGAATGCCCAAAGATAATGGGATGAAAGGAGTTTATCACCTTGAAACATATATGTTTCACTTCTGATTATGTAAAACTGCGAAGGAAACAGTGCAATGTTATTTTGTATTTAAAACACATCTGTATTTTCTGTGGCTCGTAGTTACTTTTTCAACATGCACAACGTGGCCAGAATCAAGCTTATCCTTACCTTGAAGTGTGAGCACAAGAGAGAAAGCAGTTGTAGCTAATGAGTGAACAGGAACAATAGAGATCTACTGGCATTTGTCCCTAAAATCTGTGTGGAGGGAGGCCGGGGGAGCTTTGAGAGGGAGTTAGCCCAGATCTGCTGAATTTCGATGAGGATTTTTCTAGTTTATCTCCCATTCTGGTTGGCTGCATTATTATTTATTTCATCACTCAAATTGTGGTAGGTGCTGCTTGCCTTAGAGTATGAATAACAAGCTGTTGGGCTCAGTAGAGTTCACTTATGCAGTAGGACAGAATAATTCTCTCCTCTCCAGGAACTGCTGGATAAAATTTAATAGTCTTGGCTGTGCCTCAAGGGTTTAGGGTAAAGGATCAGAATGGTCCCTTCTGACTTTAAAGTATAGAAGTATATAACAATATCCAAGTATATATCAGGACTGTATCCTGGCCAGTTTACACTCAGTGAATTCCCCCTGCATTCCCTTGTATCCCTGCAATAACTTTTCCTAAAGTACAGGACGTAAAAACTAGTATTACTTGGGTTAAGTAATATAGAAAACAAACATGTACTACCAGGTCTGCATGTTATTCCACAGATGGTGCTGCCATATTCCCACTTTATTTCACAACATTATTCATATTCCTTGTTAAACTTAGTCTGAAGAGGTAATTTAGTAATAGTCCTCTGGTAAAATTTGACTAGTCCTAAACTGAAAATAGCAACATTTTCACCTGAGACACGTGGCTGAGGGAATTCTCATTCCTTTGGTTCAGTGAAATCGCCTTCAGATTGGAATATTTGTTGGTAGGATCAGCTGTTAAATGTTTGACAACATTTCTGTTTCAGTGGCTTTAAGCACCTTCAACATTTGGAGGCTCCTGAGGTGGGAGGGAAAGGGAAGATAACACTGAGCCAGTGCTAAAAATTCTGATGGCCAAGCATTGCAGGACTAATTAGGATTGTATTGTTGAGGTATCTCTAGAGAGCCAAGAGGCCTGGAAACTTTTATCAAGGAGATTTAGATGATGTAGAAATTTCCGTGCGCTCCTGAGATCCTTGGAATCTGTGGATTTCTGTCCTCGCTGCAGGTAGAGAAGAGGACAGATTGCACAATCTGCTAAGGAGTTGTCATTTGCTCTTAAAGGATCTCTTAAATGTCCTGGCTGTGGCAGAGGCCATGTACAGCTGGACAGATAGAGGATGTGCTTTTAATTAGGGAAAACTAAATCAGGGGAAGGGAAGGTGAGCAGGAGGTTGATGCAGCCTTCCCACATGGATGTAACATTCCTGTCTGCACCACACACAGAGCAGCTGGAGAAAACTGAGACCTCAGCTAAAAAAATTACTGAAGAGGTCTAGAAGGCATTCTCAGGAAATATATGAAGAGGTGGTATTGAGGTGGATGTAGGAGGGACTGGGTGATGGCTCATGGAGGGAGTTAAAGGTCTGCATAACACCTGAAGGATGCAAAAACCAAAACTGGTTCTGCTGGCTGGTGGCCTGTGACACAACCAGGCAAAATGGGAGGGTTTAATCAAAGGAATGTCAGGGAAATAAAAGGCAGATGTGCAAGGTTCTCTCCAGGAGAATTTTTCAGATGTTAAAGCAGGACTGGATATAATATCTATGAACTGTAGAGAAGAACCTTGTGTCAGAAGAAGGGGAGATCAGTGTTTCTCAGGTGTTCTTTGCAGGTAATTTCTATGAGTCAGCTCTGGCAGTCTGAAGCCTGTGAGTGCTATATTAGGAGAGACCTTGTGGTTTGATGATATTTCTTAATTTTGGGGTTGTTTTCCCTGTGAGATCTCAAAACACTTTGCAAAGGAGATCAGTGCAATTCATTAACATCAGGAAAAGGGTCCAAGGACACCCAATCAGGCAGTGGCAGAGCCAGTAGTTATCCCTTGCCTCACATGGGTGCTCTGCCCATTGTTTGGAGGGTAATTTTCCAATCTGGGCTTATTATTGACCTGTCTGCAGCATTTCCTTATGCTGCTCATGGAGCTCCAGTAGCCTTAGAGGGAATTCCTCCCAATTTTCTCCTTATACCTCTGCTAAAGCTTCCTGGCCTTGGAGAGGGAAGTCTACATGTGCCAGCTCCTCAGTCCCTCCATAGTGGCTTAAAGTATTCACAGTTTTCAGATTAAGTTTTCAGTTTTCAGTTAAAGTTTTCAGATTCCTTGGACTATTTATGATAGAGGGCTGGCAGTCTCTCTGTGTCACACAGGTTTTGTCACCCTGGTAGAAGGAAAGTAAACAGTCACGTAGCTGTTGCCTATTTTTCCCCAGTATGGACTGCCAGAGCTTATCTAGGGAGAGCCAAACTTAATTTAAAGATGCCCTTCTTGCTCCCAATAAATAACCACACTTGAATTTTGGGCTCAATTTCACTAACCTCTTTGAAGTGTGTATGCTTTTCAATAAACACAGAAGGCATTTTATGTGTTTTGCAGCAGATGAATCCTAAAGACAAGGAAAGGTAATGGGACTTAAGGTCTATCAGTGTCCCCTTGAAAATTTCTACATGATGGGGATTTCATGCAAGTTTATTTTGTTTCAGATCAATTCTCTGGTAGGGTAACTTGTAGCTGAGTTTGCTGCTGGTTTGATGCATCCGTTGAATCTACTGGCAGCTGCAAAATTCCAGGAGCCTGGCCTTTTCATGATTCAGTGACCATGTAATTGGCCATGGGATTTATTCAGCCTTTTCATTCTATGTGACCCCTCCATACAGCATCCTACCAAAAACGTCCTGGTTAAATTCTGTGCCTTTCTGTTGAGCATTCTGAATGAACAGCTTACAATTTAAAATCCATTTTCCTCATGCAGCCAGATAAAATATCATATTAATGTCTGACTGCTTGTTTGCATCGTTGTTAAAGCTTGAAGTATACAAACTGACTTTAAAATATAGTGAACCGGGCCTTTGTGAGAGCAGGGCATTGGGTTTGTTCTCTGTGTCTGTTTTGGGGACCGCCTGGAGTCAACAGACACCAGATATTTCTGGGAGCCAGTTACTAAATGGACCATTAGGAACTGACACAAGCACAATGCAGAGGCATAAACAGCCAAGCACATACTAAACCTCCATCCCGAAAAGGTCTTAAACACTGTGATTTAATCATCTGGCAACACGATTTGAGGAGTTTTCAAACCTAACTGCTCTCGGGAGGCAGCTGCCTCCTCTTCACCCGCCCTCTGGCTGGGAGCCGTGGGCGTGGGAGGAATGCGGGATCGGTGCTTATCTCTGCATCCTCTGCTGGGCTTGGAGCTGCGGACTGGAGTGGGGATGTGCCTGGAAAAGGTTGGCAGGGGAGGGTCAGCTGCTGCACTCACAGACGCTGGTGGGGATGGAGGTGGGGAATACAGTTCTTGTGTTGTGCCCCGGAATTATTCTAAACCTGCGTGGTGTAACTGAGGTGACATTTTTACACGTGTGCGATGTGTGTCTTCAGCAAGGCAGCTTTACATGGGTCACAGCTGGGAGTCCACCCAGAGGTTATCATCTGTGACAGAGCTGTTGCTTCCAGCATTAATGGTTGAGATTTCTATCTCTGTTATACATTTTAGCGTGGAATAACTAGTTTTACAAAGGTGTGGCTGAAATCAAAACTTGCTGTAGGTTTCACCCCAGTGTGGCAGGATTACAGCTGCAATATCGTCCCTGATACCTCTGCAAACCCACCAAAAGTGCCTTTCACATGGGAGAATTAAATTTGTAGGTTGTTTCAGGAAAGAAGGGGGGGAACAGGTGCCTTAAAACGTGCTGTTACTGAAAATTTAAATGGAAAAAAAGTCATATCCCTATGAGGTTTCTTTCCTTAAACTGATTTTTTTTAATAGAAGTGAGTTTTTTCTTAAACTGATTTTTTTGTTTGTTTCGGTTGAGTTTTTTTGTTTGGTTGGTTTTTTGATTTTGTTTTTTTGTTGTTTTTATTTTTGGTTTTTTTTGTTTGTTTTTTGGGGTTTTTGTTGTTTGGGTTTTTTGTTTGGTTTTTTTGTTTGGTTTTTTGGGGTTTTTTGGGGGGTTTTGTTTGTTTTTTTTTGGTTTTTGTTTGGTTTTTTGTTTTTGTTTGGGTTTTTTGGGTTTTTGTTTGGGTTTTTTTGGGGTTTTTGTTTGGGTTTTTTTGGGGTTTTTGTTTGGGTTTTTTTGTGGTTTTTGTTTGGGTTTTTTTGGGGTTTTTGTTTGGGTTTTTTTGGGGTTTTTGTTTGGGTTTTTTTGGGGTTTTTGTTTGGGTTTTT